>NC_080427.1:38928765-39300735 GCF_029873635.1 Malania oleifera | reverse complement strand
AGGGGAGGTAATTGAATTTTTTGAAACCGTAGTGGAGGTCAATGATTTTTTGCCAAATCTCAAGGGAGCTCAATGTCTTTTGTCCATTGTTATATATTGATGACTATCTCAGATGTTATAAAAGATGGTTTACTATTGCTCAAATGCTTCATAATTGACTGTTATTGGTTGTTCATATTTGAAGATCCTACAATGAAACTGGGAAAGTGGGGCAAGTGTTGGGGTTAAACTAGAAGGGGAAAGAAGGAAGATAGTTTGATGAAAGCCTACATTTTCTTTTGTTGTTTTATGTTGGACTTCCCTGTGTCTGTGTGTTTGTGTGTGTGTGTGTTGGTTTCCTTTCTATTTGCAGAATCTTTGTTTTTTTATCTAGCTGCAGAGATTTTTTGTTCCGAGGATGTTTTTTATAGCTGCAAGGCAAGCTGTGAATCTTGTTTAAGTAATTAATTAAAAATTCTTAAAAAACAGCTTGTAGAAAACAGAGAATATATAAGAAAAATTTATGGACATTTTTGTAGTATTGGTTTACATCGTAGTTTGTAAATTTAGAAGACAAAATAATTGGCCAGGAAAATGGAATTTTAAATATCCCACAAACACATTGGCACAAATCTTATGTCAAAGAAATCAAGTTTACACTCTGCAATGCAATATTAAAGGATACATGTATCAAAGTAGTTCTAGTCATCAATCTTAAGCTTCATCCAACTCAACCAATGTCATGAGCAATTTAAATATAAATTTTTTTCCTTTCTCGCAAGCTTCTTTACATGCTAAGCAACTGTCAACCAAATATAACAATCACCTTTTAACTTATGTCTGGGAAGGAAGATATTCATTTTTGTTTTCCTTTAACCACCCAGTGACCAACCAAGATAAGATCAATATTTTTCCAAATTAAAAAAAAAGACCGAAATTAACTCTGTAAATTATCTAGTATTGACCAAATCTATTAAATCCTTCAGCACCTTACATTCAGTTTTTCCTCATGCATGATTTTATTGGCCTTACTGAATGCAATGGTTGGAGGATTCGAGTAATTGAACCCCTTATCTATGTACTTTTTTCAGTTCATCACATCATTATTTGCAGCTTGAGATTGGCATGTAACTGCAGAGAACCCACCATATACTAAAGGATTATGGGGTTGTGAAATCTGTACGACATGAATTTTGTTTAAAAATCAGCACGCACTTCATTACCTTTTTTTGTAGATAAAAAAATAACCTTCTTCAGAATTTATGAAATACAAACTTCATTAACTTTTCCTTACAGCTCACCATGTTAACTACAGTTTCATCTTGTTTAATATACTAAATGAAGGAACCATTGTATTTATTTCAGTAATGACATGACTCCTAATATTTGGACCTAAGTGTTTGTTTTACATGCTTTTATACCTCCCATATTTTTTTTTTTGCCTAAGCACTAAAAAACCTTACCTCCAGAGAACTAGGTCGAATAACTGTGGGCTGTTTTATTGGGAGTTGCTTTCGCAAGTGCCTCTTTGGAATGCCATCTGATAAAAAGTAATTTTGCAGTGTAAAAATATTAGTGCATTCAACGACGTGGATGGTAAGTTACATTCTTGGAGTTGGAAAATGATTTAAAACATAAAATAAACGTCGAAGGAAGTTGGTAGTTCTTGGAAGTTGATTTTATATCAACAATCATTTCTTGCTAAATTATTTTACATCACCACAGAGCTAATTTTGTGCTAGGAAATCACTTTTCTCCTAAGTTGTCTTGAAGGGGTTTGAGTGAATTAGGTGGACCAAAACTTGTTATTGTTAAATTTTATAAAAAAAATGCTATTATTCAATGAGCAGAACATTTATTTTTTTATTAAGGTAACAATTTTTAATGGTTTTGACATGTGAATTTTTTACTGCTTTCCCGAAACTTTTCTTGTCAAGTGCCATTTTGGTATGAAACTCTTAATGCTTGTTTTGGAATTCAACTTTTAAACAAACTGTACAAGGTTCTTTCTTAATTGCTTTAGCATGCTAAGCCCCCTTTACGGTGACTATTGATGATATTTGGTATGATCTTATTTGTTATTTATTTTTATATTCTGAAGGTTGCTTTAGCTTTCTTTGCCGTATGTTCCAAAGTGTAAATCTGATTTTAAGTTGGATTCTCATGTATACCTAGATGAGAATCATATTGTGTTCAAATAAATCTATATTCAGAACTCATTGTATTTCTTATTTTTTCCCTAGATTATTTAAGCTGGTTGAATAAATCTCTGAAGTTTATATTCTCCCCTATGGTTTCATGAGCAGTGCAGTTTGCAAAAAGTAATTTTGGTCCTTCACTCATGTGGCTGAGTAATTTTTAGCCAACTCATATTGTATTGAAGCAGACTGAGAATTCAAATTCACAGTGTGTTTTTCTAAAGATTATTTTTTCTGATTCTTCACCATGAATTCCCATGATGTATGCTGTTTGGGATGATATAACGCTAATTGAAGAGACTAGAGAGCACAGTTAAATCCAAACGTTAGAACTTCATGGAGGATCTAAAGGACCTAAAGGATAAGTCAGGCTGAGTGCATGAAAAGAGTATATATTTGTAAATTTGGCAAAGTAGGCAAGGAAATGGAGTAGTTGATATTAATAGCCAAATTTCAAAGAAGGATGTGTTATAGATAAAGAGACCCTACAAAGCTCTTAGTCCAGATATGCTGTGCAGAGATTCAAATGAGAGTTCTAGGTGTCTATTCTTCATTGTAAGGTGACGAGATACATATGGAATAATCTGTTTTTGTTTTTTGGAGAAGAGTGGGTGGCTCCGGAATCCATATTTGATTTTTTAATAGTAAAGTTTTGGGGCTTTGGAAAGAATAAAACAGGGAGGAAAATTTTTGGGTCTGCACAGTTTTTTCAGTGCTGTGGTTGATGTGGATTGAAAGGAATGCCAGAACTTTCAGAGATAAGAAGACCCCTTCTTCTCTACTCTGGCAGAAAGTCATTTTTTATGCCTCTTTTTGGCACATTCTTTTCGGATTTTTTAAGGGTTTATCGCTGTCTGACGTCCAAAGAGATTGGAAGGCAGATTTAATGTAATTATTCAGGAAAGGAAGATGTGAGCTGCAGATTGGATCCTAAGTAAGGCTCTCCTATTATGGACTTCCCACAAAAGGGTCTCGGTGATAAACAGATCCATAGTTCAGAAATTAAGGGCCCAAGTTCTGTATTGTTGGGTCCAGATAATGGAAAGGTCCAAATGAGTGCCCCGACTTCCCATAAGACAAGTACTAGGAAGGGGAATAATATCTTCTGGTAACAAAAAAGTGTTTGAGCCCCTTATTAATAAAAAATATTATTCAACCTTCAGTTTCTAAGGATGGGAATCAAATTGTCCAAGAGTCGGAGGAAGTTCAGGATGTTAGAAGACCAGATTCGTTTCAAGAATGTCAATAAAATTGCATTTAGGCCTGTAGATGTTTTATAAGGTGATACAGGAAAGAGTAAAAAAGAAGCAGGGTTGGGGGAGAAGTATGTTGATTGTCATTCTTATACTGATAAATTTGAAGATAAGAAGGTTTATGCTCGTTGAAAGGCAGTTTGTTGGGATGCTGATGAAGAAGATATTCGAAGGCAGAGGGAAAATTCTGGTGAGTCAACTACAAAGGTACTAAGGAGGGACTCTAAGGGCGAGTTCAGTATTGTGAAGTTCCTTAAGTTGAGAAGAATGTTGGAGGTTCTAATGAGATTAGAAATGGTAAGGAGGTGAAGAATTGGGGGAATTATTCAGATTCAGATTTTGACTGTGTTGTGGGGTTGTTGTTGGATGATATTCGGGAACAATATGGGTGTGTTTTTAACTCCCATGATGAGGTAGGGGATTTATCTTATGTTCACCCACCCCCATTGGAGAGCCTGGAGGGTGTTTCGATTTTTGATAATGATGGGTTGCCAAATCAATCAAGGAAAGTTCGGAGGAGATAGAAGCTCAAATTCTTTTGGATAAAATGGATTTAAAGTCGAGCGGTATTGGAGGAAATGTAGTGTGTTTGGATGATGGCAAAAGTCAAAAGGTGAAGCGTCAAAGAGAACTAGCAAATTTGAAAGTACAATAAATTATGATGGTAAGAGTTTGAAAAGGGGGTTTCTTGGTTAATTTCGTTTAATATTTTTGGATTTAGTGTCTTTTATTTTCCTTTTTTCATCTTTTTTGTTTGGTGGATTCTTTGTTCCCACTTAGCACCTTCTATTCTCTCTACCTAATATACTTTCTTTTGTTGTTAAAAAAAAAAATGAAATTGTGCGTCTTTGTTTGTTTTCAGTTTTTCCTAGAGGATTTCTTATCCTCCATTCTTCGTAATTATTCTTTTCAATGATAGATCCTTTTTTGTTATAAAAATGCCAAAAGTCAAAGAAGTATCAAGTACTCACCAGAGTCGAGCAACTAGGAATGTACACATAGGATATAGGTGGAATGGCTAAAATAGAGAAGTGCTTGTAAAAGCGTCGAGCAATTGTTGAATGCCTACTATTGACTAAATTGAAAGTAAACCGATGTATTCCAATAGTAACACTGGCTATGTTATATGTATTAGAATATTGGCTAATTAGAAAGGAAAATAAAAGACATTTCAAAGAGTACAACTAAAATGAGGGTGTCACATTAGATGATCGGCAATTGGCAATGCAAGCAAAGATGGAGTGTGGGAGGGTTTAGGAGGTGACACCAACTGAAGACAAGATAAGAGAAAATTGTTTAAGATGGTTTGGAGGTGCGCAACAAAGACTATTGGATGGAACAATAGGGGAGAATTATTTGATCAGGTTAGTGTTGCTAGTGCTCATTGTTAGAACAAGAATGTTGGCCTAAATGGAATCCAAGGGGGCGGGTGAGTTAAGTGCTTTTGTATTTCATTTGCAATCTAAAAATTCAAATATGACTATATGAGATGTTGAAACTAATTAAGCAATCACACATAGTGAGGGAGCGGGGGAGGGACGGCCGGACATTGAAAATCCAACAGTGGTTAATAACTAAAAAATATCTCAAATACTAATTTTAATTACTAAAAAGGAGGGAGCTAATCATTGATTGATAAATCCAACAATGGCTTATAATTTAAAATTTTCTCAAATTAATTACTAAAAATTAATACAAAGAGAGTTATCCAAAAATATAAGGTCAAGGATATAAAGTCAACATGGCATGAAATAATCGGGGTTCATACGAGGAGAAAAGAACTGTAGTATATGTGAAGTATGCACAAAATAAGCAAGCAATTGCATGCATGCAATGGAAGCTTACATAGCGCATGCATGTATGTGCCTATAATAGTTTGTGAAGGTCCACCTACAAACAGGAGAACTTAGTACAAATGCTAAGATTGCTTAAGGTGATGAACTTAAATAATTTTTTTGATAACAAAATAAATCTATTAATGATTGAAATAATTACAGTGGAAGAAGGATGAGAAACCTCCTAGAAAGAAAGCAAAAAATAAATAAAAATTACATCAAAGCTACCTTCCAATCCCTTAGAATATTAGACAAAACCCCTAAAAGCCAAAAAAATGTGCAGCTTTCTCCCAAAAGCAACCAAAGAATTGCATGAGTTGCATGTTTCCAAGATATCCCTCCTCTTTCATTCTTCTCAAAACCCTGAAATTTTACCATAAAAAAAATGTGAATGGTTTCCAAAGTCGTCCATTCCTTACCAAAATACAACAAGAAGTTGTTCCACATATACCTTGCTACCTTGCAATAAAGGGAGATATTGCTGGAAATCTCATTTGACTTGCGACACAATATGCAAATATGTAGACTAAGGGCTTTGTAAGGCCTCCTAATTTGGAACACATCACTTGTATTGATCTTGTTGAGAATAGTCCAAATGAAAGTCTGGACTTTAAATGGAAACTTTGCTTTCCAAACAACTTTGTTTAATAGGAAGGGGGTTGGACTTATAAGTTAGAAAAGAAATTCTTTGAAGAAAAAGACCCCAAAGCATACCCAGTCCAAAGCCTTGTATCCCCCACGAAGTTTGCTAGAAAGAATCTAGCACACCTAGTAAGTTAACTTATCAACCTCTCTTTTATTGGAACTCCAAGTGGGAATTCCAAGAAAAAGACACCCCCCCCCCCCCCCAAAAAAAAAAGAAAGAAATAAAAATCTGAAATTGGTGCATTATGAACAAAAGAAAGCCTAAATAAGTACGACGCCAACAACTCCAATGAAGAGATCCTCCTAGAAACGAATTTTATCCCCAATTCCCACTTTGAGACATGTGAGAGGAAAGAAAAGGTAACCTACCTCAGTGGCTTGCATGAGTAGCATTGCTGCTCCGTCTAGAATCCCACCCATTCCTCTGCATTCCATGTTTACTCATAACCTTATGTCATAAGAATTAGATTCTAATGGAAACCTGTGTAACCTTTTCCCAATCAAGGAGATTTTCTTAGAAACAATTTTACCAAGTCTCATATCCCCTGACTTAGGCCTCTTAACAACTTTCCATCTAACTACTTATCTAGGTGGTCCTTTTTATTCTCCCAGTACTTGACCACAAGAAATCTCTTGTAATCTTCTCCAACTTCCTCCCCCCCCACACTAGAGGGTATTTTGAAAAGGGATAAAAAATATTTTTTTTTGGGGGAGTGGGAGAGTGGTCTTCACAAGGGAAGCACTAATAAGAGTGAGTTTATCTCGTAGCTAGAGACAAACCTTCTTCCACCCCTCTTATCTTTTCCCCACTCTTTGGATCACTGGATCCAAGCAAACATTCAACAAAAGGATTACCCCTAAAGGGAGGCCAAGGTATAACAAAGGCCAGGCTTGGGACTCACAATGTTCTAAAGTTCTAAAAACCTCTAATTCCTTACTACTTAAGCACAAATTGATACCATCTAAACGATTTTTGGGCATATTAATCTTCAACGGCAAAATTCTCTGAGATTTGTAGCAAAATTAGAACCTTGCATAATCTCACAGCATTATTTTCAAGGAAAAAGATGATGTCATCCACAAACTGAAGATGAAGATGAGACCTTCACCTCCTCCCTTCCGATAGAAAGACCACTAATGTTCCCCTTGATCTTGAGCTCAAGAAATCATACTACTCAAAACATCCACGAAGAAGGTAAGCAGAAAAGGGGATAATGGACCCCCTTGCCTTAACCTCTGCAAAACATTGAACCAGTCCCTGGGCTGAGCATTAGCAATCATAGACAAATTGGTTGAATTGAGGCACCCTATTATCCACTTGTACCTATGACTACCAAATCCCTTTTCTGTAGCACTTTCTCCAAGAATCCCCAATTAACAATGTCATAGGCTTTTTCAAAATCCAATTTAAAGACTGCATCCTTCTTACCTCTTCTCCTTGCATCAACTACCTCAATTGCTACCAAAACTGCTTCTAATATCTCTATCTTTAACAAAAGCAGATTGGGCCAAAGACACCGTAACGTTAAATCGAGTATTGTTGGGTTTAGTTAGTAGTTAATTATGTGTTTAGTTTAATTAGTATATTTGGGGACTTGTTTGTAATATTTGTGTATCTAGGGGTATGTTTATGATGTAACTAGTTTTAGGGGTTTATGTGTAATTTTATGTGAAGAGGTTTTCCTATAAATAGTGTGTGAAAGTATTGTTGTAGGCAGTTGTTTTTGAATTTGAATTGAAGTGAACGTGAGTTTCCCCCTTGTATCTCCTCTGTCCTCTCTTCCTTCCTCCTTCCCTTCTCCTCTCATACATTCTCCTATGGCTGCAGATCCTTGATGCCGCCCCTGCATCACATTGTATTCCCCCAGCACCTGTTTAATACTTCTTCGGAAGAACCTCAGTTAACACCTTATGGACACTCCCAGACTAATAGGACTGAAATCCTTCACCCTCTTGGACGTTTTCTTTTTCAGTATAAGAGTAATGAAAGTAGAGTTGATGCTCTTGCTCACCACTCCACTCCTGTGGAATTCCTAAAAATTTAATATCCTCTTTCAGCGCTCCTCAACTATCTTGAAAGTTAGCAATTGTGAAACTGTGGAAGGCTGGTCCTTTGTTTCTATCCATATCACGTTGCCCTTACCTCACCAACTGCTTAGCCACCTCTTCCCCAATTGGTCTCCAATCTAGCGTCTCTGCCTGTTAACCTATTCTTACACTTATCTGCATGCAACACTTTATAAAAGTTAGTGGTCTCATCCCCCATTTCTTTGTGATCTCTTCACCCTCACTGAAATTAACTCCAACTCTTTAATCAGACTTGCCTCCTCTTTTTAGCCTCTCTATGAAAAAGACTAGAATTACAATACCCCTCTCTAACTCAACTAACTCTCGATTTTTGATGCCAACTCCTCTCTTCCCTCATCAAAAGCACCCCAAGTTCATTATTGCTAGGGCAAAGCCTTCTAACTCTATATCTTCTCGCACTCCTCTAGTCTAACCATATCCTTCAAGTTGTTATTTTTCTTCTATTTAATATCCCAAAAAACTTCTTTACTCCAAACCTTTAGCTTATTTTTGACAATTTTCAATTTTCTCATCAACTTAAAACCCTGTCCACCCTTGAACACAGCACTCCTTCCACCATAATATAATGATCTCACAAAAGGAAGGGTGCGAAAGCCACATATTCTCAAATCTAAAAGAGATCAGACCCCACTGCATGGGGTTTGGATCCAAAAGAATTGGGCAGTGATTAGAAGTAGGCCTAACCTACACCTCTTGTGCAATGTTTAGTAAAAAGAAATCTATCGATGCGAGTCAAGGCTTGTCTATCCCTGGATGCCGTCCTGTAAAATAATTAGTATTCAAAGGATTCGTTTTCCTAAGGCTGCAATCCCAACTGGACGAATCAAAATTTCTCATGCTACTAGCCACCCTTGATCCCCTAAACTTTTCCTTAGAGGTCCTAATAACATTGAAATTTCCCTCTACCAACCAACAGGGATTGCAAAGCCCAAGCAGGCTAGCTGGCTCTTCCAAAAAAACCACTCCATAGGAATGTTGTGTAGGGCCATAAACAAAGGTACCATTGCCCAACACCCTTAATCTTAAATAGGACAGGCAGGAAAGAACTAGTATCCCATGCCACGGTTTGACCTCTTTAAGCTCCTGATGAGAGAGATACCCACTCCTCGATTCTATAATTCCAGATACTCTTAAAGAAATAAGTGTCAATCCCACCTAATTTAAACTCTTGCAAAAGCAAAATATCTGGGGTAATTTTGTTCACCATATCTTAACAACCCTTATCTAACCTCCTAAACCTCAAACATTCTAGGACCAAAGCTCTATGTAGTAATTCTATCAACCCCCTAAAACCTACCTCCTTTCTCATAATTAATTAAGGTAATCTAACCAGTTCTCTGGTTCTTTGCCCAATTTATTAGCTTTTTTCTTCTTCCCTATTCCCTCTTTCTTAAGCCTAAGAAAATCCCCAGATGGAGCTATTAAGCTAAGACCCAAATCTTCAAGAAGTTCCCCCATCCAGTTTTTCTCTCTCATCACCTAGAAGGTCAGAAGGTATTTTGGTTTTCCTCAAACTCTAATTCCTTGTAGCACTTCAATAATTCAGAGCTAAATATGAGAAGACGCAAAAGTAGAATCACCTTCAGAAATTGCACTGTTCCCCAAATTTACTTCAAGAATGTTGTTTCCCAAGTCACTTGTCATTGCGGTGGTATTAGGAAAAGAGTTTGAGGGTTTGGATTTGTTGAAGGGAGAGAGAATTCTGTGATTGCTGTGTAAAGACTGGGTCCCTTTGAAATCCTGACAGCATCTGTACTTTGATTTCTCATACCTAGACCAAATCGATTCTCGATTCTGCCTTGTCCCTGCTTTCTTCTTCCCTCCTCAATTTTTCAATTAGTGACTCTTCAACCTCAAATACGAATGAGGAGAACAATGGCTCTGTATCTTTTACAAAATTGAAAATAGCTTTGTTTTAACTCCGTGATTCCACAACCCCTTTTTTTTTCTTCTTGTCATAGAGGCCTTTCTTACCCATTTTCTTCTTTGTTTGTTCATAGACTTTTGACAGTCTGCAAGACTTGAAATGGAGCTGCTGGTCCTTCTGAGTTCGGATGCTTCCAATGCTTTTTTGAACTCTCTGAACTCCTCATCTGTTGCAGCTTTGATCTTCTCACAATCTCTCTGTTTCCCTACTTCGTCTTCGTTAGTGTGTATCTCCTCTAGCTGCATTGTCGTTCTCCTCTCTTGTTTTTTCTCGTGAGCCCAAAAGAAGCACTCTCCGAAGAAGAGGGCTCTTGCCCACTGAATTGAATATAAGCCTGAATTTGCCCCAGCCCAATAAATCCTTGGACTGTTTGAAATTTCAATTGGGCCTCATATTTCAAGACCTCTGCAAGTGGTTCTCCTTTGGTTGGGTTTGTGTTCTCTGATTTAGGCCCAATGGACCTGTATCTTCTAGCCTAATTCTCATCAATCCCATTATCTCGTAATCTCCTAAGAACTCCAGTTGATTGCCCTGTCAAATCATTTTATTTAATACATTAGCCATTAAAACAGACAAAAGGGGAGAGTGGGTCACCTTGTCTAACGCCCCTTGAAGCACTAAACCAAGATTTAGATTCACCATTGTCTATGCAAAAAACCAAACATGAGATAAGCAATCCCTTAAATGAGTTGCCATCCCTCCCCAATCCCCTTCCTCAAAAAAATCTTGTCTAAGAAATTCTAACTCTATCATAAGCTTTCTTTTAAAATCCAATTTAAAAATGATCCCCTTTTCCTTTCTCCTTTGAGTGGACCTCCACTACCTTGTTGGCAATCAAAATGGCATCCACAATTTGCGGACTCCCCCACAAACACAGTTTGAGCCTTAGAAATAGTCTTGTCAGTCTATTCACTAGTACTTCATTGATAATCTTATTCACACCGGATTCACACTGGATGCTAGACTAATAGGTTTGTAATTTGTATTCTTAGTAGACCTACTCTTCTTAGGCAACAAAGTAATAAGTGAAGTTAGTGCTTTTACTTAGAATACCAAACAACAACAACAAAAAAAACCACGCCTTAAGTCCCACTAGTTGGGGTTGGCTACATGAATAATTTTTTGCCAATTTACACGATTGTGGACAATTTCCTCCAATAACTTAACGGATATTTGAATCATTATTCATGATCTCATTCCAAGTTTTTTTAGATATGCTCCTACTCCTAATGCCACTTACACTAACTAGCTCACTCCTCCTCATTGGTGTTGCACAAGCCTAAATGATTTGAGCTGCCCCTCGCTTATCTTATCTTAGGTGCTATGCCTAACTTACTGCGAAGATGTTCATTCCTTAATTTATCGTTTAACATTATACCGCTCATCCACCTTAATTCAAGATTTGGATATGTCATTTCTTAGTTGCCCAACATTCTGATCTATATAGCATAACTAGTCTTATAATTGTCCTATAAAACTTTCCATTTAATTTTAAAGGTACTCAGAATCCTATTCCAATAAAATTCAGTAAATGCTTTGACCAGATTCACTTTAATCAATTCCCAACAATCTTAGAAAAAAACCATATCAAAACTGTTGGTTTGGGAGCCTTATCTCTCTCCTTCCCAAACACATTGCTCCTTACTTCTTCCTCCTCAAACAGTTTTACCAACCAAGACAACTGATCTAGAAATAGGATTCCACTTTGAACCCTGGATCATCGGTCTACTAACATCCTTCTCAGCATAAAAGTCAGAATAAAAATGAGTAATCTCAGAAGCAATCAAATAGGGATCTGATATCACCTCACCTCTATTGAAAATTTGAAATCCAATTCCCCGATCAAATTCTTCCTCCTCTTTTCCTTTAGCCAACTTATGAAAGATTATTATTATTATTATTATTATTATTATAATTATTCCAAATAGAGGATAGTTTTTTTAAAACTAGGGCACAAGTTACATAATTGCAAGAGTGCTGCCCTCCAATCTCTTGTGAGGTTGGACAGCAATAACCCCTGAGAAAATCCAAGAGAGTACACCCAAAGAGATGCGAGGAAAGTTGCTCTATCTTGAAGTAACCTTGAGCGGGTTGACCGACCTTTAACAATCTTAGCATTCCTCTCAATCCACAAGGTCCAAAGGATGGTGAATATTGCCCCAAACCAAAGAAGCACTTCGGTTTCTATATTTTCCAAAACGTTTGAAGTTGACCAATGAAAAAATTCCCACCTTTCTTGGGGCCATTCTTGCTAGAGAAAAAAGGGCATTCCAATGCTACCTTGGAATGCTTATATTGTTTCATGCTTGCATGACACATTAGACCCCCAAAGAATGTGGTTCCAAGGGAAAAGGTTGGGGGAGGGAGGTTTTAAAAGGGGAGAGAGAAAAGATTCAAAAGTGAATGTACCCAAGGAATCTCCCTTCCACACTCTCCCGTCCTTATGAATGGTAGGAACATGATTCTCTAGTAAAGAAAGGAGGATAGTGAGCTTTTTGACCTCTCTTTCATTGAGATTCGCAAAGAAATGGAAAAATTCCAAGAAGAAAGACCAGAAGAAATGGAGGCATTGATGGGAGCGATATATAATAGTGAAAGCTTGAATAATCGAGGAAATTTCAACTCCAACGAAGACTCCTCACCTACATGCCCTTCTACAAGGTTTTTTTTTTTTTTTTCGCTTTGAACTGGATAGGAGGAAAGAACAAAACAATCTATTTGGGATATGAATTTTCAGTGATTAAAGGTAATGCCATTGCCTCTTGTCTCCCACCCGTTTCATTTGATCCCATACTTGCTCTTAATCACCTTATGCTATAGGAAGTCAACTTCTAAAGGGAACCTCTAAAGCCCTTTGCCTATGTGGGAGGTGCTTTTGCATACCACATTCTTGATACCTAGACCACCCTCAGGCTCAAGTTTGTTGATCACATCCTAGCTAACTAGATGGTCTCCTTAGAAGGAAATCATGCATCAACTGCTCTAACGATTTGGCTACTTTTGTGGGAATCATAAACAGGGAGAGATAATAAATAGGAATTAAGAGAGAAATAAGCCCTCTTCCAACCTTCCAATCTCCTAGCCCACTATTCTACGACAGGATCCCAAAAGTCTTTAGAGTTTGGGTTCCCTCCTAAAGGGTGACTAAGATAGGATAGGGGCCACACAAGGGAGTAGCAAGCTGCTAACAAAGTGGAATTCTAAAGAACTCTCTCCCCCATATTGATGCTTGCTATCCCACTCTTGGATATATTAATCTTTACAAGATTTGCTAAAAAATTTTTTGCAACAAAATTACTTTCTATATTTTTGCAAAATTATCCTCAAGAAGAAACAAGATGTTGTTAACAAATTGGAGGTGAGCAATCACCACTTCCTCCCTCCCCACATGCAAACTATTGATAACCCCTCTACCCTAAGCATGGAGAAGCATCCTGCTAAGGGTGTCAACAACCAAGGTGAACAAGAACGAGGAGAGTGGATTCCCTTGACTAAGACCCGTGGAGGCCCTAAGCAGTTTTCTTGGTTGATCATTTATGATGACAAACAAATGAGTTGATCTAAAGCACCCTTTGATCTACTTTTTCCATCAATCTCGAAAGCCCTTTTTACCCAACACCTTATCTAAACAACCCTAATTGACTTTGTCGTAGGATTTCTTAAAATCCACTTTAAAGAGGAGCCCCTTCCTACCCCGCTTCCTGACATTCTCAACCACCTTGCACCTTGTTAGCTACTAGTATTGCATCAAGGATTTGTCTATCATAGATGAATGCAAATTGTGCCATGGTAATAGTGTTCCCCAAGACAAATTAAGTCTATTTGCAAGAGCTTTAGAAAGGATTTTTTGTGTAGGCTAGTAACTAGGCTTATTGATCTAAAGCCCTTGATTATTCTAGCCCTCACCTTTTTGGGAATGAGAGTGACAAAAGTGGAATTGCACTAATGAGTATTGACCACACCCTTATAATGGAATTCATAAGAAAAATCCGAGGTATCAACTTCCAATACTGCTCATGTCTTGAAAGAATGCCCTCAAGAAGCTATTTGGGCCAGCAGCCTTATCTTCCCACATGTCAAGAACAGATTTTCTAATTTCTTTAACCTCAAAGGGCCTTTCTAGCCACTAAGCTGAACTCTCTTGGATGGGACTCCAATCTAGGCCTTCTGGGATTTCCTTAGAAAATTGATTTTAATAGAAGTTCATAATCTTGACTCCAATATAAGGCCAGAATCCCACACCAACTCCTTGATGTAACCTTTCCTTCTTCTCCCATTTGTCATCCTATGGAAATAACAAGAATTATAGTACCCCACCTTTTTCCATTTAGTCCTCTGCTTTTGACGCTGACACAAATCCTCTCTCCATTATATGATTTCTTAATCGTAACTAAGATTGGCCCTCATGCTCGTATCCTCCTTGAAAAGATTGCACTCTTTTAGCCTATTTGGTCCAACAACTTTAGAGAGGATAGTATTTTTGGCATTTGTGTCATTTCCAAATGTCTCTTTATTCCAATCTTTCAACTTAGACTTCAGGAATTCCAGATACATGAATTTAAAGCTATCCTAGCCCTCCAATTGGCCCTTGCTCCACCAACCTTTGACCCTCTTCCTAAAAGAAGGATGAGTTAATCACATGTTCTCGAAATAAAAGAGAGTGGGCCCTCTTTTCACAAGGTTTGTCTTGAGGGTTGTGGTCGGACGTGGGTGTAGGGAGGATTTGTTGAATGAGATGAGGAAAGTCGTCCTCCCACTCATTAGTAAACATGAATCTATCAATGCGGGAGCAGACCCATCTATCTCAAGAAACCCCAAGGTGAAACTACCATTATTGATAGGGATATTTGTAAGCTCACAATCTTGGATAAAGAAATCAAAATTTCCTATACTCATGGAGGTCCTAGGGTTCTCTAGGATCTCTCTGGAGCTGCGAGACAACACACACACACACACACAAAAGTTAGGGGCTACACAAACCAAAAAACATCTACAAGCTCCTTAAGGAATTGACTTCTCAAAGAGACACTATTTGGCCCATAAATTGAAGTGAACCACCAATCCCTTATACCTCTAATATCAATAAGGACAAATAGAGAATAGGATCCCCTTAATGAGCTTCTTAAAGGACGTTGTTTTAGTATCCCAAACAATTTGACCCCTTGATGCCCCCAACAAAGGAAGACAATCCCAATTTTATGTTTATTTTCCTAGAAACTTCTAATCATGAAGGAATCAACTTCCATTAGCTTAGTTTCCTAGAGGAACTAGATATTAGGGTTAGCCTTTGAAACAAGCTCCTTAACCACTCTCCTCTTGGCTTGGCTACCTCAACCTCTAACGTTCCAAAAAAGGATCTTCATTTTGCTCACAAAAGGTCCCTAGATGATGAATTAGGAATGAGTTTGGTAGTGAAGGAGACTCCCAAGTTTTCAAAAAAAGTACTATGGGTTAAAGGGGGCCTAGGGCTTTGGCTCTTGGGAAAATGGACCTGGTTTGAAATTGCATCTCTTTGAAATGAAGAAATGCAAGCTCTGTCAAAAGATGGAACCCTAGTAATGAGACACTCAAAATATATGCATCAATGGCGGTCCTTGAACTTGTATTTCCTATAGAGTTTATCAATAAGGAGCTCTTCATATTTTGAAAAAATAAAACTGAAATCTTTTTCTTCATCTTTTGAATTTTCTTTCTCTGATAGGGCAACTTGTTTGCCCTTGTTTTAATTAGAGCCTCTTACTCTCATACAAGACATAATCCTTCTACAAGTTGTTGAGAGCCTCTTCAAAACCTCCTCTTTTGAGTTGATTCTGGTTGAGAACTTGCTCCCCTCCTTCGATGAGGACATACATTGTCTGTCCTTGTAGGATTGAAACTCCTTGGTGGGTACAAATTTCTGCTCATTTGGGTTCAATGCAGTGGTTTGAAAGATGGTCCATTTCTTGAATTTCTTTGCCATTCAAATTTGAATTTTTTCTTGATATAGAGAACCCAAGCACTGTGCACTTCCTTTGACCTTTCAGCATACCCAAGCAAGGTTTCTCTTTGCATGATTAGTGTCACCTAAAGACTGTCTTGAAGGAGATTTTGATGGTTTCAGCCTAGAGAACACAAATTTTCTGGTGAATAAATTTGTGTTGTTGCCGATGTTTGTAGAACCACATTCTGGGTATCTCAATATGTGGTCCCTAGGTTGTTCTTCTTTGCCTTTGAACATTTTTTTTGTTGCTTCCCAAAAAGCTCTCCAGCTAGAAGCCTCCTTGCCATCTGGAATGCAAACTGAAGTCGGTGCTCCTTTTTAGGCATTTTCTCAAGCGAGCTGAATCTCCTGAAGGCGATCAACCTTAGTCCAAGAAGCATGAATACAATATAGTTCGGAGCTTTGTGAATTCTTGCACGAGGGTGCAGAGTCTTCGTGAAGAGGAAAAGATGAAGTTTTGGTTTGGAGCCATCTTCAATCATCTCTTGAAGTGGAAATTGAGAATTGATGCCCGTTGGTTCTCTCGATGAATCACCAAGTACCCCTTTTCTCCTCGAAGGAAAATCGTTTTTATAGATTGAGATATTGAGGTCCATGTGGGTGGTGGAGAAATGTGAGGGGAAGGTTTAGTTAAGGGTAAAAACTTTTTGTGTATGAAACGAAGGGGATAAAATAGGGTTTTCCTTGTAGGGGATGTTTAGTTGTCTACTTAGTGAAAGATTATGGGTAAGATTTAGATCTTCTATGAGTAGACGAAAGGGTGAAGAGAAATGAGGAGAGGAGATGAAAGATTTTGGGTGGAAAGTGTTGGCCCAAAGGCAACCCATGAGGGGGAGGAGGTGAATTAGGTTTAATGAAAATTAAAGTACTTGATACAAAATTTAAAGCAATTAAAATAATCAAGCAAAACACACAATATGAAAACAATTAAATCAAAGAGAAGGGAAGAGAATTGCAAACTCCTTTTATAGTGCTTCAGCTATCCTCACCTATGTCCGCTCTTTCAAGACCAACTGTCTTGAGGTTCCATGAACTCCCTTTGTTTTGATGGAGACCAAGGTACCAAGTTACGATCCTTGTTTTCTATGGAGACAAGGCAACCAAAACAACTAAGCTTTCAAAAAAAAAATTTCTATCAAGGAAGATTTACAATTTGGAACTTAAGACAAACTCTCAAAGAATAATCAAGTGAGGCTTAAGAGTTTTCTTAACTATCTCTTAAGGATGAGCAAAATAAAGCAGGAAGAGAGAATTGAGGCTAGAACACTTGGATATGCAGTGTGTGTATGTTCTCTAAAGTTCTCAAGGCTTTGGAGGGCGTATATATAGAGATTGGATGAAAACTGGCCATTTTCTGCTTGTTGGAGCCTATTTGGTTTTCAGACCGGTCGATCGTTTATAGGGTCCGATCAGAGCTTACTAGCTGTCTAGCTTCTCTACCTTGATTGGTTGACCACCCCTCGCACAATGCACAAGGGTTTGGTCTACTTTTTGTTCTCGTTTTGCCAGTTTTGGCCCGATAGTGCCATGCCGTATTTTTTCTCATAGTTTTACACTTTAAAGTTCATTACAATTGAGAGAGAAAACATTACAAACAAATTAAATGAAGTCTACAACTTTTTCTCTTAATTCTTCAAGTTTTCTTCAACTTTGGCTTAAATCCTATAGAAAATAACTTAAGTACAAAGCCATAAGTATACAATATAGTTTGTCATCATCAAAACTAGGTTAACGATGCCTTGAGACTAACAACCTCCCCTTTTTTAATGATGACAAACTATTCACAAAAGAAATAGGAACAAACATTTGACATCATCAAAATCAAAGTAAGAGAGGTGAGACTAAAAATTTTAACTTTTAAGCACAAAATTTGTATACAACAAGTTAATCATAAAAGAAAAATACCAATGTGCTCCATCATGAAGATTTTAGCATGATAAAAATTTGACAAATAGATGATGCGGAATTAATGCACGGTCATATAAAAGAAAATTATTGCTGAGCATAAGCCATTTAAAAGAAAATTGATGCCAATCAACTTAAAACTTTCCATGATTGAAAATTTTTCCTGCCTTTGTCATTATCAGAAGGTAAAAATAGGGGGTGGGTATGAATTTTGCAAGAAAAAATGATTCATAATTTTAAATTTTATTTAAGATTTTCATATATTCATTCACAATATTCTTCAAAATGATTCAAAATCATGTTTATGTTTTTAAAAGGATTTTTCTTTACTTATGCTTGCTCCCCCGTGGTATATCAAAAGGTTTTTAGGAGGGTGTTCTTAAAAAACCATTCATAATGATGTTTCAATATGCTCAATTTCCAGTAAGCTCAAAATTCACACCAAACCATTTGATATTCTTAACTAAACATTGTACATCCAATATGCTCAATCAAGATATAATATTCATTTAAGCACAACTTTCACATTATCAATATATTCAATATGCTCAATATACTCAAATTCATAGCAAACTCAAAATCCAGTGAATTCAATATGCTCAACTCATTATGATATTCAATCAAGCTCAGTGATATACATATTCTAACAAAAAATTTCACGATTTTCAATTTGAGCTTGATACAAGTTCAATCCATAGCAAAACATATGCAATATTTTTAAAATGAATGTCAACAAGAAGAATTTTCAATGAGCTCAATTTGAAAATGATCAACAATATATTCACATTTTAAAAGGATCACAAAAACATTCAAAGTCATGATATTTAGTTTGAGCCAAACTTTCATAACTTAAAATTCATTTAAGCATTTCCCCCCTAAAACAATGCATATGCAATTATGATTTAAGCATGGGTTCCCATAATGAACATTTCAATCATAAGAAAATTTACATGCTCAACCATTCAAAATATTCATTTATCGTCAAAACATTAAAGCAAATCAATATATCACGAGATTTTCATCACATTTCAAAAATTAGAAAAATATTTGCAAAAAAATAAATGTATAATTAAACATTTTAAGGGAAACACAAAAACACGAGTTTAATAACAATTTTGATCCCATAATTTTAATGATACCTTGGGTAAAAGCAACTTATTTTGAAAAAAATGCTGAAAGATTTGAAAAAACCCAAGTGATTTCATTTTTTTTTTTAAAAGAAAACTGTTTCTAATTAAGTTCCAAATTTAAAAGTATTATCTTGTGAAATTATCCTTGACCCTTTTGGTATCCATATTTACAAGAATTTCTTTTGTTTGGGTAATGTCTCTTTTTAGGCTTGTTAAAAATAACATTTTGATTAGCTAATATTCTATCAAAATTCTCTTTTACTTGAACAATCTTTTTGAAAGAACATGGTTGAGATTATCAACTTTCTTTTTCAAAAATTTATATTCCAATCTTAACTCAATTGTAGGAGAACTAGACATAATCTTAGTTTTCAAAATTTCATTTTTCTTTTTCAAGAGGTCATTTTCATTTGTCAAAAAAATTTAATTTTCTTTTGAACTCTTTGTATTTAAAACCAAAGCTTTCAAAATCATCATGCATTTCAATTAAAGCATTGAATAATTCGTCATAGGAGGGATGCTCTTTGAAAATAATTTACCTCCTCTTTCACCCTTGCCTCTTCTTTACTTCAACGGCTATGAGGCAATGAATTGATGTTTCTTATTCTTCATTGTCCTTTGTCTCATGTCTCCATTTCAAACATGTCACATTGATGAACAAACAAGTTAGCATTTTAACCATATGTATCATCATATAATATTTCAAGAGAATGCCAAATTTTCTTAGCTGTATCATAAGTAGATATTGTATTAAATTCATTACTGTCTAAGACACATAACAAGGTGGTCATTGTTTTGGCATTCATTGTGTGCAAAATCCTTTCATTTTCACCCCACATACTTCTAGGTTTAGGCTTTGTCACACTATTTTCCACTCTTGTTGGAAGAGTATATCTATTTTGGATAATATCCCATATTTCAAAATCAAGATTTTGAGGGAATATACTCATCATTGTTTTCCAAAAAAATATAATCATTTCCATAAAAAAATGGTGGTCTATGATGGAGAATCCCTCAATGCCTATGTTGGCTGTTTCCATGGATAACTCAAGGACTATTAAGTCAAAAAATTTGAAAAAGAACCTAACTTTGATACCAATTGTTGGTCCAAAGGCAAGGAGGGGGGGGGGGGGTGAATTGTGTTTAATGAAAATTAAAGTGCTTGATACAAAATTTAAAGCAATTAAAACAATCAAGCAAAACACACAATATAAAAACAATTAAATTAAAGAGAAGGGAAGAGAATTGCAAACTCCCTTTATAGTGGTTCGCCTATACCAACCTACGCCCACTCTTTCAAGACCAACTGTCTTGAGGTTCCATGAACTCCCCTTGTTTTAACTGAGACCGAGGAAACTAATACAACCCCTTGTTTTTTGGAAACCAGGTTACAATCCTTGTTTTCTATGGAGACAAGGCAACCAAAACAACTAAGCTTACAAGGGAAAATTCCTCTCAAGGTAGATTTACAATTTGAAGCTTAAGACAAACTTTCAAAGAATAATCAAGTGTGGCTTAAGAGTTTTCTAAACTATCTCTTAAGGATGAGCAAAATAAAGCACAAAGAGAGAATAAGAGAGTATTGAGGCTAGAGCACTTGGATATTATAGTGTGTGTATGCTCTCTAAAGTTCTTTAGGCTTAGGAGGGCATATATATAGAAATTGGAGGAAAAATAGTCGTTTTTTTCCCATTGGAGCTTTTTTGGCTTTCAAACGAGTTGACTGCTTACAACATCCGGTCAATCACTTACTAGCCGTTAGTGACAAGAAGAAGACCGTTGTAGACAAATCTGGCCAAACTGGTAGATTGCCTTAAGGGGCCGGTCGACTGCCTTTAGCCTCTTGCTTGGGCCAATCGACCGCCCCCTAGGGCTGGTCGACTGCCTCTGGCATAGGGCCGAGGTTCGTTCTACTTTGTTCTTCTCCTTTTGCCGATTTTGGTCCAATAATGCTATGCCTTATGTTTTCTTATAGTTTTACACTTTAAAGTACATTATAATTGAGAGAGAGAATACAAATAAGTCAAATAAAGTCTTCAATTTCTTCCCTCAATTCTCCAACTTTTCTTCTACTTCAATGGGTTAATCCTATAGAAAACAACTTAAGCACAAAGTTATTAGTACTCAATATAGTTCGTTATCATCAAAACTGAAATCTTGGGGCTAAAAGAAACTAAGGTTTTCTGTGAGTAGGCGAAAAGGTGAAGGGAAAAGAAGGGAAGAGACAAGGTTGTGTGGAAAACATGGGAGGAGGTGAGGTTGTGTGAAAGAATTTTGGATTACAGTCATCATTTTTTACCCATTTAAACTTAATCTTTTGTCTCCAACTTCCTTAAAAAGTAAGTCTTCCAATTAATTTTTCAATGTAATCCTATTCACCTCCTCACTCTATGAAAGACTAGCATTTTCTACTTTTCTATCTATGTTACCAGCTAAAATTTTGGCCTTCCCAATTTTAATATGCCCAAACACTTACTTTTTCAAGGTCTCTTTTAAACACTTAAGCTTCCTCATAAACTTGAACGTTCCGATCCCCTCTCTACATCCTTACTCCAAGAATTTCTAACCAAATACCGAAAAGAATCTTGATCCAACCACATTTTCGAAACAAACAAGAAATTGACCCCAAGAAATCTTGCTAGATTTTAGCAAAATAGGAAAGCAATTAGAGGCAGGTCTAGGTAAAACAAATTGGGAAAGATTGAAGAACTTAAGCTTCCATTCGCTGCAAAACAAAAACTTGTCAAGCCGACTAGCAACAACCCTAGCACCACCAACCAACCAAGAATAATTAGCATTGTCCAAAGGTAGATCTCTCTGTGGGAAAACCGTGTATAATTAGTTAGCTATTTTAGGATATTCTTTTAATAATAGATTGTATCCTTAGAATTAGGCCTGTACAGCTAAGTTTCCTATTCTGTTAGGGTGTCCCATAAATCATGGGATTTGATTTATTAATTTACTTTTTAGGAATGCTAGGGTTGTTGTATATATTCACATGTAATGTTCAGATCAATACATAACTCTTTTTAATTTTCGACACGGTATCAGAGCCAAATTGGGCTCCTTAGGGTTTCAATTTTTTTTCAGCTTTCATTGCTGATATTTCCAGCCTTCATTGCTAGTTTCTTCCCATCTTTGCAGACCTTTATTTTACTCTATTTTTTGAGCTCGTGCACCTTTGTTTCTACCAAACTGGGCTTGTTTCGTCAAAGCCTAGTCGTCATCATCATTTCTGCTTCCGGCTGACATCATCATTGATTAGTTGATTGTTCAAGCCTTCAAGATGTCAGAAATCATGGAGACTACTACTACAACCCAATCAGAAGAGGTAATCTGACCCCAACAAGCAGGAGAATTGCAGAATATTCATGCCTCCTACAGGTTAGATGGAAAGTGGTCTCACCTCATTCGCACAGTGTTGAAAGGCAAGGGAAAGATTAGCCATCTCATGGGTACAGGTCCTAAACCAGGGGATCCTAAGTTTGAAGCATGGGATGAAGAAGACTCTTTGCTCATGGTGTGGTTGTGGAATTCCATTATTCCAGAAATAAGTGACACATGCATGTTTTTGGCTACTGCAAAGGACATCTGGGATGCGACTCAGCAAACCTATTCCAAAGCTAATGATGCGGCACAAGTGTACGAGGTCAAGGTAAAAACTATGGCTGCAAAACAAGGGAATAAAAAATAGTCACTGAATATGCAAATCAACTGAAAATCCTTGTGGTAGGAATTGGATCACTACTGGGTGGTAAAAAAAAAAAAATGGTCTGATGATGTAGCGGTTCTAAAGGCCTTTATTGAACAAGTAGGGTGTATGATTTTTTGGTTGGACTTAATCTAGAATTTGATCAAGTGAGGATAGAGATTCTTGGGAAGCCGGAGGTTCCAAGCTTTAACAAAGTAGTGGATATAATCCAAAGTGAAGAAAGTAGAAGAGGGTTGATGCTTGAACCCCAAATCACTGATAGTTCGGCTATGGTGGCTAGTGGTAACAATAAATCAGCCACAAACATGGAGAGAGGAGCAACACTTGAAGGAGAAAAAGGTGGCCAGTTGAAAACCCAAAATCGTGACTGATTATGGTGCACTTATTGCAATAAGTCTTGTCACCCTCGTGAAAAATGCTGGAAACTTCATGGAAAGCCTCCAAGCCGAGAATGGGGCCAAAAAGGAGGACAACCACGAAACAATGGACAAGTCCACATTGCTGCAGGATCACAAGGTGAATCGACATCGTAGGAACTGAGTAGTTTCAACCAAGAAGAGATTGAGAGGCTGAGATCACTTATCAACAGTCTTGGAAAACCTGAAGGATCTCCAGGTACTTGTTCTTTGGCATATTCAGGTGAGCTTCCATCTTTTATTGGATTAAATGTCTCAGATAAAACCTTTACCAACTCCTGGGTCATGGACTCAGGAGCAACCAATCATATGACCCATTTATCCAATATTTTTTCAACCTATACTCCATGCCCAAGCAGTAGGAAAATAGCCACAATAGATGGATCCTTGACCACTGTAGCTGGTTTTGGGGATGTGAAAATAAGACCATCAGTAACTTTGAAAAATGTCCTTCATGTTCCTAAATTGTCCACAAATCTGGTCTCTCTATATATAAACTCACTCAAGATTTATGTTGTAATGTGATTTTTGACTGAAGTAATTGTATATTTCAGGACAAGGATTCGGGGAAGATGATTGGACGTGCTAGGGAAAGGAATTGCCTCTACTATCTTAAAACACCAAGTCAGTTGCACTTGACCAAGGACAGATTATCTTCTTCCTTTATGTCAGAGTTTGTCTTATCCAATGAAGAAAAAATTTTACTTCATCATTGCCGACTTGGACATCCATCGTTTAGGGTTATTAAAGTTAATTTAGATGTTGAAAACTTTCAGTTTGAGGTATGTGAACTTGCTAAACACAAGAGTGTACCTTTTCCAGTTAGTTACAAAAGAAGCTCAATTCCTTTCTATCTTATTCACAGTGATATTTGGGGTCCATCTACTGTTTCTAATGTTTCTAGGGCAAGATGGTTTGTTTCTTTCATTGATGATTGCACTCGTGTTACCTGGATTTTCCTGCTTAAACATAAGTCTGATGTTTGTATTGTGTTCCCAAATTTCTATTCCATGATCAAAAACCAATTTGGGGTCAATATCAAAAGGTTTAGGTCAGATAATGGCAGGGACTATTTCAAACAAATTCTTACCCCATATTTTCAGACAGAAGGAATAGTACATGAGTTATCTTGTGTCAATACCCCACAGCAAAACGGGGTAGCAAAGAGGAAAAATGGCCATCTCCTTAAAAAAACCAGAGCTTTGTTGTTTCAAAAAAATGTGTTTGAGGTTTTTTGGGGGACGCAGTTCTGACAGCCACTCATCTGATAAATCGTTTGCCTTTGGGTTTTAAGAGTCCTATGGACATACTTTCCACATTCTACCCAGACCTAAACACTACAAACAACCTCGTTCCTAGGATTTTTGGGTGTGTGTCATTTGTCCATGTTCATAGTCACAACAAGGGGGAATTAGATCCGAGGGCTCTAAAATGTGTCTTTGTGGACTATTCTTCGACTCAAAAAGGATATAAGTGTTACCACCCTCCGTCAAAGAAATACTATGTCTCTGTGGATGTTACGTTCAATGAACAAGAGTCTTATTTCACTAATCTTTATCTTCATAAGGAAGATTTTTTGCTTGATTTGCCATCAATTCCTATGTCTAAAACCTCGAACCCTATACTTGTACCTCCTTGTTCATCTTGTTCCAATCATGTACTTGAGAGTTCTTCTGAACTTGTGCCTAAAACACCAAATGAACCCAAAGAAAAGACCGATTCTGCTCCTAGAAATACCATATTTGGCAAGGTGTTCACAAGAAGGAAGATGGCTGTTCTTGAACCAATGCAGGTCCAAGAGTCCAACTCAGATCGTTTGAATGAGGTAACAATTGTTAACCATCCATTGCAAGATGAAACTGAACTCACGTTGATAATGATGACCAGGACCTTCCAATTGCCATTAAGAAAGGAACTCGAAAATGCACAAAGCAACCATTGTACCCTCTTGCACATTTTTTGTTGTTTAAGAATTTTTCACCATCCCATAGAGCCTTTCTTGTAAGCCTAAATACCATCACCATTCCTACCACATTATCTGAGGCTTTGTCTAATGGAAAATGGAGACAAGCTATGAATGTGGAGATGGAGGTGTTGGAAAAGAACAAGACTTGAGAGTTGGGGAAGTTACTGGTTGGAAAGAAACCGGTGGGCTATAAGTGGGTATATACAGTGAAGTATAGGGCAAATGAGTCGATTGAGAGATACAAGGCACGGTTGGTAGCCAAGGGGTATACTCAAACCTATGGGATTGATTATTTAGAGACCTTTGCTCTTGTTGCAAAGACGAACACGGTTAGAGTATTATTATCGCTAGCAGCTAATTATGATTGGGAGTTGCAACAATTTGATGTCAAGAATGCTTTCTTACATGGGGAACTAGAGGAAGAGATTTATATGCAGGTTCCACCGGGATATGGGAAGAATTTGGCTGCTCACACTGTGTGTAAATTGAAAAAGGCACTATATGGCCTTAAGCAATCACCACGAGCATGGTTTGGGAGATTCGCAAGAGTTATGTTGGCTATGGGATACAAACAAAGTCAAGGGGATCGCACATTGTTCATTAAACACTCTCCTTCAGGGGGAGTTACAGTCCTTCTAGTGTATGTTGATGACATAATAGTGACAGGAGATGACGCTAAGGAGAAACAGGTCTTGAGTCAATATTTGGCTAAAGAGTTTGAGATTAAAGCGTTAGGGAGATTGAAGTATTTTCTCGGGATTGAGGTTGCTCACTTTGGGCAGGGAATTTTTATCTCTCAACAAAAGTATGTCACATATTTTCTCAAGGAAACTGGCAAGAAAGCATGCCAACCAGCAAGTACTCCCATGGATTCTAATCTTAAACTTGGAAAAGCTGAGGAGGATGTTGCAGTAGACAAAGAAATGTATCAACGTCTGGTAGGAAGACTCATTTATTTGTCTCACACACGATCAGATATAGCATATGCAGTGAGTGTGATTAGTCAGTTTATGCATAGCCCGAAGGAAGTTCATTTACAAGCAACCCATAGAGTACTACAGTATCTCAAGGGAACACCAGGGAAAGGTATCATGTTCAGAAGAAATGGAGGATTGGTACTTGAGGCATACACTGATGTTGATTATGCTAGATCAATTGTTAATAGAAAATCAACCTCGGGATAATGCACCTTTCTCGGTGGGAATCTTGTGACATGGAGAAGTAAAAAACAAAGTGTGGTAGCTCGGTCGAGTGTAGATGCTGAATTCCGGGCAATGGCTCAAGGTGTGTGTGAACTACTTTGGCTGAAGATCATCCTTTAAGATATGAAGATTAAGTGGGATGGTCCTATGAGACTTTATTGTGACAACAAATCTACAATCAACATAGCTCATAACCTAGTACAACATGACCGAACGAAGCACATTGAAGTTGACAAACATTTTATCAAAGAAAAGTTGGAGAGTGGATTGATTTGTACACCTTACATGTCTACACATGGTCAACTTGTTGATGTCCTTACCAAAGGGTTGAGTAGCTATGTTTTCCAAACTATTGTTTCCAAGATGGGAATGGAGAATACCTATTCACTAGCTTGAGGGGGAGTGTGGGAAAACCGTGTATAATTAGTTAGCTATTTTAGGATATTCTTTTAATAACAAATTGTATCCTTAGAATCAGGCCTATACAACTAAGTTTCCTATTCCTGTTAGGGTGTCCCATAAATCATGGGATTTGATTTATTAATTTACCTTTTAGGAATGCTAGGATTGTTGTATATATTCACATGTAATGTTCAGATCAATACATAACTCTTTTCAATTTTCGACACTTTCAAACATTGAAGTGGGCCTCCCGCTTCCAATTTTTTCCCTTGGAAACTAACAATGTTAAAATCACCACCGATGATTCACCAAGGGAAACAAAACTTAAAATGTATAATTTTTAGGACCTCTTTCTTTTTCCTCTCAATAGGACTAATCCCCACACTAACCTCTTGCCTTGTAGGACACTAGCTCTAACTTCTAAACCTAGGTTATCAAGGAGTTTTTGCAGGTCACTATTGTCTCTCTCACTCACCCCAAACTAAAACTCGAAGCAACTCCCTCGAAGACCCTCTTTTTGGCATAGAACATCAGAAGTAGGACTGAATAGGAAGGGAAGGATACTTTTTTCCATAGTTTTGAAAATCGGATTGGTGACCAACCTGGTAAAGTCACTAGGCAGTCAAACCAGTGGGTTAACCAGTAGTTGAATTGGCAACGTCACCATGATGTCATAAATATATTCATATATTATATGTAATTATATATTTGTAAAAGTAAACATATTTTATATAATTATATGTATTTTTAGTTTTTATATTTTTACATAATCTTCATCTTTTATTACTTATCATATATAATTATATGTATTTTTAGTTTTATTTTTATACTTAAATCTTAATGTTTTTATACTTATTTTTTTTTATTTTTAAATAATTACAATGTACACTCCACTTAAATGCCACCATTCCCTAATGCCACATATTTATTCAATTTTTTTTTTCTTCCGCTCAAAAAGTCAAAAAGAGGTAAAATGCTTTCCTATTTTTAGTGTATGTTTAAAAAGAAAACGTTTAGTAAGTGCATTAAATGTTTGGGGAGGAATTGGTGGATTTTTCTAGCACATCTCTTGTCCTTGTTCATATTTTCCTTTTTGGATTTTCCATTCATTTGTGTGTGTGTGTGTGTGTGTAAAGGACTAAGAGCTCAAGCATTGGCGACAATGGAGTGTGTTGCTAACCTAGATCGAGCCCTTAGTGTTGAGAATTCCACTTGTGAGTTTGTCCCACAATGAAAAATTTGAGTGGATAATGGGTGCTTATATACATGGTTGGACCCTAGACCCAATAGGCTTAAGCTTTTGGGTCAAGTTGGTGTTCCCCATGTGTATCAAAGCCCACCCATGGGCTCCTCTGGTCCCAACAACTGGTATCAGAGCCTAGGGTTAGGTTCGAGTGGGAGCAATGGCAGAGGAAGCAGGAAAGGTGAGTGGAATAGAAAAGTTTGATGGCACAAACTTTTGATTCTGGAGGATGTAGATCGAGGATTATCTCTATGGGAAGAAGTTACATCTGCCGCTTCTAGGAGAAAAACTTGCTACTATGAAGGACGGGAAATGGACTTTCCTTGACAGACAGGTACTGGGAGTTACAAGATTAACTCTGTCTAGGTCTGTTGCACACAATTTTGTGAAGGAGAAGACTACAGCAGATCTGATGAAGGCTTTGTCTGGTATGTATGAAAAACCGTCAACAAATAACAAGGTACATATGATGAAGAAATTGTTTAATTTGAAGATGGCAGAGAATGCATCAGTAGCACAACATCTGAATGAGTTTAATACTATCACAGATCAATTATCGTCTGTAGAAATTGATTTTGATGATGAGATTTGTGCATTAATCGTTTTGGCTTCGTTGCCAAACAGTTGGGAGACAATGAGGATGGCAGTTAGCAACTTTACTAGAAAAGAAAAACAGAAGTATAATGATATGCGGGATTTAATTATGGCTGAGGAGATTCGCAGAAGAGATGCGGGTGAAACCTCAGGATCTGGTTCTACCCTAAACCTTGAGACAAGAGGCAGAAGTAATGACCGAAATTCAGATCGGGGTAGATCAAAATCCAGAAACTATAATCGAAATAGAAGTAAATGTAGATCTAGCCAAAAGGGGCAATGCTGGAATTGTGGGAAAACGGGTCACTTTAGGAGACAATGCAAAAGTCTAAAGAAGAAGAATGAGGATGATTCAGCTCATGCTGTAACAGAAAAGGTACAAGATGCATTACTTCTTGCAATAGACAGTCCACTTGATGATTGGGTTTTGGACTCAGGAGCTTCGTTTCATACCACTTCAGACCATGAAATCATACGGAACTATGTAGCAGGAGATTTTGGTAAGGTGTATTTGGCTAATGGTACAACCTTGGATGTTGTGGGTATGGGAAACGTTCGGATGTCGTTGCCCAATGGGTTTGTTTGGTTACTAGAGAAGGTACGACATATTCTTGACCTGAGAAGGAATTTGATTTCTGTCGGACAGCTTGATGATGAAGGGCATGCAATGTTGTTTGCTGGTGGCACTTGGAAAGTTACAAAGGGAGCCAGAGTATTGGCTCGTGGAAAGAAATCTGGTACTCTATACATGATCTCAAGTCCAAGAGACACAATTGCAGTTGCTAAAGCAAGTACTGATACAAGCTTATGGCACCGCAGACTTGGTCACATGAGTGAGAAAGGGATGAAGATGCTGTTGTCAAAAGAGAAACTACTAGAATTGAAGTCCGTCGATTTTGACTTGTGTGAAAGCTGCATCTTATAAAGCAGTAAAGAGCGAGTTTCTTGAAAAGTGGCAAAACACCGAAGGTTGAAAAATTGGAGTTAGTGCACACAGATTTGTGGGGGCCTTCTCTCGTTGCATCCCTTGGAGGTTCAAGGTATTACGTTACTTTCATTGATGACTCAACCAAAAAGGTATGGGTTTATTTTCTGAAAAATAAATATGATGTATTTGAAACTTTTAAGAAGTAGAAGGCTATGGTTGAGATAGAGACAGGTTTGAAAGTAAAGTGTTTGAAGTTAGACAATGGAGGAGAGTACATAGATGGAGGGTTTAGAGAGTATTGTGCTGCACATGGAATCAGAATGGAAAAGACCATTCCTTGGACACCACAGCAAAATGGTGTGGCTGAGCGCATGAACAGAATTCTCAATGAGCGTGCTAGGAGTATGAGGTTGCATGCTGGACTACCAAAAACTTCTTGGGCTGATTCTGTTAGTACTGCAACTTATCTGATAAACCGAGGAACTTCAGTACCCATGGGGTTCAGACTTCCTGAAGGGGTTTGGAGCGATAAAGAGGTAAAGTTTTCTCACTTAAAAGTTTTTGGTTGTGTTTCTTATGTTCATATTGATTCTGATTCTCGTAGTAAACTTGATGCAAAGTCCAAAATATGTTATTTCATTGGTTATGGTGATGAGAAATTTGACTATTGGTTTTGGGATGAACAAAACAGGAAAATCATCAGAAATAGAAATTTGATATTTAATGAACAGGTTATGTACAAGGACAGGTCAACTGTAGTGTCAGATGTCACAGAGATAGATCAGAAGAAATCTGAGTTTGTTAACTTAGATGAGTTGACTGAAAGTACTATCCAGGAAAGGGGTGAAGATGATAAGGAAAATGTAGAATCACAGGTAAATCAGATTACACCTGTAGCTGCGGTGCGTAGATCTTCTAGAACCATTAGACCTCCATAGCGTTATTCACCTGCTCTAAATTATCTCTTGCTAACTGATGGTGGTGAGTCAGAGTGTTATGATGAAGCCTTGCAGGATGAAAGTTTAAGTAAGTGGGAGTTAGCCATGAAGGATGAGATGGATTCCTTGTTGGGGAATCAGACGTGGGAACTGACTGAATTGCCTGTAGGGAAGAAGGCTTTGCACAACAAGTGGGTATACAGAATAAAGAACGAACATGATGGCAGCAAGCGCTATAAAGCCAGATTAGTTGTCAAAGGGTTCTAATAGAAGGAGGGCATTGACTTCACAGAAATATTTTCTCTAGTTGTGAAGATGTCGACAATTAGACTGGTACTGGGAATGGTGGTTGCAGAAAATCTACATCTTGAGCAGTTAGATGTGAAAACGACATTCCTTCATGGTGACTTGGAGGAAGACATCTACATGATTTAGCCAGAAGGGTTCATTGTCCAGGGACAAGAGAATTTAGTCTGCAAACTGAGAAAGAGCTTGTATAGTTTAAAATAAGCTCCAAGACAGTGGTATAAGAAATTTGATAGTTTTATGCATAAAATTGGGTTCGAGAGATGTGAAGCGGATCACTGTTGTTATGTTCAGTTCTTTGACAATTCTTACATCATTTTACTATTATATGTAGATGATATGCTTATTGCAGGGTCTAGCATTGAGGAGATTAATAATCTGAAGAAGCAATTGTTAAAACAGTTTGCAATGGAGGATTTGGGAGCTGCAAAGCAAATCCTTGGAATGAGAATCATTAGAGACAAGGCTAATGGTACATTGAAGCTTTCACAGTCAGAGTATGTGAAGAAAATTCTTAGTAGGTTCAACATGAATGAAGCTAAACCAGTGAGCACACCCTTGGGTAGTCATTTCAAACTAAGCAAGGAACAATCACCTAATACAAAAGAAGAAAGGGACCATATGAGCAAGGTGCCCTATGCCTCAGCTTTTGGCAGCTTGATGTATGCTATGGTGTGTACAAGGCCAGACATTGCACATACAGTGGGAGTTGTGAGTAGATTCATGAGTAGGCCAGGAAAGCAGCATTGGGATGCAATCAAGTGGATTCTGAGATATCTGAGGGGTTCATCAGATACATGTCTTTGCTTCATAGGTGCAAGTTAAACTGTAGGGTTATGTAGACGCTAATTTTGCTGGTGATAATGATAGTAGAAAGAGTACTACTGAGTTTGTATTTACTCTGGGTGGTACAACTATATCTTGGGCCTCAAATTTACAAAAGATTGTTACTTTATCTACTACAGAAGTTGAGTATGTTGTAGCAACTGAAGCTGGAAAGGAGATGATTTGGCTACATGGTTTCTTAGACGAATTGGGTAAGAAGCAGAAGATGGACATTTTACACTGTGACAGTCAAAGTGCAATTTTTCTTGCCAAAAATTCGGCTTTTCATTCAAAGTCGAAACATATACAGACAAAATACCACTTTATCCGTTACCTTGTTGAAGATAAGCTGGTAATACTTGAGAAGATCTGTGGATTTAAGAACCCGGTAGACATGTTGACTAAGGGTGTCATTATTGAGAAGCTGAAGCTGTGTGCAGCTTCAGTTGGTCTTCTAGCTTGAGGACAGGAGGATGAGTTGCAGGGATGAGGGATTGTTCATTTGGAGGATTGCAGTTGATATTGGTGATTGAACTAGTCTCTAAGTGGGAGATTTGTTGGGCTTTTGTGGAACCTAGTTGCGTTCAATCTGGATGATGACCCGACTTTTCATTAATGAGAGATTTCTATCCTAAGGCTTAGTTCATGGAGCGAAGGATTGGACCGTAATTTTTTGGGCCCGTTTTGTAGCCCATTCGGAATCTTGTGCGCAACATATTGTTTTTGGGTGATTAAGGTAAGTGGTCACACTTCGCGAGAGAGCGAGAGAGAGAGAGAGCATTGTATCGCCGCACTCTCTATATTTTTCTTCCTGATAATAGGGAAATCCCCGCAACTCCGTGGACGTAAGCAAAATTGTCGAACCACATTAATACTGTCTTGTGCGTGTGATTGATTTTTCTTTGGCGTGTATTCTTTCTCTATTTTGTTTCTCACAGGTTTCGGGAATTTGTTGTTAATTCACAACAAGTGGTATTAGAGTTGACAGTTTGTAACTCTGGGTTAGCAACATCGTAAAAGGTCGAGATGTGAAGCTAATTTTCCTGACGTGCTAACAGTTGGAGGACCAAGTGTGTGGCTGAGGCCAATAAGGATCATCTAGGCTGTGGATGGATTCAAATAGAATCAAAACGTGAGAGGTAGGATTGGTTTGGAGGCACGTGGAATGCAATCCGACGCATGTAAGACGCTAGTGGTAAGACCCACTTAAGCAACTGTTGGAAAACTGGACTTACTCCCAGAAGGGAGACGATTTCCGTTCAAGGGGGAGCAGTTGGAACTCACAAGTGAGGGGAAGATTGTTGAGAATTCCACTATGAGCTTGTCTTACAATGGAAAATTTGAGTGGATGATGGGTGCTTATATACATGGTTGGACCCAAGACCTAATAGGCTTAAGCTTTTGGGTCCAGTTGGTGTTCCCCATGTGTATCAAAGCCCACCCATGGGCTCCTCAGGTCCCAACACTTAGATGTCAAGACAAGCAGGATGCACCTGAAGCTGTATCAATTGGTGTCATTTTTGTAACAAATCAAACGATTGTGGTTGGAGCTCCTTGCCGGTCACGTTAGAAGAAGATCGTCTAGAACAAGATCATATTAGGTGGAATTGGGTGAGCGTTGTTAGGCTTTGAAATCGCTTTGATTTGATCATGATTTGACCCAAGTTTGTGCTGATTCTCACTAGTTCGCGTTGAGTCTCTCTATTCTTTGCTAGTTTGATAGTCAGTTCGACTGGACAAGAGCCTGGTTTTGGTCGAACTTGGTCGGATTGGCCAGTCCAATTTGGATTTTAAGACCAAAACACCACAACACACACATAAGAACAAAAAATACCCATGATGTCAATCAGAATAGGGTTATGCTTTGGTATAGGGGAAGTGGCCATTAATCCAATTATCATTGTGCTTGGAAAGGTCTTCACCCACTTGTGCAATGTCACCAATCTTATTAGGATTGTCTTCTGTAAGCTGTTGTTCTTGCAAAAAGGCATCATCTAGAGTCACATGGTCCTTGGAATCAGTATTGTAGTCACTGGTAACTGTGACAAAAAATCCTCCCTTTCAAAAGCCAACAAACCTTTTCTTGGATTCATTTATATTGCTAAACTAATCTTCAAAATCAAGAGGGAAAGCATCCTCTACTTCCACAATAGTCGTTGCCCTCTATTCCCCCCTTAGACCATATAAGAGAGTAGAGAAAACATGATTGACAAAAATGTTTGTTTTAGTAGGTTTAATTGAGCTTGTCTTCAATATGTTGTTGTGTCCTCTAGGAGAGAAGCATTCTTCCTTTTGCTAGGGATCTATCAAAGGCTGATCATTGTGTGCAATTTCCCTGTTTGCTTCTTCCGAGTCATGCATTCCACTTGAAGCAACATCCCCTCGTTTATTTGAGTGTGGTCTATCCTTAAGTGCCCTGCCTTCCTCGTCGCGTCTAGCTTAACTTATTTAGGAAGGTCCAAAATTCCTCCTTTAGTTATCTTGAACACATTACCTTTTTATAGGATGAAACTCCAGTCTTACTAAGATTAGGAGCTTTATTCTTCTCAAACCATTTATAGAAAGTCCTTCCTACCCCTTTCCAGGTAGGCCCATAAGCTAAAGGCCCATTGTTGTCGAGACTTGTAAGCCCATTAGAATATTTAAATTTTGAAGTCATGAGAGAGAAAGAGGTTGTTTAGGAAAGATCTTCCCCAATCCTTGTGTTTTCAAGCGCCATGCCTCTTGGAGAGTGTCGACTTGCTACTAGAGCACCTCTGAGCACGTTAGTGAACAAACACTCAATAAGAGCCTCTAGTAGCTGCTATACCTTTGAATATTCTTAAAACCACACTTGATGCACTAGGGCTCTGGACACCCTTATACTCATCGTGACCAATCATTGATTCCATCAGAGTAGAGAGAAAAGATTGCCATCTTGAACTTTGACCTCCCTCGAGGATGCACACGTCCTAGCTCCTCGCCCATTTAACCCAATTTGGCAAAGCCTCTCACTACTTTGAAGACAAGTCCCTCGACCATCTCAATGCATCAATGTCCAGCCCACAAAACTCCCATTGACATCAATACCCATATCCTTTTTTTAAAAGAAGGATACAAGCCTTCTTGTAAATTCCAAAATGTGAGAGATAGATACGTCAAGGAAATTCAAGTTGAACACCTTCCATTCCACCTTAAGAGTAGAGTGAATGCACAAAATACTCCCAAATTTTTAGTGATAGAATCAGATCCTAGATTAAAAAAGTGAAGAAAGGAGCAAAATGGAAAGGGTTGGACCGAACAGCATGAGAGGCCAGAAAGATGAGAGAGTGGAACCTCTTGTACCATCTCATACTACTTGTGTCTCTTGCTATCCTTGAGCAATTTTTTAGCATGTTATACTCTTAAATTAATGCCTATAAAATAGTTATAATAATGTTATCATCAAAACCTCTCTGTGGAATAATTAAATAGGAATACCTAGAAAAACATGGGTTGGGGTGGTTAAAATTTTTTTTAATAATATTTAATGTAATAAAAAGGAATAGCCTTAAACTGAAATGAATGGGAGAAAAGGATTATTTTTTGCTCATGTACTAAAATTGATATTTCATATTAGTTAGACTTGCATTTTTGTGTTTATGTTGAAGTTGAAACATTTCTTTTTCTTGCTATAACCTTCCTTTCTCAAATGTTTCAGGTTTATGAAACGACAACATCTTATTGATGTCACTGAGATCTTTAGATTTCTTAAAGAGGAGAAAAAGAAAAGGATTGTCAAGCTTGTCTTTTACATATTTCTTTTCATCATTGTCATTATCAGGTTTGTGTTGCATGAAGTAGATGCGAAAATTCTTCTATTAATTTTTTTTTGGATTTTTTTTTTTCATGTTTGTGCTAGTGTATGCATTGATTGCTTTATATTGCCTGTCTGTTCTTTTTGGTTGTGAAATTCTTGATGCAATCATGTCTATTGAATGGTCCTAGTTTGAAGACTTATTTATTTGCCCATTTTTCTAGAATTCTAGCATATACACGTTCAATGTTTCACCTACATATTTTACCCTTTATAAGCGTGTTTGTGGTTTAGTAGTTTGAAATGCTTTTGGAGGTTGCAAACATTATTTTAGCAATTTAAGCTTTTGGTAATTCTTGGATCTATCATGTAAGTTGAAGGAGAAATTGAAGGTGGTGTAATACATATTGTTAAAGATTGGGTTAATATGTAAGATGGAGAAGTGCTTTGGGTGTATTATGTGATTGTAAAATACTGTTAAAATTAAAAGTAAAGTTTAAAGGAGGCTAGAAGACCATTATGCTATGTGGATCTTGGGCAACTAAAAAATAAAATATCCAAAAAATAAAAGTTGCCTAAATGAGAATGTTAAAATGGATGAGCGGTATGAACATATTCACGGTAAGTTAGGCATGAAATTTATAGATGATGGATAATGGAGGGGCAACTAAAATGGTTTGAGAATTTGCAACATAGGCCAAGTAATACATAAATGAGGAGGAGTCAGCTAGTAATTAGTGGCAATGTGGTAAGGGTAGACTTAAGATAACTTGAAATGGGATAGTGAGCTAGGATTTAACAACCCTTTAATTGTAGAAGGAAATTTCCCACGTTCATGTAAATTGGTGGAAAAGGATTTGTCTAGCCTACCCCACCTAGTGGAACTTAAGGCTTGGTTGGTTTTATTGTTATTTTTTTTTTTTGTTTTTGGTGTTCTTTGGTGACTAAGAAATGCTAAATTGAACTTTTTTGTCCCCAACCAAAATAGTAGTTGCAATTGCGACAATAAATGCCAAATGTGACGACCACCAACAACAATGTCAACCTCCAAGGACAGCCATAGTACCAAATAGGCCCTAACTTCAACCTCAATTAGCTTTAGATTGAATGAAAGATTAATTGGTTTATAGTCTTGCAGTTTTAGAGATTTTGAAAATGCTAGCATGTATAAATTATTTAACATGTACTGTGATACAATTCTTACACCAATTTTGAATATGTGTATGCTTTGGTTATTTGATTAGGGCAGATTTTGGATGCCGAATGTGGGATCTCTTAGAAACAAATGTAAATGCAAAATACTTGTTGATGGTTATCTTAGTCATTTAGCATTATTAGTGTGTTAGTTTTATGTTAATAAGTGAAAGTTTTTAGGGTATTATGGTTGTTGATATGTACTTTGAGATATATTATAAATAGAGGTATAGACCTATCATTGTGATTGTCTTCCAGTTTACCCAATTATTTAACATGGTATTAGAGTTGGTTGTCAAGAGGTATTGGGTTATAGTTTTGTTGCTTGAGTTTTATGCAAGTTTGTCAAAAAAAAAAAAATTTATTGTATCCCCAAATGGGTGTTACTCATTATTTGTTTCTATCTCCATGTTTTGTCAGGCTACACGTGTGAGGAGTGTTAAAGCTTGATATTGAGTGAACAACATACTATAGTTGTCTCAGATGAGGAGTATTCAAGGTTTTTTTAGTATCAAGCTTCCCAACAAGCATCCACATTGCATATTTTGCCAATAAAAGTAACAATACTATGTGTACGTCATTGGGTATCTCTCCCACTAGTCCTTGGGTTATTGACTTTGCTGCTATTGACCATTTGAAAGGTGTCACCAACTTCTTTTCTACTCTCCAATATTCTACAAATCTACCTCAAGTTACCCTTGCTGATGGGGCCACTATTACTACTAAGGGAATAGGAACAGTAAATCCTACTCCCTCCATCTCTCTTTCGTCTTTTCTCTACATTCCTAAATCCCCCTTTAATTCATTTCTATTAGTAAAATTACAAAATCACTAAATTGCTCCATAACCTTCTTTCTTGATTCAATTCATATTCAGGATTTGAAGATGGGGAAGGCGATTGGCATAGGACATGAGGTTGGACTTGACTACTTTGAGTTGCTCTCTTCTCCTATTGCTTGTAATGCCACTACCACACCATATCAAATCCATTGACCTTGGTCATCCATCATTGGACAAGTTAAGACAACTAGTTCCTACTTTGAGTTCAATGTCTAATCTTGACTGCAAATCTTGTCAATTAGGAAAGCATTATCGTGTTCCCTTTGCCTCTTGAGTCAATAAAAGAGTTGTTAGCCCTTTTATGTTAGTCCATTTTGATGTTTGGGGTCCTAGTCATGTCACATCAAAGTTGGGGTTTTGATACTTTGTTACATTTGTCAATGACTACTCTAGAATGACTTGATTGTATTTATTGAAAGATCGTTTTGAGTTGTTTAATATCTTTTGTGCCTTTTGTTCTTAAATAAGGACTCAGATTGATTTCAGTCTGGATACTTCGTAGTGATAAGCAAAGGAGTACTTCAATACTCAATTCACTACCTACATGACTAACTTTGGCATGATCTACCAGTCATCTTGTGCTCACATTTCACAACAAAATGGGGTTGCGGAGCGGAAAAACAGACATATTCTTCAAGTCACTCGAATCTTCTATCCTTGGTGGTAATATCTCATATTCAATTATCTTCCCTAAGGCTCCTTTAAAAATGTTTTCCCTTCCTCTTATATTTGGTTGTGTCCTTTTATTAGTTAAATCTAGAAGGGATAAATTGGATCCTCGTGCTATCAAATGTATTTTTCTAGGTTATTCCTATACTCAAAAAGGATATCGATGTTAGAGCCTCACTTTATATTGATTCTTTGTCCTTGTTGATGTTACCTTCTTTGAGTTTGCATTGTATTATTCTAATTTCTTGAGTTTTGTTGACCTTGATGAGTTCCTTCCTCTGCCTAGCCTTCTTGATCCTAACTTATTTCCTTCGTCCAATCTTCCTACATCTTCATCTAGTTTGAGTTGTTCTTGTCGCTTGGATCATTCCAATCTGCAAGTGTACACACAACGACTCAAAGTAGGAGAGCGTCCCCTAGCTTCCACTCTATGTTTCCAGTTCCCTCGTTAGATGATCCTTTTCCCTAAGTGGTTGATCATCCTATTGTTGTTCAAAAAGATAAACACACTTATACCCTTTCCAATCTCTAATTTTGTTTCTTATGATTTCTTTTCACCCTGATACTACTGTTTTGTTAGTACCCTATCTTTTGTTGCTCTTTTAAAGTCTATTTCTGAAACCCTATCCTATTCTCGGTGGAGGAATGGAATGATAGAAGTGATACATGCTCTACAAGATAATGTTACTTGGGAATTGGTTTGTCTTCATTCTGATGGTTGCATGGCTCAATTGAAGGCCTGCCTTGTCGCTAAGGGATGCACTTGTTGTATAGCTTGGACTATTTAGACACATTCTCCCTTACCACCAAACTTGTCTTAGTATGTTTAATCATCTCCTTAGCCCCACCTATCATTAGCCTTTACACCCTCTACACCAGTTAGACGTGAGGAATGCTTTCCTATATGATGATATTTAGGAGGAGGTCTATATGGAACAACCACCTGGGTTTTTTGCTTGAGATGAGTCAAGCTTAGTGTGTCATCTCAAGAAGTCACTATATTGTTTAAAACAGTCTCTAAGGGCATGATTTGGTCGCTTCAGGACTGTAGTACTTGAGTTTGGCCTTCAATGATCTATAGTAAAAATCATTTTGTATTTTATCGTCATACTCCTTTTGGAAGGATTCTTCTTATGTGTATGTGGATGATATTGTGAATACTGGTGATGATGAACTAGGTATCCAGAGCCTAAAGCATTTATTCTAGACTCAGTTTTAGACAAACGATTTGGGATCATTGAAGTACTTCTTGGGTATAGACGTATCGAGATCTTGTATTGGAACCATCTTGTCATAGAGGAAGTAAGTTCTTGTTCTTTTAGATGAGATTAGATTGTTGATCCAAACCCATTGATACACTATGGATCCTAACAGAAAGCTAGTGCCAAATATGAGTGATTTGTTGCCCAACCAAGGAAAATAATGGAGTTTTGTTGGGAAGATGAATTATCTCACAGTCACTTGGCTGTATATATCTTTCGCAACAAGTGTTCTGAGAATAAGCCACTAGGGTCCAGTAATTTGCATCTTGAGATATCTCAAAGGTGCACTTTGGAGAGTTCTCTTATATTAGGATTGAGGTAACACTTATATTGAGGGATATACTGATGCAAATTGGGTCGGTCACCTTTCAATAGAAGATCCACAATTGAGTACTATATCTTTGTTGGTGGAAATTTGGTTTCTTTGAGGAGTAAGAAACAAACTGTATTGGCCAGGTTAAGTGCTAAGTCAAAGTAGAGGGCCATGACTCATACTACGTGTGAACTTGTTTGGCTAAAGAACACGTTCTGGGTTTTCCACATTCTAAGTTTATGGAGTTGATATTTGATAATCAAGCTGCCATTCATATTGTCTCCAACCAGGTCTTCCATGAAGTTGATCACCACTTTGTTCAAGAGAAACTCTTGCAAAATCTTATTACCACCTCTCATGTGAAATTTGATTGCAGCTTGTTGATTTATTTACTAAAGCCTTAAGAAAAGGGGGGGGGGGGGTGCTCATGTTAAATTCTTTTGTAACAAGCTAGGAGCATATGATATATATGCTCTAGCTTGAGGGGGAATGTTGATGGTTATCTTAGTCATTTAGCATTGTTAGTGTGTTAGTGATATGTTAACAAGTGAGAGTCAGTAAGGGTATTTTGGTCATTGGCATGTACTTCAACATATATTATAAATATAGGGAGAACCGATCATTGTGATTAGGGTTCCATTTTACCCAATTATTCAACAATACTTAATTCAGGAAAATATAAAATATTGAACTTTTTAAAAGTATCATGGAGAGCCCTTTAATGTAATCATGTATTTATAATAATGAGGTTCACAGGGTGTCAGCTACCCAATGGGAGGTAGGATATCTCTCGTCCTTTACCCTTTTCCATCTTTCTCAGGATTATAGCCTAATTTAACCAACAAGGCGTTATAATCATTACATCCGTGTCCTAAGGAGTAGTTGTATGATCTAGCATCAAAATAGGTGGTGACTCTTGGTGCCCATGGTTTTGTGTTATTTATCATTAGTATAGGATTGGGCCTAGAAGCACTGGGATGTTATTTTATTTTATTTTTTTGAAGAGTTTACTCCTATACGTTTTGGAAGATGGGAAGCCTTGAATCCTAGTGGTGGTGGCATGATTATATTTAGCTCATGATTTTCTATTAGAAATCTAGCTTTTTAGCAATGCTCTTGGGTTTGGATGAAGCTATTTCTCAAACCCCCTAAGAGCGTGCCTGTGCACCTTGTCCCCCTACCCCCATGACAAGCCTTGAAGATATAGTCCTTGATCCATTGACTTTTAATTAAAATAAAAATAATTATATTATAATAGCTTTAGGTTGATGGACACGTATACATGTAGAAACTAAATAGAAGAAAACGAGAACATAACATTTTACGTGGTTGGGTGGTGTTCCTACATCCATGGAGCCCTTGCAAAATCTCCACTATACTTTTAATAAAACCTAACTTAGGGTTTCCACCACTTGCAAGTATATACAGCTCCTCGTGTGCTTCTTCCTCCTTTACATCTTATCCTCATGCACAACAATGATAAAAAAACTCTGATTGTGAGGGGGAAAATGTTTGACCTCATTTTAGATTGAGAGAAGGTTGACCTCCTCAGAATTGTTGAGTACTGGAGAAGCCATAGTCTACGTCAACATAACCCTCACTAAAAATGAATCCTTGCTTGTACTGAACTCCATGCCAAAGTTTGATTTCCCCTTCAAGAGAACCATTTCAAAACTCTCTCTTCATCTGTATTTGTTGTATACTTACTCCCCATACTACTGTGACAAGTACTTATTTTAAGCGATAAGTGCTATGAGCAATTTTTTTGAGTGTTGCCATACTAATCTATGCAAGATTTGGATGAGCACAAACCATGGCATACATTTGGCATTCAACAAAATTGGTGCATGATACTCTCAACATCTCTTTCAACAGCATTGGCGTATGATAACACAAAACTTGCTCTTCTTCTCGTCACTCTGAATGTCCATCCCAAGAACCTTCCTTGCAATGCAAAGACCCTTCGTCTTAAATTCCTTATTCAACAGATTTTAAGTGATTACCTTTCATATTCTTTGCAAGAACTAGTTATCATTCACATATAATAGCAAAAAGATAAATGAACCGTAGAACTCTAAAGTAAACATAACAATTATACTCGCAATAGGCATATCCATCATATATGAATTGAAGTGCTTTTATGTCTACCTTGGTGATTGATTCAAGCCATAAGATGATTTCATTAACTTGCAGACATGTTCTTTTAACAGCGTTCCTCATATACTGCCCCATATGTGCTCCTCTAAATCACTATAAAAGAATGCTGTTTAAGCATCCAATTGTTCTGAATCTAGGTCATAGATCAAATTGAGTTGCCATGGCCAATAACACCAGAATGGATTTGTGTTTTATTGGAGAGAACACTTGATCATAGCCTATTCCTTCCTTGTAAGAGCACCCCTTTCTTACTAGTTTGGCATTGAACCATTTACCTTCCTTTTTTAAAGCATCATCTTTCTTCACGAACACCAGATGCATCTCATTGTTTCCTCCCCTTACAAAGCTCGACTAGCTCCTAAGTTTTATCTTTTGTGCGAAAACTATGCCTCATCCATCATAACTTCCATCCACTTTCTTTTCTCTAGACTTGAAATTGCACCCTGGAAGGAGTATGGATTTGCACTGCTAGTGATTAAAGCAAAAGAGGTCATACCTTGGCGTTTACCACAAGTAGATTTATGGTGGGGTTGGGTTGCTTTGCTCAAGTAGAGGTGACTTGTGATCCTCGTTTTTTGGTTTTCTAGTTTGTTCTTATTTCTGTTGTTTTGGAATATCTTAGGGCCCGTTTATAAACAAAATTTGCCTTTGGTTAAATGTTTTCAAAAAAACTATTTTTAGAAACATATCCAAAAATACCCTTAAAAAATGCATGTTTTCAGGAAATGATTTTAAGGTGTTTCTTGTGTTTTTGGATCTAGTATTCTGGATACATGAAAACACGGGGTATGGAGTATAATCCAATTTTTAATAATGATATATTAATAATTATTATTACTATTTTTATGAACAAATTGCTTTGGGTCGACCTCAATCAAATGCATTTCCCTTGTGTTCATTTCTGGAAACAATTCGAAAACAGCTAGCCAAATGCATTTTTGAGTATAAAGAAATACATGATACAATCCCTTGTTTTCATTTTCAGGGCTCTCATCCTCCCTGCTTTCCCGTTTCTTTTTCCTTATTGTTGTACTCTTTCTCTCTCTAGTAAATTTCTTTGTTTGTCAAAAATAAAAAAATAAAAATTACAACTGAAGCATAAATACATGATAAATTGAAATGAACTGGATATATAAAATATAATTGATGAATCCTTGTTGCTCTAAAGTGGATGCAGCCTTTGTTGATTAAGTGAAGTTTAAAATAATATATCATACATATAAAGAAATGTAAATTATAGAATGCCATCTTTTGTACTTTTAAGTCTGTAATGGAATTTTGTTATCTAAAAAATAAAATATAGAATGTTTGTATATTAAAGAAAAGCAAAAAAAAAAACATAGCAATAGTACATTTTTTTTTTCTCCAAATTAGCCGTTACCGTACCCTAGCAGACTGTTACAACCATTATGATTGTGAATTGGAGGACCTCTGAGCTATCATCCTGTAATGGTCTCAAAAGCCACTGATACTGTTATATTCCAGGCATAATGACCATTATGCACTGATTTTTAGAACTATGGTGGGTTCAGACAGTTGCATTGGCACCAAGATGAAATCCAGGTGCTTTTAAGTTTCAACATTGTTGTATCCTCTAATCACATTCATAGCGAGGATGGGGTGGTGAACAGACCAATCGCGATTCCCATGGTGTAGAAAATAAAAGAAATATATGACTTAAGAGGGAGGGGTATGTCTACCACCAGGTCCATCACTATACACATGCCCTCCTTAAGTCTTTATGCAGAGTTTTAGAGGAGTTACAATGGAATAATGAAATATATTGAATAAATATTTAAAATCTTATAATTGATCTAAAATAAATTTAGAATAAATAATTTATAATTGAAATAAAATATTAAACAATTAATGATACAATTAATTTTTTGTTTATTTATATAAAAATTAACCCAACAGTGTTCACAGAAGGTAAACAAAATCCTGTGTATTAACTAGCTTTAATTGTTTAAGAAGGCAATCATATTGTAGTTTCTTTGGTTTCCAAATAGAATATTTTTAACAAATACATCCAAGGCTAAATCTTGGGGGAATCACAGAGCATTTTGGAGATTATGAGACAAATACTGCTCTGATTAGGGCTTGATGGTTGAATGGGGTTTTATTTGGGTATTTTCTTAGTTCATAGAAGGTCTTGCTTTAGGTTGTGATAGCAGCAATGACAGTGAACATGTGTAAAACTTGATTGAAGGCTGGAAAAATAAATAAAATATAGAGGCAAGAACAAACACATTATGTAGATTTTATTTTTCTTTTCAATTCTTTTTCCATGAGTGAGTGGTTTATCTAATAACTACAAAGTCGCTGACATTTCATTTGTACAAGTCGTGAAGATGATAAATTTCCCTTGTTCCAAAACCTTTACCCCATTGTAGCTTTGGAAGCCTTATGGAATCCCAAACCCATTTCTTTTCGAATAAATTAGAATCTGGTTAAAAATATAAGCACTCTTGATTATTTTGGGGTAACATTACAAAACTTATTTACATGTTTGAAAACTTAAGTAAAGATAAATTTATTTAAACCTTCCCATTATAGCTTTGGAAGCCTTGCATAAACTTGAATTGACCAATTTGCTAATACAATAGTCTCCGCTTAAAATTCAACCCTTATCGTAGATTTTTGGGATTACTAGTGATGATGATAATGGTACAAAATTTAATTTACATGTTTCAAAGTTTAGTTTTATGACCGTTAGCTGGATAATGAAACTAAAACAAACTTCTTGTTGGATTCATCTCCTTTTGTGTGCTTTTAATCACAACCAATTTTCTAGTTAGATCCATGATATGGTGTCCCTTTCCTTCTCTTTTCTAAGAACCATGATGCTGGGTCCTCGTTAAAAACCATTGCAAATGGAGATGGTTATTGGTTTTTTCATAACTTTGTTAATTTTGAATTATGATTTTCTGAAAAAAAAAAAACTTGTGATCACTTTATAGCTGGCCTATCAATAAGCAGTTGCTACATATATAGCTTTTGCTGAGAAATTGCAATGGATGGACTATGAAGTTTGGTGGTGTAACATTTCTCATAATTTTATTCCTGGTTAATTTGGAGGCAATTCTGGTGATCTCTCCTCTCTGTGTGTGTATTGATGAGAATCCCTAATTTGCAGGCTTGTATTATCCGTTTTCAACTCTTTAGTATTCGAGGATGAAGCTTTGCACGATTTTGGGATAACCGTTTGAACAGTATGATTGCCAATGCAAGTTTGGGAGTGGGTAGAACTTGCAAGCTGAGCTGAAACAAATTGATTTGTTCACGTTCTGGGTAATCACTCCACTTGGTTATTGTGATTTCTGAGCATTCCCGTTTCAGATTTGGGCATGCTTGTAAACTGTAACTTCTCTCAACTTTTCAATACTTGATGTTTCTCAACTCCAACTGGTTGTGGGAGCATTCCCTATTTTTGTACATGATTTAATAGGTGATAGCTTTTTAGTTGCAGATTCATCTCTGTTGCATGTAGAAATTCTCCTCTCTTCTCCATGTTAGATTACATTCGGTTCTCAATAACTTTTCAAGCCTCCCAAGTTTCTCAACTCCCAAGTGTCTGTAGGGGCATTCCCCATTCTTGTACATTATTTGATAGGCGATGACTTTTAGTTGCGGATTTGTCTTGCAGCAATATATCTACCCTTCCTACCTATTGAATTAGTTAACATTTGGTTTTTATTCCCAAGAATATGAAATGATACACTGAAAATGTGACAAAAATTATGTAAGGATGAATCTGTTTAGGAATCTGTCAAACATGGAATGTTCTATGGTGAAATTTGAAAAATAGTCATTTTGCCTATTTCCTATTCTGTATTTTAAAAGAAAGTTTATATTGTTATTTGTTTTATAATAATATCACATCTTTAGAGTGTTTTAACTATTGAAATTTTCTATTATAGGTACTCTATTATTCAAGAATAGACATTTTGTGAATCAAAGTAATTTACTCTTTGTAGATTTGGAGTTGTATTGGATTTAAATAACATATGTAAACTTGTATTAAAATTTGTTTAAATCCATCTAAATCTAAATTCAAAACCTGTGGTTTCAAACACGATCTTTGTATTGTATTGCGTATAGAGAGGCACGGATTTTAAGTCTTTGGATTCAAATTTGTTGATTTGGACACGGTACGAATCCAAGATTTGTATCTCATATTCAAATCATTAGGGTACGAATCCAAGATTTGTATTTCAAAACTCCCAAACATGGGATGGTGCTTAATCTAAGAAATTTCTCTTCTTCTATTTAAGCATGTACAAGAATGGGTCGGAGCAGAATGGGCCTTCTCAGGCCCATGAAAGAAGCTACAATAAATGTGGTGGGCGTGGGCTGGCCCAATGAATTGGCCACACACCAAACAAAACCTACAAGATAGGTCTACCATAACTCATCCATGAAAATGACCCGAGGATATTTCACAGGGGGCCCATAATTTTTTCGGGTACCCGACAGCTCTCCTGACCCGACATAATATGGACAGCTTGACAGCAGCCTGCCTTTGTCTGTACAGTCAAAAAAGATGCCCCCATTATTGAGAATGGGGTCCGTACGAGAGAGGTTTATGGGCCCGGACCCTCTGGGGGGCATTTTTAACCACTTGATTTGATTGACCCACTCGCTCGGCCTTTGGACCACACCCGCTTCGCGCTGCCCTTGTTGGGTCCTTTTCGGGTCGTGGACTTCACCGGAGTTTGTCTTCTGGGTTTGCGGGTGGGGCCCATCATTACCAAGTTCTGTTGGGGTTGCTGCAGCGTGCAAGTGGGTCTCCATCCGGACGGGTCGCGATCAGGTACGACCCGTCGGGCGGACAATCTCTGACCGTCCGATGCACCTGCTTTCCACCCTCGTAATTAATCTTGTGGGGCGGCTCTTTTCTTCTTGTGATTTTTTGCCCTTTTTAGGTTCTATTTATTTATTTATTTATTTTTCCCTCGATAGGATCGACCCAAATACAACATATTTTTATATCCCCACTGTTAATTATATTGCTATTTAATAATTTTTTAAAATATATTTCAGTCCGGAAAGAGGTTGACCTCTCTCGAGGTTCGGCGAAAACACAAGGCTTCAATTAAGATTTCAAAAATTGTATGCGCGTTTTTGAGGTGTGGAAAAAAGATACATGTTTTTTTAAAAAATATTTAAAAAATTCTATGGATTTTTGAGAGATTTTTTTTTTTAAAATGAAGCTCTAATTTGCAAAAAGACAACTTCGGAAGAGAGTGGTAAGTGTTTAAAACATAAAATGTTAGCGTTTGTCTTGTAAGATTCTTAAAATGTTAGATGAGGTTTATATATTTTTCTGTTAAACCGTAAATGGTTTTTATTTTTTTTTATATCAAACTTCATGGATGGTTATGATTTGTTGTTTAGTTGTGGAAAATAATTTTCATTTTTTATTTTTATTTTTTAAAAAAGTAATTAATTTTTTATTTTTACAATATTTAAATGAAATAAATGAACAATGAGAAATAAATGAACAATGATAAACATATTACATATAAGTTGTTTGTAAAAATAGTTCTATTTTTTTTTTAATTTTTCAAATAATTACAAAAAATAACACTTTATTTTTTAGTTTTCTAAATTTAGTTTTCGGAACTTATGCTTTAATATGTGTAGATTATGTATGAAGTTTCTTTTAAATTTGCATAAATTTAAAATTTAACCCACAAAATTCATGATCTTAATTTCCAAATACTACCTCATATAATTTTTGAGAAATTAGAAAATAAGTTGTTTCTTTTGTAATTATTTTGAAATATAGGAATATAATTTTTTTTTCACACATTTAAATAAGCTCTTCCTTTTTTTTAAATAATAATTTTGAAAGGCTGAAAATATAAGTTAAAATTTGTATAATTTTTTGAAAAAAAAAAGAATATTTTGCACAACTAAACGGGATCTTAGTGCTTTTTTCCCTTTTTAACTAAGCTATTTTGGAAGGGGTTTGTCAAAATCTATATTTAACCATTTAAAACTAAATTACTTTTCAACTTACACAATCTTAATTTAACTTTTTTTTTTTTTTTTTTTATAGAAATAAGGAGAGGGTTATGAAGACAGTGATAGAACTATGAATAGTAATTTATTAATTTCAACATCATGAAAAATTTATTTTATTTTATATTAATAGAATAATAAGGGTATTTTAAGAGCAATGACAAAAAAAAAAAAAAAATACAATATAATGGAAAATAATTTCTTCCATATTTTTCTTTCATTTCCTTTCCGGTCTTTACTTTGTTCAAGGAAAATCCTTAATCTAAACAAACCTAAAAAATATTTTAAAAAATAGGAAATTCACTTTTCATGTTTCGAACAAATTATTATTTTTAATTTGAATGTACAAAGAAATTATAGAAAATTAATCTAAATAATTTTAAAACAAGAAATTTTAATCTAAATATTTTGAATGAGTTGGGAGATTGTAATTTCCATTACATGTTAAGACATCTCCTTGAAAGTACTTCCACTTCCCTAAAATTTTCCCCCGTTTGGGTAATTTGAAGAAATGGAAAGCCCTGGATAAGGAATCATAAAATGATTTTGAGTGGAGAATGAGAAAAGAGTGTGGTTGGCCCAATTCCCTGCCAAACACCAAAAATGATATCCAATTTTTACCCACCTAAAAAATCTTACACTACTCTATTTTTATTATTATTTTTTTCACCCCAATTAAAAAAGTAAAATGTTTATTTATATAAATAAATTAATAAATAGGTTTTGTTGCTACTTCGGGAATCACTCACTCTTCATTTACTGTTACAATGTGAATCTCTCATTTCCTAACTTAGGTACCGAAGCGATCCCTCGGAGTATACCTCGAGTCCTCCAAGTCATTATTATTTGATTCCTTTTAGGTGGTCACGGTAATAAAAGTCGTACGATTCTTGGAAGCAAAAGGTTCAAATTGATCTATTTATAAATAGTAAATAAAATATAAATTTATATTTATTCAATTAATTGATTTGTTGTGTATAGGTAGCTAAAATAATGTACCTAATAAATTTATTATATATTTAATATTTCAATATATTTCAAACAGCATGACCAATCAAAAGAAGTCAATTATTTACAAGGACAACTCGGCATCCAAAAAAAAAGGTAAACCACTTTTATACATCTTATTTCTTCATAATCACGAAAAACAGTCTACTGTTTTTGTGATTAAACTCGAAAAAAAGATATTTCTTATGCTCGAGAGTCTGACTTCTGAGTGTGAACTTTATGTTTCAATTTATATGAATTGTAAAAGATTTAATATGAAATTGTATTGAATTTCATTCAAATTTATACAAATCAAATTCAATGTCTAAATTTCATGTTTCTCAATACAACTTTACTCAATATTTGAGAATTCACTATTCAAATATTTATTTCTTTCAATATCTTGTTTGGTGAAATTGAGGGAGAGGCTCGAATGCAAAATAAAAAATTAAGTCCCGTTTGAGCTAATTTTGATGCTCTACTTCCGGGAGTAAATATTTTCTTTCATGCCCACCACATTTTAATTATCAACTTTAAAAAAAGTAAGATTACATTTTTTTTTTTTTTGTTTAAGAAATGTTTATTTTTAGTAATATAATGATAATAGTATGAGAATTTGTTAATTTATATATAAAAAAAGTATTATCATCACAAAACAAATAATGGTGTAAGTTTTTTTTATGAAATAAATATCAATTAAATTTTATTTTTTTAGTCCATTTTATTTTTAAAAATAAATGTTTTACGAGCCAAACATAGCCTAATAAACAATAGTATTTATTAATAACAAAGTTAAAAGATCTCTTGAACCAACTTGGCTATTTTAAGGTCTGTTTGGTATTGTTTTTGTTTTTTATTTTCTGTTTCTATTTCTTCACAGTGAAAATATATTACAAAAATACGTTTGTTTATGTTACCGGTTTTTTGGTTGTGTTGCCGACTTTTAGTTGTTTGTAAAAAAATTGAAAGTTAGATTTTATGGTTTTCAGTTGTTTTGGTAACTTGTTCATAGAACTTTTAATATCGAAAAATAATTTTTTAGATTGAATTATTCATTTTATATTTTTTTAATTTAAATTTTAAAAATTAAATAATCATATAAATTTAAATATAATCAAGAGAAATATATATATTTCAAATAATAATAATAATAATAAAGCCAATTATAAAATATTTTTACTATTTTTCAATTTTCATGTCAAAGAAAAACTTTATTGTAAAGTAAAATTTGAAAATAGAACAATTAAATAAAATAATTATAATAAATTTTATTTTTATTATAGTAATTTTTTAATGTGCATTATTTGTAATTTTTTTATTTTAATCATATTTTTATAATATCATTTGATTTTAAAGATAAAAATAAATATATTTTTAATTTTTATTAATTTTATGAATATTAACCAAATTACTAGTTATAGTTTTTTTTAACTTCTGTCTCTGATTTTTAGTTATTAGAAGACGCGCCAGTCTTCGTGAAGAGTGAAGACTGTCACTCTCCAGTGGGCCCTCATCCACGTGCCGTTCACGTGCACCGCTGTGTTGGCCTCTTTTAGGAAACTCGGTAATTTTTTTAAAATATATTTTTAGTGCCATTTCTGTAAATGGGCCCCAGGCCCTATACTTGGCAAGGACGACTGTTCAAATCAAATGGGCCTCACATCAACGGCCCACTCCCCGGCAACTTGACCTCTCTCGCTGCGATATTTGCTCCGGCAATGTTACGCTCCAAAAGGCTTGTTTGGTTGCAAGCAATTATCATGAGAATGACTTCTTCACTTTTGCCCTTCTTGATTTATTGTGATATTGCATTATTATTGTGTGGGTAGTCTCAAGTCAGTATGAGATCTTCTTATCTCCCTCTCCTTGATGCGTAGATTTTCAGGATGAACTCTTTAATTTGATATCAGAGCTGGACCTTGGACTGTTTGACTCTTCCATAGCTTGGACTCATCCTCGCCTCATTTCCCCCCATGGGTTCAACGGGGAGTGTTGGTGTACGTCCAGTCGACAGTCTCAAGCCAGCATAAAGTCATCTTACCTCTCTCTCATTGATACATAGGTTTTGAGGATGAGCTCTCTAACTATTATAGACACCATTTGATTAAAAGTTTTCTTGAAAACACTTCCCTAAGGATCGTTTGGTATCACTTTCAAAAATAAGGAGGCAGCCTGGTGCACGAAACTCAGGGAAGGGGCAGATCATGATGGGTCTATAATATGTAGTCTTACCTTACATTTTTACAAGATACTATTTCCATGCCTCGAACTTGTGATACGACGACAACCTTACCGCTACGCCCGAGCTCTCCTTCATCACCATCAAAGAGAAATGAAAATCATAAACGAAATTTTTTTTTATAAATTTATATATTTGTATTAAAATCTAAAATTGTAAATATTATTTTTATATAAAAAATAGCCTTTTGGAGTCTGGTTTTGAAGTTGAAAAATATTTTAAAAATTAAAAAATATGGTAGAATCTATTTGTGGTATTTTTATAAATGGTGCACAAAATACCTGCTTAAAGTATAATTTATGGAATTAAATGAAAGGTAGCTAAAGAACCAAAAATCCCTAAATAAAGAATGAATAAAAACATATAACTCTTATAACTCCTTTAAGAATTAAGGGGGTATGTATTAATTTGAAGAAAGTAATTTCTACTAATGTAAAAATGGTTCTAGAAAGAAGGAAAGGAGACAAATTCTCTATCTCTTGATCTCAAGATTTCATAATCTCATAATCCTTCTCTGTATTATTGGTAATATTTTCAATTTCTTGGCCCTAACTTAAGCATTAGAGAGACTCCTGAAGACCATCAAGGGTCTCCAAAGCTTCCTTTTCTTGTTGATTGTAGATGATCAACACATACTGCGAACGCGAAGATTAAACTTGATTTTTGATGTCAATAATTTGATGTCATCTACGAGAATGTCGTCTATGGGAACTTCGCTTCCCTTGTGACAATCGTTGACTAGGGGGAAGAACAAAGTTAGAATGAAGGGCAGTTTTGGGCAGATTTGATTAGCCTCAAATTGGGAGAATTCGAGTTCACTTGAAAATGTCAAATAATTTAGGAACTTAAGTATATTTAATAAGCACCAATTCCAAGCATGTTCCTCGTGGACTGAAATTTTGATTGATGATGGTATCTATTCACAAGTACTTTGAATCATTTAATAAATTTTAAGTCTTCCTTTAATTTATTTATGGGATTCCCAAGAGCTTTTATTTTAATGTGATGTGATAAATTGAACAACCTTTTAATCATACGTTAATATGGTATGATTTGGAAAAGAATATAAAGGGTCCTGGATAACTTAATTATAATGCGATGAAAATTCCTTTTTTTTAGTGATGCTTGAATTAAAGAGGATATCTTTTGAAAAATAGTATGTAGAAACTAAAAAACTAATTCAACGGGCAAAAATAGGATCATATAGTGGAATGACCGAAGATAGATAACAAATAGAAAATACTCATATTATTCGATAAATGAGTAATGTTCATATTGATTGAAAAATGGTCAAAGTCCATATAAGTTGATAGATGAGTAATAATCATATTACCTGACAAAAAGAGAATACTCATATTATTCAATAGACGAGTAATGCTTATAGCACTTGATAGATGGGCAAAGTTTACATATTTTGATAAATGAGCAATGCTCATATTACTTGAGAGATGGAAAATATCCATATTAGTCAACGTATGAGTAATGCTCATATCGCTTGATAGATGGAAAATATATATATATTATTCAACATATAAGCAATACTCATATTATTACCTGAACAGAGGGAAAACACCCATATTACGCAGTAGATGAGCAATGTTCATATCAATTGATAGAGAAAAAATGATCATATTATTCGATATCTGAGCAATACTCACATCACGGGGAAATGCCCATATTATTTATCAGATGAATAATACACAGATCACCTGACTAGGGAAAAATGGCCATCATATTCGACAAATGCACAATGCTTGTTAAATTGGGAGAAAAATTTATTTTTCTCTATTGATTCACACTTATTAGAAGGATTACAAGGGTATATATATATATATACATGAGATAATTGAAAAAAATGGAAAGTGTATATTTGTCTAAGATGGAAAGTATATATTTCTCTAATACTCCCGCTCAAGTTGGAGCATAAAGATCTGTAATGCCCAACTTGCGTGATAAGTCTTGGAAATGTTCACGACCCAAAACTTTGGTGAAGATATCGGCAAGCTGACTGTGGGTAGGAATATGCTTAGTAAAGAAGAGACCAGCCTGTAACTTTTCACGAACAATGTGACAATTGATTTTTATATGTTTTGTACGTTTGTGAAAAACTGGATTCTAGGCAATGTGAAGAGCCGCTTAGTTGTCACAGTATAAGAGCATAGGCTGGGAATGCCTTACTCCGAGATCATTTAAAAGAGTTTTGAGTCATGTAAGTTCACAAGTAGTGGAAGCAAGTGCCCGGTACTCAGTTTCGGAGGAGGAGCGAGACACTATAGTTTGTTTCTTAGTGCGCTAGGAAATCGAACTAGTGCCCAACTGAATGAAAAAACCAGTGGTGGAGCGGCGAGTGAGGGGACAACTAGCCTAATCCGAATCAGAATATGCTGAAACTTGAAGAGTGTTGGCAGTAGGAAAAAATAAGCCCTGTCCTAGAGAAGTCTTAATGTATCGAAGAACACGTACATCGGCATCATAATGTGGCCGTCTAGGCTGGTGCATAAATTGACTGAGAATGTTGATTGGAAATACAATATAGGGACGAGTGATGGTGTCAAACGTCCAACGAGTCGCCGAAACAAGCTTGGATCGGAGAGAAGATCACCATCAGTATTATTGAGCTTGAGATTTTGTTTTATGGGAAAGTGGGTAGGACGAACACCAAGATGACTGCTATCAGTGAGGATATCAAGAGCATATTTGCGTTTATTAAGAAATATGCCAGTGGGAGAGCGAGCAACTTTGAAGCCAAGGAAATATTTCAATTTTCCAAGATCCTTTAGTTTGAATTTTTGAGCAAGCATGACTTTGAAAGTGCTAATATCGTAGAGATCATTACCTGCCATGAGAATGTCATCAACATAAACAAGTATGAGAGTAAAAGTGTTAGCTTTACCGTGATCCCAAGAGGGGGGGGTGAATTGGTATTTTAAAAATCTATCCCCTATGTATTCCTCCTAACAGCAGTATGTTCACAATCCTATGGTCAATCTAGTGCAGGTAATATTAGAAATTAAATAAAGAAGTTTAATCAATTATACAAGCACTAGAAAGCAGTAAAGAGAAAGGTGACACACAGATATGTTATCGAGGTTCGGCCAACTGCCTACGTCCCCGCCTTGACTAACCAGCACAAGGATTATCACCATAATTTGCTCACATAAACAGGTGGAGCGGCACCTATACAAATCAGGTCAAATTATCATAGGGCTGACCTCAACCTTAACCAGGTCAATTAGCACAGAGTTGACCTCAACCTTTACACCAATCCTTACCGGGCAGGATTACCGCCCCCTCAGGCCACGCCTGGAATCTCTCAGATATACAAATAAAAGGTATAGTATAAGGGTGCTTTCACGTAAAGTAGATTTGTACCACAAATGCGCACAATCACAAACACCACAGATGATTTAATAATGTAAGCTCAGTGTGGTCTAAGTAGTTCAACTCTCAAATATATTTTCTATCAGTGTTATATGTACGTGAGAGTATCAACAAGCAATCTTTGTATATCTAGATGTTCTCAATCAAGAAGCTCAAACAAAGATATCATGCAATATTCAAATATCACAAATAGCATAATATGTCAATCACGTGAATAGTGTATATGTTTGGTTTGCAAGATATATGTAATCTTTGTATTTCAGCAAATAATGTAGGCTTGAATGGATATTGCCACAAAGATTAATATAACACACACAAATATCTTTTCACAAATATATCGATATGAATACCACAAGATATTTGAGTACGTTTGAAAATATTTTTGCAAGCCAAAAACAAATACAAACTTCCTAAGATATTGCAATGAGAATGCAACACTTAGAAGTTCAGCAAAGTCTTCTTAGGATAGGCTTATGAGAGAAGCCCCCTAAGAATACTTAGGTAATGCTCTCGAGAAAATCGATTCAAACAATCAAAGAATAAGAGAGCAAAACCTCAAACCAATAACACTCAAATACACTTAAAAATGATATTGAGATGAAGTAGGCAAGTTTGAGTGGATTTGTAGATAGCAATAGGAAGTATTTAGCTTGAGAGAGAAATTTGATTTTTGGTTTTTGCTAATCAATACTTAATTCTCCCAAATGAAGGAGTATATATAGACATACAGAAAATTTTGATCGTTGGGAACCTATTAGGGATTGTTAAAAAAGTTCAATGACATTTTAACCAATTTAACCCTGTTTAAAAAATATTAACTACGGTAAAAAATTAGAGCAACCTGAGAGGTTCGGTCGACCAGAACAAGTTCGGTCGACCAAGTCTCCTATGCTTCGGTCGACCAGGGGAGTCTTGAACTAAAGGCTCGGTCGACCAGGAGAGGCCGATTTCTTAATTTTTTGAGGTTCGGTTGATCAGGCCATTTTGAACTGGCTGGTTCGGTCGACCAGACCGTTGGGAATTCTCCCGAGGACCCTCTGATCGACTAGGTAGTTGGAGAATAAAAGTGCTCGGTCGACTAGATGGTCAAATGTTGACCAAAGAGTGTTTCGGTCGAACAGGTCTCTTTGAACAACCTGGTTCGGTCGACTAGATGGTCAAACTTTTGACCCAGGGAGGTTTCGGTCGACCAGGGCTTTTTGAACTAACTTGGCTAGTTGACCGAAAGTGCACCATGTGTGCATTTCGGTCTTGTTTCGAAACATACAAGCCCTATTCAAGTGCCTAACAAACACATGTGTAAATGTGTGTGTCCTAGGGTCACTTAGGGTCTAATTTGAAGACATCGAAAAAGTCCGGTGTCGGTTGACCGAAATACCCTAAGGTCTTTCTATGGTCATTTTTGGTTTGTATCTGGTTTAAGCTTACACAATAAACCATGCATGTGATGTGTGTGTTTATTACAAACCGAATACCCTAATTACTATTACAGACAAATTTCATTACAAAAATATTACAATCAAGAGCATAAATTTGTCTTCAAGCTTTGAGCTTTCACGTGCCATTAAAGATCTGCTAAAATGGACCTGCACATGAACTAGATATTTATTAAATACAGGAGTATTTGTCATTATCAAAACCGGGCATGACCTATAAGGTCAACAAAAAGACTAACCCCGAGAACAGGTGAAAAGAGAATGATTGGCCTGAGATTGGGTGAAACCTGCAGCAAGTAAAACATAAGATAATTTAGAGAACCAATTGCGAAAGGCTTGCTTAAGACCATAAAGGGATTTCTGAAGACGACAAACATGAGTCCCCTCCTGTTTGCAATAACCCGGTAGAGGGAGCATATAAGCCTCCTCATCGAGGTCACCATGGAGAAAAGCGTTGTTGACGTCCAATTGAAGGAAATGCCAATTCCGAGTTACAGCCACTGCAAGAACACACCTAACAATAACAAGTTTATAAACAAGAGTAAAAGTGTCATGATAATCCAAACCTTCTACCTGAGTGTAGCCCTTGGCCACCAAGCGAGCTTTGTGTCGCTCTATGGATCCATCGGCCCAAAGTTTTGTTTTGAACACCCATTTACAGCCAATTGGTTTTTTTCCAGGTGGAAGGTGTTGAAGAACCCATGTATTATTGGTTTCTAAGGCTTGGATTTCAGAAGCCATGACATCATGCCAATGTGGGTGCAGCACAACCTGAGAATATGAGGTGGGTTCGAGATGTTGGGACATGATAGAAAGAAAAGCCAAATGTTGATTAGAGAAACGATGATAAGATAAAAAAGAGGAGAGACAATGAACCGTACCTGAGGAACATCTTGAAACTTGGGAAGCCGTGGAGGACTTTGGTACATTAGAGAAAATACAATCAGCCAAGTAAGAGGGATGTGTGACATCTCGTTTAGGCCGTGAAGAGGTGGGTGGAGGGGGTGGTGGGGAAGGGGGTGAGGGTGGGGGGTGTCAGGGAGGAGACCAAGGGAGAAGGGGGGAGAGATAAAGGGCTAGGGTTAGGTGTGGTTGGTGGAGGAGGTAATGTAACGATTGCTTATCTTAATATAAAATGAAACATAATAAATAAAATGGTCAATCCGAACCCGTGGTATCGGGGACACCTGTCAAACACAGTGGAAACCCAAGCAGCAGTAAGTTTAAATCACATTTTCGTAACCATAAAATCCAAACACCAGAGTTAACTACATTCCCAAATACCTGTGTTTATATACAATCTCTCAAAAATATCAAAATAAACCTAGGATCTCACAACAAAATAATCCTGATCCTAGTACAAAATCTTACCCTACTAACAGGGTAACTCAACAAACTCAACGGCAGCCATGACTTGCCGGTCTCTCAGGGTCTCCTGAAAAATTAATTAAGTTCAGGGGTGAGACACTTCTCAGTAAGGGAAAATAAACTAAATACAGCTGTGTGGCAATATGAACATTTAATGCAATCATACATATACAGTACATTTTATATATTTGTAAACATTCATCATAACACACTGAATCACCATATACTTTCGTATTTTCTTGTAAATCATATCATACATAAAATGTTTGTTATATCTGATAATACTAAAAACATACCTAAGATAAATAGCTAGCTGATATCATGTATTACCCCCCATGACGGGTTGTACAGCCCGAAGGAGGGACCCAACAATGGTTGGCCAACCACTGCCGAGTCAAAAATTTCTGTAAGTACGATGGGCCCACTACACCCTGGTCCGGACTGCCAGGTGGACGTCTACAACTCTACTGTAGTGACCCGAAGAATAATAACATTTTAATAATAAGAGGGAGAGAAAATAGATGCAGAAACAGGAGGCTGTAGACTTCGTCGACGAACACAGGGTTTCGTCGACGAAGGCTTCAAGAATTTCGTCGACGAACACAGGGCTTTGTCGACAAGAAAATATCGAGAGACAATTCGGGCTACTTTGAATTTCGTCGATGAAAATAGGGTCTTATCGATGAATTTTGTGAAGGGCTCGTCGACGAGGTGACGTGTCTCGTCGACGAACCTGACCCTATAAATAGTAGAAATTCGGGATTTTTATCATTTTTCACCGAGCTCTCTCTCTCTCTTTCCTACGACTCTCTCTCCATTCTCTCTTCGTTTTCAGCCCCACCAGTCGCCGGATCGACGATCTGAAGCCACCATGACCCTCCTGGTGGAATTCTCTACAAGTTTGTTAGAGCGGATCGTCGAGAAAACGAAGTTGGATTTCATCCCAAATTCAGGGTAAGGTCTTTTATTGAGTTTTTGACTTTCTGCCAATTATAGGAAATGATGTAGACTAGGAAATACTGATATTTTGTTTTGGGACATTGTGTTTTCAGGATGTTGAGTTAGGAATCCTACAGGTATAGAGCCAGATTTTTATAGGGACTTTTCAAAGTTGAGGTAAGGGAAATATGCTATATAGGAGTTTTTGTAATGATATTAGAGATTTTATAGATGCATAACTACACCATTTTACTATACAGAATTTTTAGAATATGAGTTTGAAACAGTATTTGTTTTAGAATATGAGTTTGAAACAGTATTTGTTTTAGAATATGAGTTTAAACGTTTGTGTGGCCTGAGTAGATTTTTATGAGATGAAGAAATTTATACAGTTATTATAATATATCATACTATACTGAATTGAGGGACGGCGATACGTAACGCCTCAATCTCAGTGAGAGATTATACAGATAAGGATACACATATATAGAGAAATTTACATGCCTATACAGTTTTTATATGAGTAGTTTCATGAACAGATATATATACATATATGCATATTTATTCAGATTAGTATGTGTATCACAGTTTTATACAGAAAGAAGGAGTTACGGTAATTTTCTAAACATGATGAAAACAGTAAAATAGTATATATGTATATATGTATATAGTATCAATTTCCTGAGGAAAGGTACACAGACAAATACAGATTACAGAGCACGGTACCGTTGCTAGATACAGATAAAGTGCAACCACATATCTCAGACAGTATGTGGGTACCGTCAGCCGTGCTCGGAGAGTATGCAGCTCCCCAGTACACTGGGTTGAGGGGGCCGGTTTGACGAGGTAGTAGCCAGTCCCAAGCTTAGGAGAGGATGCAGTTTGGCCGGGCTGAGGCAGTGTAGAGTATGATGACTTATTTGGAGGGCCAACCAGATAGAGTCCCGCCTACGCGCCACACAACCCTGTCATGAGGGGTCAAATCATGACGTACAGAGTCCTAGGGATAAAAGTACAGTTTTATATATATATATATATATATATATATATATATATATATATGTTTACAGTTTTACAGTATATGATGAGTATAGTATGATATTACCAGTATGAAAAGTAGAAAAACAGACGATACAATATGTTTTAAATTGTGAAAGAAAGATATGTTTTACAAATGATTTATTTCATTGCAGTTCAATTATTATTTTTAAAAGTATCCTTAACTTAGTTACCACACACTAGTGATAGCATATTTCCAATTACTAAGCGTCGACTCACCCCATTACTCTAACATTTTTCAAGTAAGCCAGTGAGGCGAGCAGATCAGGCTCGCGAATAGAGTGTAGCTCAAATCACCCTGGTTATAGGGTGAGTTTTTGTCAGAGTGGTGTATGTTTTTGGATAGATGACATTGGAGGGACATTTTTGTATGGTCTGTATATTCTGGATTCTGGTATTGTACAGTTTATGTATAAATGGTTTTATGATTTGTGTTTCTGATGCATAGGAATGTTTATTGTATATTTTTTAAAAAAATGATAAGAATTTTGAGGTCCTTACATCTACACTGAAAGCCACATCGACTATCCATCTCTCACCCCCTCGTGGGGTGGTTAGCACAAGTCTGAACATAGATATCTGATCTATATAGTTACGGTACCGAGCTCCTGAAACTGAACTAAACTAACATCCGGGTTTGGATAACATATGATACATGATATTATAACATTTTTCATAATTTTATAAATACGGCCTAGCGCCGAAATCATTTCATATATACGGCCTTGCGCCAAACATCTCATAAATATGGCCTCGCACCGAAATCATTTCATATATACGGCCTCGCGCCGAACATCTCATAAATACGGCCTCATGTCGAACATTTCATAAATACGACCTCGCGTTGAAATCATTTCATACATATTATGCTGAAAATAAATCAATTATCATGTACTTGTCAAAATCATCATAATATACTATATCTTTTCATAATTCCTGAAAACATACTTGTAAAATTTGTCATATCACTACTTTCCATGCAAAATAACGTTCATGCCACACGAAGTTAAGTAGTTCTGTACATTTCATTCTAAATTCACATTTTTCCGTACAATAGCAGTATTTTCCCAATGATAAACATTTTCTCAATAATATTCAAATATCATGCATGCTTCCCTGAAAATTAATTTGCTGATAAATAATAATAATATGCGGGGAAAACAACTGCTTTAGTTTATTCCCTTACCTAGCAACTAAAAAACCCCTATGTATTCCTGGACTTACACCCGTAGGATTTCCCAATCAATACCCTGAAAATGAAAACTTCTAGTACTAAACTTCAGTATTTTCACGTGTATATCATTTCCTATAACTACAGTAAGACCAAATTCGGCATAAAAAGTCTTACCTCAACTCAAGAATGAATTTCAACTCGCTTCTACCAACGATCCGCTCCGGCAGATTTGGAGAAAACTTCCCCAGGAGTGTCGTGGTGGCCTCATATCGTCGATCCGACGAGCGACGGAGCTGAAATCGAAGAGAGAAAGGAGAGACACCGAAGGGAGAGAGAGTGAGATATTTCTTAAATTGTGCGTTTAAATCCGGGTTTTTGCTATTTGTCAGGTCAGATTCGTCGACGAGACATGTCACCTCGTCGACGAGTCCTGTAGAAAGTTCGTCGACAAACGTGCTCTCTTGTCGATGAATTTCAGACTTCCAAAAATTCTCTCTCGGTATCTTCTCATCGACGAAACTTGGCTTCGTCGACGAGGCCCCCTTGTACCCTTGTCGACGAAGTCTGCTGCCTCCTTCTGTTTCTGTTTCCATTTCCCTCCTTCTTTATTATTTAAATACCATTATTTTTCTGGTCGTCACAAGTAAAGTGTAGGAATGATGTATATCAAGAATAGGAAGAGGAAGGACTGGAGAAGATGTAGAAGTTGGAGAGATGGGATGATAGAGAAAAACATTTTCTTCAAAAGTGACATCACGGGAGATGAAAACTTTTTTGTTTTCAAGATCGTAGACACGATAAGCCTTATGATGAGCAGGATAACCTAAGAAAATACATCGAAGGTCACGGGGAGAGAATTTATCGCTGTGTTGACGAGAAGTTTGGGCATAGCACAAGCACCCAAGCACTCGCAAGTGTGTATATGACGGTGGTTTCTGAAAAAGAAGTTCATAAGGGGACTTATGATTGAGGTTGGGTGAAGGAGTGCGATTAATTAAATAAGTAGTTGTGAGAATGCATTCACCCCAAAAAGAGATGGGAAGATTAGCTTGAAAACGTAAACACCGAGCCACATTAAGAAGATGGTGATGTTTACGCTTGGCAACACCATTCTGTTGAGGTGTATCCACACATGTGCGCTCATGAAAAATGCCTTGATCATGGAAAAAGGTTTGAAGTGGAGTGAATAGAAATTCTAGACCATTATCAGTGCGCACGTGCTTAACAGTGTAATTGAACTAATTTTTAACCATAATGCAGAAATTCTTAAGGCAAGTGAAAGTATCAGATTTCATGCGTATAAGATAGACCCATGTAGCCCGCGAGTAATCATCCACGATTGTTAAAAAATAATGTGCACCAGAAAGTCAAGCTATAGAATAACCACCCCATATATCACAATAAATCCGATTAAAACAAAATGTGCTCTTATTTGTGTTCAAAGAAAAAGGTAAATGAGTGTGCTTTGCTCTAGCACAAACATCACAAGGCAAATGAGAAGAAGAAATATTTAAGGTTTTTTGAATACATGGAATAGAAGGGTGACCAAGACGTTGATGTCAAAGAGTAGTGTCAGAAACACGCTGAGAGTGGAAAACTGAGGCGGAGGGAGGTTTATAGTTGTAAAGCCCATCCCATACTTCACACGTTCCAATTAGCCTCCTCGTTGATAGGTCCTGAAAGACACAAAAGGTAGGAAAAAATACAGCAACACAATTGAGATTAGTGGTAAATTTGCCGATGGACAATAAATTAAATTTAAATGAAGGCACATAAAGAACATTAGAAAGAGAGAAATTAGGAGAAAACTGCATAGTACCGGTATGAGTTACAAGAACAATGTCACCATTTGGAAGCTTAATGAGACATGACTAGTTGAGAAGTTTAATATTATCAAGAGAATACAAATTGGAAGTCATATGATCGGAGGCACCTGAATCAACAATCCATTCAGTATTAGAAAAATAAGTAGAATGACAAGAGGCAAAGTTACCCGCAAAATTGGCAGAGTTGGTGTTCAGGGGCGATAAAAGATCCAAGAGTTGATGGTATTGTTCACTAGTGAGACCAGGGATAGCAATGTCAGAAGAGGTTGAAGAACCTGTGATAGTATTTGTAGCCATTGAAGAACCAGATGCTTCCATAACATCAGATAGTTCAGATAAATAAAACTGCCAAATCAAGTTAAAGTCGATCTTTGCAACAACCATAACCTTCAATTTAATAATCTCATTGTAAGAACTTGTAACTGAGAGAAGAGAGAAAGCCAGAGTTCGGAGAGATAAAGTGAACGACGACGAGTGCCAGTGAAGAGGACTGTTGTTAAGAACACGTGAGCACCGGAGACGATGAGAAAACTAAGAGAAATGAGAGTACTACTGCTGCTGCTGCTTTCGCTGGCGATGACGATGATGACCATTGAGAAATTGAGAGATCGCCGAGCACACACTGGAGAAATACAACGAGCGCCGGTGATTGAGACTTAAAGATATGGCTAGACAAGACTACTGCTCGCCCCCTCCGGAGGAACTGCCAGAGGACTAAGACACGAACCGAGAACTTTGGAGAAGATACCGGAACGGAGAAGACCCAGACGACAGGGACTGCAAGACGACCAAAAAAAAAAATAGAGAGGACTAGAGAAATCGGAGAACTAAGAGAACGCTGGGCTGAGCGAGAGAGCTTCCTGAACACAAGCAAAGAGGGATGCTAATGGCGGTGGTTCGAGAGAACTCTGTGAATGAAGACTGAACGCCAAGATTCTTGGGAATGAAGATTGAACGCCAAGTGAAATGTGTGCTGGCAAATCTGAGATGTGCCAGAGATGACTGAGATAAAGCCTGCAAATCAGATCGATCTATTGCATTTTAGTTAGCTTGAAATCTTTGAAAAAGAAAAAAGAAAAGAAAAGAAGAAAGATTTATTTTTATGTATGTTAATGCATGCATCAACGTGTGAATGCCTGCTCATGCATCAACGCGTGCATCGGTAGCACATGCATTAATAAGGTTAGGGTTTTGCATTATTAAGGTTAGGGTTTTGCTTAACAAAAGCAAAAAATGTTACTCGGCTAATGATCTGTTCGACTTAAATTCTTTATTTTTTTTAGAAAACAAAAAGAGAAAAGTTTTGCTCAACTGCTAGAAGGGTTTGCTCAACCACCAAGTATATATAAACATACAATTTTTGTCAGCTTGAGAGGATTGTTTGCTATGATCGGTTGCTTCTAGAGAACAAAATTTTCTCAATTCTTTTTTATAGGATCCATTTGGATCAAAAATTTTACTTAGAAAAAAAAAAAGGAAAAGAAAAGGAGGAGGAAACTCATTTTTCATTATATTTTCCTTTTATATTAAATATTATTAAAAATGAAAGTTTGTTTTAATATGATTAAAAATATGAAAAAGCTAAATATTAACAACGAGTAGAATCAAAAGTTTGTTCATAGATTTGATGTATTCTTTATTTTCTTTTTCATTTTCTTTGGTAACCAAACATAAAAATGCGAACTCCTTGATATTTTCTTTTCCTTAGTTTTCTTTTTTGAGTTTCAAATGGAGCCAAAAAAAAGAGAGAAACCGATGGATTTATAAATTACACCTAAGCTTGAAAATAATTTCAAGGCTTAGGAGAAGTGTAATGCCCCAACCTAGGTTTGTCAGGGAGCACTGTGTCTCTCCTTCTCCACTTGGACCAGAAAATAGGGGGGACGGGCCTTATCGGACTAATGACTGGCCCTACAGACCAACATGTGTCCTTTTCACTCACACACTTCTTGAGAAAACTTCCCAAAAGGTCACCCATCCCAAGATTACACCAAGCGAAGTATGTTTAACTGTAGAGTTCTTATGGGAAGGCTCTCGAAAAAAAGGGTGCACCTTGTTGATATGGGTAGTAATATCAAATCCTTTTTGAGCCTTTCTTTCACGGGATATCACATTCTCCCCCACTTACAGAATGCAACATTCTCGTTGCGAACTCACATTTCCAAACCCAGGTGATGTGCATCTCATCACACTTTCGGCTGGGTATGAAGAGACCCAAAGAATTATGGTATTTAAATAATAAAAGAGGGAGAAAAAGGAAATTTTTAAAAGAGGACACAACAAGTTCTCATCGATGAACGCTTCGCGTTCCTCGATGAAGCGGCTTATTGGGATCGTCGACGGGGACACGTGTCTCATCGACGAGGAATTACCGAGAGGGCTATTTTAGGGGCTGAAATTTTTCGACGAAGGTTATGAGTTTGTCGACGAACTCCTTTCTTGACCTCGTCAACGAAGTGATGTGTCTCCTCGATGAAGGCCACTGTATAAGTATGCCAAATTCAGATTTCAACTCAGAAAACTTGCATGCAGCTCTTTCTCTCTCTAGATTTTCGTCCCCTCTACCTTCTCTCTAACTTTCTGGCTCGGATTTTAGCCAATTTGACGATCCGAAGCAGCCACGCTACTCATGAAAAGTTTCTCTTCATTTCTGCAGGAGTGGATCGTTGGTTAGGCTAACTTGGGAGCCATCCCAAAATTTAGATAAGTTAGTTAATTTCAGTTTTATTGGGTATTTGGAGTTTCTGGTCTGAGTAAAATGTGTTAGGAAAGATAATACTGAAGTTTTGTTGGGAAAAATGTTAATTTTAGGGTATTGTGCTCGGAACATTGCAGGTGTAGGATTGGGTGTTCTAAGGGCTTCCCAGTAAGCCAGGTAACAGAATAAATTAAGTCAGAATTTTTCAAAAAATTATGTATTACTTGACAACATTAAATTTAAAAAAAAAATACACATATTATATAATTATGTTTGGGAAATATTGTTATGAACAGGGTTATGTTCTAAACGTGTTTTATCAGAAAATATGGTTTTGGGAACATATTTTACATTTAATAGATTACCCATTTCTGTGTGGCATTAGTTTTAATTTTCCATGAAATTATGTATACCAGAATAATATGTTTTCTTAGATTAAGCATGATTTGACAGTTTTCAAAGCGATTATTAAACGATATCGGAATCATGATTTTATGTTTGAAATATTAAACAGTACAGAAAAATTATGTTCAGTATATTATGATATGTCGACGCAGATACTGTGATTCATGTTATGTTATGCCGACGCAGATGCCGAGATTCATGTTGGCGCAGATGCCATAATAATGTATAATAAGACAGAATTTATGAAATATTTGCATGACAGTTATTATTATGAAATACAAAACAACTATGTTCAGTATATGAAACTTATTATATGATATCAGAACCCAGATGACATGGTTTAGTTCAGTTTTAGGAGCACGGTATCGTAGCTATATGTTCAAAATTATGATAGTGCTACCACACAACCAGTAGTATGGGAGATGGCAGTCGATTTGGCTTCAGTGTATAGTGGAGTAGTTCCCCTGGCAGTCCGGGACCATGAGGGACAGACCTATCGTACTTACATACTTATGATTGATCTAGTATGGTTGACCAGCCATTGTTAGGTCCCGCATTTGAGCTGCACAACCTAGTCATGTGGGGGTAACACCCCTCTCAAACCTCCGAGCCTTCTCGTACTCGTTCGAGACCAAGTACGGCGTGAATCGAGATAACTCGATATATCTGGTTGCATATCTCTGCACCGTTAAGGTGCCCGGCATCAGGCCCGAGAACTCATCGGCCTTCGCATCGCGAGTGGAAGTCAGGAAGTATCTCTCGAAGAATATCTCCTTGAAGCGGCCCCCACTTCATACCCGATGAACCAGCTTTCTACTTTCCAAGCAGACTTACCGCAGTCCACCAATGCCCGGCCTCTCCAGACAGCTAGAAAGTAGCATAAATGACTCTCTGCCTATCTGTACAGTGGAGGACTTCCAGAATCCTCTCGGTCTTCTCGACTCAGTCCTCTGCTATAATCGGATCGGTCCTCCTGAAAATTTCAGAGTGTGCATACGTGTGGACCTCTCGATGGTACACCCTGCATCGCTAGAAGAGCTCTCGCGTCTCCTAACACTCCGCCCAATCTCTCGCATAACCTGCCTCGTCAAACCTCGTGGCACGGAAGGAGACTCATCACTCGCAGTCCCCTTGGAGACACTATCCAAGTTGTTATCCTTGGGCTCCATTTTGAAAATAGAATAGGAATCGGTTAGAATTCCTATATCGTACACAATTAACACAATCATTAGAACTAATCATGTCAACTACCACTCTAACGGGTCCAGGTTTGTCCTATCACACTGACACGAATCCATCAATGGTTTTTTGTGATCTTTCTGAAATCGTCATTCCAAGAAGAATATAGAACACTGCCAACGAGTCCCTGTCTAGCAAAAACATAATCCTCGACCTACTCTAGCCATTTCCTACATCCTATACTCTAGTATGTACACATAAATACACCTAACGAATTCTACAAGACCTAATAACCTGGCTAGCTTTGATACCAAGCTGTCACGACCCAAACCCACAGATGGGTCCCAGGTGTAAAAATAGTAACCTAACCTGTCTCTGTATCAATTAAACATACATGATACAATGCTGGAAAAGGGTCCAACCCCGTGGGGTATATAGAAGCCCTAAAAAAAAACATACACATACACATCCATACTCATCAAATACGCAGCGAAAAATGTTCATTTTATCCATATAACATACCATACCAGAGTCTATACAACACTAGGATATACGTTCCCATAATTACAAAACATACTTCGGGTGTCTACAAAAATCATCACGACAACCCGGTTACAAAACTCGTACCTAGCCAGGCACTAACTATAGCTAAACGATACCCCCGCTTCTGGATGCTAGGATGTTAGTTTCGGCTACCCGAAGGACCTGAAAACATTTATATATACATTCGGGGTGAGACACCTCTCCGTAAGGAAGAAAGTAGGTTATATCAGTGTGTGGCATACCAGTGTTATTTTACGGAAACATAACACCATTCAATACGATAAATTTCAGAACATTTCTATATAGTTCTAGTATTTTCACAAATCCATTCCAGTACATACGATACCCAAACATACGGTCAATGTCGTCACACTTAAGCAACCGATACCCTGTGATAACCAAAGCCTCACAGCGGTATGTCGCCAATACGGTGTAGCTCACACCCATCGGTAACCAGCCGAAACACACAGAAGATATTTAACACCCTCGGATATAGAGTCGGACACTCTCACCCACCATAATGAACCGGTACATGACGCAACGTACGATAATTAGCCGCTACATAGTTATTTCAATGTACGGTAATTAGTCGCCACTAGCTGATTTCACAAAATCTGGAATCGTTTTGGAACTCATATTCCTATACTCATCAGCGTACGGTAATTAGCCGCCACTAGCTGTTTTACAAAATACCTGGAACAATTACATGCAACCATACATTCCACACTTATTTGGTATACCGTAAATCGTATTTTTTTCCAATCTAAGCATACAATTTTATACAAATATGGATATGGTCACCTCAATAATACAATTTAAATACAACATACAATTTCCTAAACAAAGTAGAGATGATGCCCGATATTTCGGATTTTCTCAAAAACTGCAACTTGAAAATCCTGCATTTTTACCCTATAGATTTTCCCAAATAAGTAGTCAAAACATACATACGATCATAACCTACAGGTTTACTGATCCCGATTTCAAAAATAAACTGATATAAACAGAATCCCCTTACTTTAACCCGAAATCGAACCACGAGCTCTACGACTCCCAAAACTACGAACTGAGACACCAAAACCTAAACAACGCAGAACAATACTTCCTTACAATTCGTACTACTACACATATTCCAAAACAGAAATAAAAACAGAGCCTTACCTCGATTTTGGACCAAAACCCAAAACTGCTTGAAACGAGATTCCGTTCCACTATTCGCAAAGAGAATCCTGCTCTGATCTATGCGGTAACGTCACATTTACGAATCAGGCGACGAACGACGAAGAAATCAAGAGAGAGAAATGATCTTCAAGTTCTAAAGAGTGAGGGAGAGGATTTTTGAGATTACTTAACTTGAAAGTAGGGGAACTGATATTTATAGCCCCATTTGACTCGGCCGCCCTCATCGACGAATGGCGTCCTTGTCGACGAGGCCATATAGATAGCTTGTCGACGATACAAGGATCTCGTCGACGAACCTGATATTACCGGTTTCCCGAAACCCCTCTGCTTCTCCTCGTCAACGAGCCTCTGAATTTCGTTGACAAGCAGCACCTGGACTTCGTCGACAAACTCTGGCTTCGTCAACGAACTCTGTTCAATTAGCAATTTACCCTTTTTTTATATAATTAATCCATATATCACGATTCAGGTTCTGACATCTGAAATCCCCAATCCACTAATCTCCAAATTCAAAAATTCGTGACTTGCGCCGAACGAAACCGTCGATGGTTAAATACCGGGAGGGTTCCTTCTGTAGACTGAAACAAACAGTCGACGATTATCTCCTGAGGTCGAAACTGTCGATCACCATCGACCAAACAATCGTCGATTTCTTCTTGCAACCACCTTTCTTGTTCTTTGCTTCATCATACTTTTCCGGCGCATGTGTTTCACTCAAATATGAGCCACATCTCCAACATAATATATATTTTATACATAAATATGATATTATTATATATTATATATAATCTATACATTTTTTTTAATATTAATTTATAGCTGAATCGAGTTCTAATTTTAAAAACTCGCAATAGAGTGAGTTTGAGTTCAACAATTTTAAGTTTGATCGAGTTTGAGTTGTGTTGTGAGTTTAACATTTTCGAGTCGAGTTGAGTTGAGTACTGAACATTCACTGTGCCAACTCAACTTGACTTGAATACACCCTTAAGAAAAAAAGGGTGTCATTGAATATTGTACAATTTACTTTTTCAACAGAAAAATTGTCTAATTGAGCATTAAAATAGATCTCTTATTGAATTAGCAATAAGAAGATATGTAGTTGAAGATAATTCAATACTAATTAAGAGATTTACCAACCAAGACCAAAAGTTCAACCTATATTAAAAGACAATTAAGGGCAAAAAAATTGGGACCAAAGCATTAGCTTATCATGTCAATACGAGACTCTATATTTGGTAGTTAAAATTGTCATATTTAACCTTACTAGTTTTCCTCCATATTGGACCACTTATGATGTAGCTCTATGTCTAATATAATTTATCATGTAAACCTATGATATTATGGCAAATAACTATATGCCTTTGCCTATTGGGACATAGCTATGTTTGTTCTTAAAAATATTAGAAATTCTTTAGGTTATGTTTAAAAGTTCGAATTTCATATTTCATATATTAATTTTTATGAATTTAATATATAATTTTGAATTACATTTTTATGATATAAATTTTGTGTTACGTTATATTCAAATCTATGCACATCAATTTCGAAGGTTCAAACTCGAAAGTATGAAACAAGGATCACTGTAGAAGTCGTAAAAATCGTAAAAGAAGGAAGAAATGAGAGAGGTGAAAAGACCCTTAACAGAAGAGAGGAGAAGATAGAGAAGGAAGAGATTAATGGGAAAAGAAAGTGAGAAAGAGAGAGATAGAGAGAGGAATAAAAGGCAGGACCTATTTAGTGTTGGACTAGTTGAGTTATGTGTGTGAACTGGTTGAAAATGATTATAAGATAAATTAAACACTTATTTGTGCCAATTCCAAATCAAACTTGAAATTACAATTAAAACACAAATTATGCACAAATAATTGCTACCCCTAAATTGTATTGTTACAAATCATAAATTTAAACTAATAATTCTAATTATAAATTTAAGGAGTTATCTCCTTTTGGCCTCGCCTAGATGACTACTTATGGCTCTTCACTTGATGACCGAGCGAGCTCCTTGATAATTGGGCAAACTTTTATCGCAACAGCTGGTCGAGCTCTATCGCTTGGTTGACCATTTGTCGCTCCTCAGGTTTGGTAACAGGCCATGTGCTTTGGCTAAAAACATTCAAAAACACTGAAATCATAATGAATAATTTATGTATTTCTTGGATAATTTTGTACATACCAATTTATAACATTTATAATACAATCGAAAGATCTAAATATGGAAATAATCTCCTAAACAAATCTCTCTAGATAATACACAATATATACTTCCATAAATTACTCCAAGATATTCGAAGATACTTGGGATTTCTACAAACACCAAACTAAACATACTAATTGCACGTTTGATATAAAATAAGTTAGAGAGCTCATCCTTAAAACCTAAATGTTAATGAGAGAGAGTTAAGAAGATCTTATACTAACTTGGGGCTGCTCACAGAAGCGATGTGAGACTGGACGCACATCAACACTCCCCTTTGAGCCCATGGAGGGAAATGAGGCAAGGAGGAGTCTAGTCCACAGAGGGGCCAAGCAGCCCAAGGCCCAACTCTGATCCCAAGTTAGAGAACTCATTCTTAAAACCTAGATGCTAAGGATAGAGAGTTAAGAGGATCTTATATTTACTTGGGACTGTCCACAGAGGCAATATAGGAATGAACGCACACCAACAAAATAAAATAAAATAAAATAAAATATATCACTTAATTTTTCTATATTTTCCATTCATTTTTTTTTAAAAAAAAAAAAATCTTATTCCATTATCACCCAACTCCATATTCCACACACCAAACTTCAAGTTGTCACCCACCTCTGTTCCCCACCCATTACTCTTCCGAGGGCTACTCCTCCATTACTAAGTTGAGGGGGCAACACCTTAACTGTCAAAAGGGACCATGCATGCTTCATTGTGCCAAATGGTCTCCACCCCACACATACATATGAAGGCAGCTGCAGCCCTCAAATGACAGTAACATATAGTATATATATATATATATATATATATATGAGTGATGGTGCCATAATTATTAGACATTGACATTATGGATATGATGAACTGGCTGCCATCAATGCCTGCATTGCCCTTTGGTTGCATATATTGTTGAAACTCATATCTCTGCCACTGTTTGGCTTGCTCAACAGCATTTCCTGCCTACTTCCTAATTAATCAGTTTTTTTTTTTTCTTCAATTTTTATTTTTATTTTCAAGTGGTAAAATTATATAGTTATGTTTGGTTGAAAACTCACTTTCTATTGTGTTTTCCTTTTTATATTAAATACTACTGAAAATAAAAGTTTGTTTTAAACTTTTAATATCATTAAAAATATAAAAAATTAAATATTAATGATGAGTAGAACTAAAATTTTATTCATAAATTTGGTATATTTTTTTTGTTTCTCACTTTCCTTAATAATCAAACATGACAATACAAATTCCTTAATATTTTCCTTCTGTTTCCCTTATATTGCGTTTGAGAGCATGAATTTTAGACTTTGAATTTGGATTTGAGTGATTTTGAACAAAATTTAACACAATTTTGTATTACATGCATCTTGTCCAAATCAATACAAATCCAAATCTAAGACTTTTCTAAACACAGAGTTAGTATTTTCTAAGTTGCAAATGGAGCCTTCAAGACATCTCAAACAGATCAAATTTGGAACTTTTGTATTATAAGTTTCATATGTTGTATAGTTCAAAATCACTTTGATAGAAGAAAAAAAAAAAAAAAACCATTTCTCATGAACCATAACACACAAATTAATAATAGAGTAGTGAGACCAGTCGGGTTGGCTCAAGTGGTAAGGCCGACTTGTCACTTTGGTGACTCCAAGTTTACGAATTCGATTCTCCCTTGAGAGTTTATCTCGGTGAATTATCAGGGGTGCAGCAATGGGCAAACGACTTTCACCTCTCGGGTTTAGTGTAGCACCATAGTGTCCAAAGTGGGGCGATGATGGATAGAGCCCCGGATTAATAATAATAATAATAATAGTGGGAGTCATTGTCTATATGTGATGTACAAAATGGCATTAATTGTGTTAGCAATGCTTACTTATTAATATTAATAATTAATTATCATTACAAACATTGTTATGGTCATTGTACCTTTCTTGTTAAGAGTCAAGCATACACATAATTGTAGTTTTATCAGCATTAAAATGTTGTGCTGATATAAGGGGTTGTTTGGAAGAGATATGAATAACACTCTATTCATGGAATAGAAGGGTGTGAAATGGAGCTAATTGACTTAAAATACTTTTGTCAATTTTGGAATAAGGTTCTTCCATCACCAGTGAGGAAGCTAATTAGGATTTTTTTTTTTTTTTTTTTTTCCATGAGCTTTGTTTTGATGTACTCCTTCTGTTTTTTAATACTGAAAAAAGAAAATTAAAGAATTAGGTGTAAAGGTGGCAAGATTGTCAATTATTTTTTGTACATTGACATGACCGACGAGGCCCCAGGGGTGCGTTTGGAATAAAGATTTTGATGGGAGAAACGAAAAGAAAGGAAAATAATAAAGATATTCATTTTTGATTATATTTTTCTTTATGCTAAATAATATTTAAAAAGTATTTTAAAGTAATTAAAAATTAAGAAAAATCAAATATTAACAATGTATAAAATTTAAATTTTATTCATTAATGATTTGAAATATATATATATATATATATATATATATATTAGTTTTTCTTACTTTTTTAAATAACCGAACATGGAAAAAGTAAATTTTTCTATATTTTTCGTTCATTTTCCTTATATTTTCCCAGTTCCAAATAGGGCCTAAGGCTTTGTTTGGATGAAGGGACTTATTTCAGAAAAATAAAGGAAAAAATAAAAAGGAAATTAAATTTTTATTTATTTTCTCTCTTTGTTGAAAATTCTTTTAAGAATGAAATTTTTTTTAAAGCATGACTAAAAATTTGAAAATTGAAGGTTAATGGCATGCATAATTTATTTTTTTATTAGTTTACTAATACTTATCTAATTTTTTGTCTTATTATCTTTGATAACCGAATATAAAAAAATAGATTCTTTTGTCTTATTCTTTAATTTATTTCCTCAATATTTTCAAATTTGAAATCACGCCCAGGAGATCGAATAAGCTTAACGCAAAATCAAGCTAAATTAGGAAGGTTCAAGCTAAACCTTAGCGTCTTGTGTTTTTAATGAGTTTTAGGTTACTTAAGTTTAAGCAATTCACAATTAATGATGTAGTCCAAGTGTGACAGGACAATCCATTTTAAGCTTATATGAAAGAAAATATTGCAAATAGTAAGATAAGGGTCTACATTATTATCAATAATTTAACTCAATATGTCTGCAAAAGTCTATATCAATTATGAAGTTGTATTTTTGTCCAAGTGTGTGTTGTGTGTAGGGGTGAGCATTCGGTCGGTTCAGTGAATTAATCAAAAATTTTTGATTAAAAAATCTCATTAACCGAACTGGCCGAAATTCAATATTTAACAGAACTTAAAACCGATCGAATTGAATTTCGGTTAAATCAGTTAACCGATTTAATATTTTAATATATATATAATATATGTAAAAAATAAATAAAATTTTAGTATTCATATAATATAAAAAATATTTTAATATCTAATATATTTAATTATTTATTATTAATTTGTACTATTCGGTCCAAATCCAAAAACTGAACCAAAAATCGAAATTCAACAAGAAATAAAAATTATACCGAATCATATGCTCTGGCTCCCTACACCGGTAGAATACACCTTGCCCGGCACAACACTCCCCCAGGTGTCTCTTCCCGTAAGACGGGCAAGCTGGAGATGGCTGCACACCCTGGAAACAGCGATTCCCGATCTCCTGTCTCTGGTCTCTGTAATAGCCACCTCTCTTCCACAAACCACAACTGACTCCCTGCTGCGAATTGGAAGGTGCGGATCTCTTCTTTTGCCTCTACTCCTCAGCCTCTAACCGCTCTCCAATCTCTGCTATAGTGGCTCTATCCACCACCTCAGCAAAATCATGCAACTTCAATATCGATACCTGCTTATATATTTCTCTCCTCAGGCTCTCAAACTGCCGTACCTTCTTTGCTTCATCTGGTATGATGTATGGGGCGAAGCGGGATAATTCGATGAATCTCGTCGCGTACTGTTGTACGGTCTGTTGTCCCTGCTTCAAATTCAAGAACTTCTCAATCTTCGCTTCCTTGGATGAGGCCGAAAAATACCTATCAAAGAATATCTCCTTAAATTGCTCCCATGTCATCTCCACAGGTATTGTCTTCTACTGCTCTAAAAGTTTCACCACCGACCACCATCTCTTGGCCTCCCCAGTCAGTCTGTAGGTAGCAAATAGCACCCGCTGCTCCTCTGAACACTACAGCACCACAAATATTTTCTTGATATCTTGCACCCAATTTTCGGCGACTGTAGGATTTGTTTTTCCTAAGAAAGTCGAAGGATTCATCTTAATGAATTTTTCGATCGTGCTACCATGGCCTGCCGGCGGACCACCCTGTTCCCTCGAACTCCTGGCAATTTCGTCCATGATTTGCTGCACTACACTGCGTAAGATTGCATCAGAATCACCGCCCGCAGCGCCTGAGGGTCTAGCTCCCTTGTTCCCACTAGCATGGGCACTACTATCACCAGGGACCATCCTGAAAACAAAGAATCTTAACTCAGACCCCATCACTATACATGTCATCTAACTCATATAATATATTCTCCTAATTAAGTCATCTCTCCTGATCTTAATTCAAGGTTCAATCCTGCAACCTAGATACCCAACCCGATGATAGTTTATCATGACTTTCCTAAAATCGTCACCCCAGGAAAATCACACAAACCACCACGGAAGTCCTACATATAGACTACAACCAGACCTCAAATTCCTTTATCCTATACTCTGGTATTATTACTGCTGCATTCTAGAGTCTACAGAACCTAGTATCCTAGGCTCTGATACCAAACTGTAATGACCTACTTAACTTATCAAATAATAAACATATTTAAATATATGATTAACCCAACCTGTGGGCAATGGGGATAGACCCGTCATAAACAGCGAAAACCTAAGCAACAGTAAGTATAAAAATTACAACCATCCAACCATAAAACATAATACCAGAGTCTACTTACACCAAAATAACATACATATATTTTCAATCTCCCATAACATTCTAAGTACAACTAGGATCTCACAACAAAATAATCCTGATCCTAGTACAAAATCTTACTCTCCTAGTAGGGTAACTCTACAAACTCAACGATGGCAACGACCCGCCGGCCTCTCAGGGTCTCGTGAAAAATTGATTAAATTCGGGGGTAAGACACTTCTCAGTAAGGGAAAATAAATTAAATACAGTTGTGTGACAACATGAACATTTAATGCAATTATACATATACAGTACATTTTATATATCTGTAAACATTCATCATATCGTACTAAATAATCATATACTTTCATATTTGCTAATAAATCATATTGTTCATAAAACATCTGTTATAACTAATAATACTGAAAACATACCCAAGATGAATAACTAGCTGGTGTCATGTATTACCCCCCGTGACGGATTGTGCAGCTCGAAGGCGGGACCCGACAATGGCTGGCCGACCACTGCCAAGTCAAAATGTCTGTAAGTATGATGGGCCCGCCACACCCTGGTCCGGACTGCCAGGTGGATGTCTACAACTCTACATTGAAAGCCACATCGACTATCCATCTCCCACCCTCTCGTGGGGTGGTTAGCACAAATTTGAACATAGATATCTGATCTATATAGCTACGATTCTGAGCTCTTGAAACTGAACTAAACTAACATCTGGGTTCTGATAACATATAATACATGATATTATAGCATTTTTCATCATTTCATAAATATGGCCTTGCGCCGAAAATTATTTCATAAATACGGCCTCACGCTGCATTTTATAAATACGGTCTCGCGCCGAACATTTCATAAATACGGTCTCGCGCCAAAATCATTCCATATATACGGCCTCGTGCCGAACATTTCATAATACGGTCTCGCGCCAAAATTATTTCATATATATACTGCCTCACGCCGAAATCATTTCATACATATTATTCTAAAAATAAATCAATTATCATGTACTTATCAAAATCATCATAATATACTGTATCTTTTCATAACTCCTAAAAACATGCTTTATTCGTAAAATTTGTCATATCATTACTTTCTATGAAAAATAACATTCATGCCACACAAAGTTGAATAATTCCGTACATTTCATTCTAAAATCACATTTTCCGTATAATAACAGTTTTTTCCCAATAACATACATTTTCTCAATAATATTCAAATATCATGTATGCTTCCCTGAAAATTAATTCATTGATAAATAATAATAATACGCATGGAAAATCACTGCTTTAATTTATTCCCTTACCTAGCAACTAAAAAGCCCCTATGAATTCCTGGACTCACACCCGTAGGAATTCCTGATCAACACCCTGAAAATGAAAACTCCTAGTACTAAACTTCAGTATTTTCACGTGAACATCATTTCCTATAATTACAGTAAGACCAAATTTGGTATAAAAGGTCTTACCTCAACTCAGGGATGATTTTTGACTAGCTTCCACCAACGATCCACTCTGGCAGATTTGGAGAGAACTTCCCCAAGAGCGTCGTGGTGGCCTCAGATCGTCAATCTGACGAACAACGAAACCAAAATCGAACAGAGGAGAGAGAAACCGAACAGGGAGAGAGAGACTGTGTGAGGGTTTCTTATTTTCTGTGTAAATCCGAGTTTTTTACACTATTTATAGGGCCTGATTCGTCAACGAGACACGTCACCTCATCGACAAGTCTTGTAAAAAGTTTGTCGACGAACCCGCACCTTCGTCGACGAATTTCAGACTTTCCAAAAACCCTCTCTCGGTAACTTCTCGTCAACGAAACTTGGCTTCGTTGATGAGGCCCTCTTGCACCCTCGTCGATGAATCTCCTGTGTTCATCAATAAGAACTTGTTGAATTCCCTAGGTTAATACTCCCAAAGTGCAATGTCATCGACGAACTCTGCTGCCTCCCTCCGTTTCTGTTTTCATTTCCCTTTCTCTTATTATTTAAATATCATTATTTTTTGGGTTATTACAGTCATAATCTTTGATAAGTTCTAACCACCTTCTTCGCCTTATGTTCAATTCTCTCTGGGTGAAGAAATATTTCAAACTCTTGTGATTCGTGAAGATTTTTCATTTCCCACCATACAGATAATGCCTCTAGATTTTAAAAGCGTACACCACTGCAGCTAACTCCAAATCATGTACACGATAATTCTTCTCATATTCTTTAAGCTGTCTAGAAGCATATGCAATAACCATGTCATGCTGCATCAATATGCACCCAAGCCCTTTCAGGGACGCATCACTATATTTCAAAAATCCGTCCTCCCCTGATGGGATAGCCAATAGTGGGGCAGTAACCAATTTCTGCTTTAATTCTTGAAAACTATGCTCGCAGTCGTCAGTCTATTCAAATCTTACATTCTTTCTTGTGAGTCACGTCAACGGACCTGACAAACAAGAAAATCCATCAACAAAACGTCGGTAGTAGCCTGCTAAACCCATAAAACTCCTGACTTCCTAAATGCTTCTTGGCCTTTCCCAATTCACCACTGCTTCTATATTACCTCGATCGACAAATACACTTGCCTCAGAGATCACATGGCCGAGAAAAGAAACCTGTGTCAGCGAGAATTCACATTTCTTGAACTTCACATATAAATTTCTCTCTCTCAATGTCTGCAATACCAGTCTCTAATGATGCTCGTGCTCCTCAAAACTCTTCGAGTAGACCAGTATATCATCAATAAATACAACTACGAACTGGTCTAAGTACTGATGGAACACTCGGTTCATTAAATTCATAAATACTGTTGGTACATTAGTCAACCCAAATGGCATCACCAAGAATTTGTAATGCCCATATCTCATACGAAATGCTGTTTTCGAGACGTCCTCTGCCCTCACTTTTACCTAATGGTAACCCGACCGCAGGTCGATTTTAGAATAAACCTGAGTTCCCTGAAGTTGATCAAACAAATGGTCGATTCTGGGAAGAGGATATTTATTCTTAACTATTAGTTTATTTATCTCCTTGTAATCAATACACATCCTCATGGTCTCATCTTTCTTTTTCACAAACAAAACTGGTGCTCCCTAAAGCGACACACTAGGCCTGATGAATCTCTTATCCAGTAATTCTTGCAATTGATCCTTTAATTCCTTTAACTCAATTGGGGGCATTCAGTATGGAGCTTTAGATACTGGCGCTGACCTCGGTAGAAGATCCACTGTAAACTCAACTTCACGGTTCGATGAAAAACCAGGTAATTCTTCTAGAAATACGTTTGAAAATTCTCTGACCACAGGAATATCAGCTTGTTTTAGTTCTTCTTTTGGCAATTCTTTAATATAAGCAACAAATCCCTGACAACCTTATTGAATCAATTTCCTCACCTGTATAGCCGACACAAGCTGTGGCAAAGAACGTACCCGCGAACCAAGAAATTTGTATTTCGGCTCGCCTGAAGGTCTGAAAATTACTTCTTTCAAATGACAGTCAATACTAGTGTAATTATCTGCCAACCAGTCTATGCTCAGAATTATATCAAATCCTTGTATATCTAATATCACCAAATCAACTGGAAATATTTTCCCCTAAATAGTTACTGGAAAACCCCTGGGTACCCTTCAACATCTCATCACTGACCTAGTCGGCGTAGCTACAACCAACCCAATATCTAACAACTGTACCTTATACCCCGTAAACTTAGCATGTACCACAGAAACGAAAGAGTGGGTGGCACTTGTATCAAATAGAACAATATCTATAAATGAGAAAGCAGCAAGGGTACCTGTAACTATGTCTCCAATTGTATCGGCGTCACCTAGTGTCAACGCGTACACTCTCGCCAGTGTCGTATTCCTCTGTTGTCCTCCACGGGGCACCTGATAACCACCCCGGTATGGTCTGGGAGCTGGTGCCTGAGCTGTCAATCCCTGACACGACCAAGATCGGTGCTCAGGTCTCCCGCATCTGTGGTAGATGTCCTCACCCATCCTGCATTCACCTAGATGTCTATGGCCACATCTAAGACAGGTAGGAGTAGCCCATCCACCATGAAAACCACCACGGCCCATCATCTGTCCCCAACCGCCTCCATAGTGATCTCCTCTCCATGGCCCTCGGTTAGAGCTCGCTTGAAAATCCTGAGACGTATACCTCTTCCTCTGACCCTGAGCTGCAGCGCTCCTCTGCATACCACTTTCAATAACAGTAGCTCTATCCACCACCTCGGCAAACGTTTGAGCTCAAAAGCCGATAACTTGCTCAAATAAACTCTACTTCAAACCTTTTTCAAACTTCCTGGCCTTTTTCTCTTCGTCAGGTGCTAAATGTGGGGCGAAACGGCATAACTCAAGAAATCGTGTAGCATACTGTGTCACTGTCATCAACTCCTGAGTCAGATGTAGAAACTCTGCTACCTTTGCGCTTCAAACGATAGCAGAAAAATATCGCTCGAAGAACAAATCCTTGAATCGACTCCATGACACCGGCACTAGATTTGGCCTCTGTTCCTCAATCATACACACTTATCTCCACCAGCACTTTGCCTTTCCTATCAGTTTAAACGTTGCAAACGCCCCTCTCTGCTTGTCTGTGCATGCCAATACTGCTAAGATCTCCTCGACATTTTGAACCCAATTCTCAGCCACAATCGAGTCAGGTTTTCTAGCAAAAGAAGGAGGTCTCATCCGCGTAAAAAGCTCAATCGTGCAGCTACGCTCTCCTCCACTCCTAGTCATCTCAACCATCACCTGCTGAGTGACACTGCGCAATACGACATCTGTATCTCCACCTCCCATACTGGAGGGTCCTAGTCTGTCACCTCCAGCATCTGTACCACTGCTATCCGGATCCATCCCTGAAAATATACATAGCACTATTTTAAAATCCTATACAGATCTACTTTACTCCATCCAACTAAAACCTCAAATTCACTGTCAACTATTTCCCTTGTTCCTACCCCAAAATCCAATCCCGCGACCCAAACACATGACTTGTCTATAGTTTACTTTGATTTTCCTAAAATCGTCACCCTAGGAAAAGCACAGAAACCACCACGATAATCATGTACTCAAACCACAGAACAAATCCTTAAAATCTTTTCCTATATTTTGGTATTGTATCCGCTGCATTCTAGAATCTACATAACCTAGCAACCTAGGCTTTGATACCAAACTATAATGACCTACTACTTATTTAGCATTTTTTTTATTTTTTTATTTGTAAATCATAATATCATCTATTTGAAATACTACTAATAACATCCCAGGCCCAAAGGAGCACTAGGGAAAAATCTGTACGTCATACAAAACTAGGCAGCGGTAAACAAAAACTGGGAACTGCTATATACAATACAATACAAAAAAACTATAGAATTTTGAAATATATTAACAATACAAAATACCCAATGACGTCACTATAATCTGAAAACTATCCCAAAACATTGTTATCTCAAAAATACCTACCCTTCCCACAAAACAGCTCAAGTCAACCTCAACCCACGAGCCTGATCTGTTCACCTAACTGGATCTCCTAAAAAATGATAAGTCATTGGGATGAGACAACGCTCAGTAAGTGGAAATATGCTATCACTAGTGTGTGGCGGCTGAGTTACATATTTAAAATACTTTGAAATAATACTGAAATATGAGAAAACTGATAAACTATACAGAATATATCTATCTATCATGTAATCTTTAAAATATGACTGGGTATCTGAGTTTGCTATCTGAAGGTACTGCTAGTATAATAATATAAATTGCTGCTGTGTGATATATCTGTACATAGGAACTTCTGCTATACTCTGGGATCTATATATCATGATATAACCCCTCATGATAGGGTTGTGCGGCCCGTAGGCTAGACTTACTCTGGTTGGCCTACCAGGCAAGTCAATCTATATTTGTACATCCACCCATTTATAATGATCTATGTAGATCCTAGCACACAACAAACACTCCAGGCTGTCTCAAACTTCTGTCATCATCTAAACGGGCTATCTCAACCCAGCATGCTGGGGAGACTGCAAATCTCTCTTAGCACAATTAGACGAAATCCACATTCTATCTGAGTCATGTGGTTGCACGTGTCTGAAACTAGCAATGGTACCGTGCTCTACTGTAAATATATCTTTCTATAATTTCCCCAGGGATCTGATATCATGTAATACTGTATACATATATAAATATATACTCATCTTGTTGCTTTTAACATGATTTCAAAAACAACCATAACACTGTAATTCTGAGCTGTATTAACTGAGATATCTGACTAAAATATATATATATTATCTGTCTGTAACATTTGTGTTTTCTATCTATACTATCTGTAATATCTGTATAAAATATTTGTATATAATATCTGTATACTCTGTATATAATATATGTATGCTCTGTATATAATATCTGTATATCTGTTGTAGCATCTTGATGCTATCACTGTATAATCTGTCTGAATAAACTGTCTAAGTGTTATGGTTTAGAAATCATATTTTTCTTTAGAAATACTGTAAGTCTCATTTATTTCTAATATTCTGAAATATCTAAATATCTGTATATCTGTAATATTGTAAAATCTATATGTATTGTACTGTAATAAACTCATGCGACACATTTGAATAAACGTAGTCTCATGCTCAATATCTATAATTATGCTATAAAAATAATATTCATAATTCTCTGCAAAATAATATGATATACATGCTTATAAATACATTTTCATAATCTTCTGTATACTTATTAAAAACTGCTAGCATAGCATATTTCCTTTACCTTAAATCTAAAAAGCCCTTACTAAATTCTGGCCCTATACCCGTAGGGTTCCTAACTCAACATCCTGAAAATAATATCCCCTAGAACAAAACATTAGTATTTTCTTACCTATAACATTTCTTATAACTACAAGGAAGACATAATCTGAATAAAATACCTTACCCTGGATTTGGGATGAATTTCAAACCAACTTTCCCCATGATCTACTCCGGCAGACTTGCAAAGAACTTCACCAAGAGCGTCATGGTGGCCTCAGAGAGAGAGAGAGGAGGGTTTATGCGCTGAAGTTTTGATTAAAATCCAAATTTTAGTTATTTATAGGGCTGGATTCGTCGACAAGACACGTCACCTCGTCGACGAGTCCTATAGAAAGTTCGTTGACGAACCCGCACCCTCGTCGATGAGTTTTAGTCTACCTTAAATCCTCTCTCGGTATCCTTTCGTCGACGATACATGACCTCGTCGACAAGATCCTGATGATCCCTCGTCGACGAGTCCTATGGGAATTTCTTGGGTTATTATAGGTAAACTTACCCCTAGGCTCATTGGCCCATTTGAGATTCTAAAGAAGGACCAGTTGCCTACAGGTTAACTTTACCACCTATGTTGTCTAAAATACACGATGTATTCCACATTTTCATGTTAAGGAAATACGTCTTAGATCCTTCTCATGTAATTATTTATGGTGAATTAGAGCTCTGTGATTCACTAGTTTGTGAGGAGGTACCAGTACAGATTCTGAATAGAAAAGAACACGAATTACGTAATAAAAAGATTCCTCTAGTAAAGGTTCTATGGAGAAATCACGCAATAGAGAAGGCTTCTTGGGAACTCGAGGAACAGATAAAGTGGAAATACCTGCAATTGTTCCAAGAGGTTCAGTTTTAACCGAGTAAAATGTAAGTAGTTAGGTAATGTTTTTTTTGCAAGTACATGTAGTAGTTTAGTTAGTAAGCAACCTTTTAGTTTTGGGGGAATTTTATTTTACATATGTAATCTTCCAGGACTTGAAATGTAACCACGGTATTCCTCCGCCATAAGTGAGGGTAAGTAATAAAATAAGTAGACTTTTTGTTTTCAAGGGATGATGAATTGTATAAATAGCAAATTTCGAGGACGAAATTTATAAGGAGTGGAGAATGTAGTGACTCAGAGAATTATGGTATTTAAATAGTGAAAGAAGGGGAAAAATGAAATTGTATTTTAATATTTAAATAGGGTCTCGTCGACAAACATAGGGGATTCATCGATGAGCACACATGAGGGGCTCGTTGATGGGGACGTGTCTCGTCGACGAGAAGATATCGAGAGGATATATCTCAGTTCTAAATTTTGTCGACGAGAGTAAGTATTCGTCAATGAATCTCCTTATTGACCTCGTCAACGAAGTGACATGGCTCATTGACGAAGGCCAGTGTATAAATAGGCCTAAACTTCATTTTTGGTTGAAAATTCACACACAAACCTCTCTTTCTCTCTCCTTTTCGGTTCCCCTCCTTTCTCTCTAAGTTTCTGAGTTCGTTCTTCCCTAGATCGACGATCCAAAGTCGCCACGATGCTCCTGGGGAAGTTCTCTTCAAGTCTGCTGGAGTGGATCATTGGTGGGGCTAACTTGGACTCCATCCCAAGTTTAGGGTAAGGCTTTTCAGGGTGTTGAACAGGGAACTCTGCGGGTGCAGGACTGGTTTATTTTAGGGGTTTTTAAGGAATCAGGTGAGGGGATAAACTAAGTCAGTTTCTTTTCATAGAAATATATATATATAATTTTACAGCATTTAATTTCAGGAGATTAAGTATATTATAGTATTATATTTGGAAAATACAACTGTAAATAATGATAAAATTTAAATGTGAATAATACCTAATTCGTGTGGCATGAGTAAAATTTACCATGGAATATTATGTTTACAACAAATATGGTTCTCTATTTCAGAAGAATGTTAAAATGATGCAGAGGTTTTTATATAATATGTCGGTGTACGGGGTTTTGTTATGATATACTGGTGTATAGGCCAAGGGTTTTCTTTATATGATATGCCGGCGTACGGGCCGAGGCTTCTATATGATAAGTCAGCGTACGGGCTGAGAATTTTATTTGATATGTAATATGGCGTACAGGCCGTGAATGATAAAATACAAAATGTCGGCGTAAGGGCCGAAGATTTTTATGTTATGTTATGAAAATGATATGATGATATTAACTTGACAATTATTATTATGAAATAGTCATGTATCATTATTTGGAAATATGTTATATGTTATCAGAACTTGGTTGGCTTGGTTTAGGCTTTCACGAGCACAGTACCATAGCTATATGATCACGATCATGATATGCTAGTGCTACCGCTAGTCGTACGGGGCAACGGGAGAATGGCAGTCGATGTGGTTTATTATCGTGTTGGTTCCCCTAGTGTATGGACTAGTTGAGGCAGACCCATCATACTTATAAACTTTTTCTTTTGACTCGGCAGTGGTCGGCCAGCCATTGTTGGGTCGCCTTCGGACCGCACAACCCAGTCATGTGGGAGTAAGACATAACACCAGCTAACTAACCTTCCAAGATGTTTTTATTATTATTATTATTATTATTATTATTATTATTATTATTATTATATGAGATGAATTATGTCTATGGAAATTCAGTATGTTTCACCATGTTATGATTATATATGTTTTACCAGATATGATACAGACCGATTACCAAGTATGTTCATGTATTGTTATATGTATAACACGAAATTACTCATGTTACCACACACTGGTATTAGTTTATCTTCCCTTACTGAGAGATGTCTCACCCCAAATTATATAAACATTTTAGGAGCCCCAAATAAGAGAACGGATAAAGCTCTACAGCGTTAGTTTCTAGCTGATCTACCCTATTTGAAGGGTAAGTTATTTTGCTAGGGTCAGATGGATGTTTGGGTGTCGACCCTAGGACTCTTTTTGGATGTTTTGGGATGTGTTGTATTCATATGATATTTGTAGTAAGACTCTAGTATTGTGTTGATTTATAGTTTGGTATGTATATGATTTTACGTTTCCTGCTACTTAGGCTTCCGTAATATATTTCGGGTAATTCCCTACTATTCATGGGTCCAGGTTGATTATGGTTTGCCAGGATTATTATGGTGGATACTATTATTAAAAAATTGGTAAAATTTAGTAGGTCATTACAGAAAACCACCACAAACTGGTCGAAGTACTGATGAAAAACTCTATTCATTAGGTCCATGAATGCAGTAAGAGCATTTGTTAGTTTGAATGGCATAACCAAAAACTCATAGTGGTTATACCGAGTTCGAAACACTGTCTTGGAAACATCCTCTACCTTGACCCTCACTTGATGGTACCCAAAGTGAAGATCAATCTTTGAGTAAACCTATGCTCCTTGGAACTAATCGAACAAGTCATCCATACGAGGTAAAAGATACTTATTCTTAACTGTCACTTTATTTATCTCCCTATAGTCAATACACATCCTCATCGTCCTGTCTTTCTTCTTTACAAACAGAACTGGTGCTCCCCAGGGTGATATACTAGGTCTGATAAACCTCTTGTCTAATAATTCCTGCAACTAATCTTTTAATACTTTTAACTCAGCCGGAGCCATTCTGTAGGATGCTTCAGAAATTGGTGCCATCCCTAGAAGTAAATCAATGGCAAATTCAATTTCACGATCATGAGGTAATTTGGGTAACTCCTCTAGAAAGACATCTGAAAACTTCCTCACTACCGAAATATCTGCAAGTTTCAAGTCTCTTCCCGGCACCTCCTTAATACAAGTTATATACCCTTATCATCCCTCTAGGAGTAGCCTCTTCACTTGACTAACAGTCAATAACTGCGATGAGGAGCCCACACACGACTTACAAATTTGTACTCTTACTCCCTAGGAGGTTTGAATATTACCTGCTTTTGATGACAATTGATGCTGGCATGATTAGCAGCTAGCCAGTCCATTCCCAAAATCACGTCGAACTCATGCATATCCAACACTATGAGGTCAACTGGTAGCACTCTCTCATGTATATCTACTGGATAGCCTTTGAGCACGTTCCCACAAACCACTACTACTTCTATCAGTGTGGCCATAGGTAATTCGGCATCCAATACTTGAGGTTCTATCCCACACAGTTTAATATACTTTCGGGAAATGAATGAATGTGTGGCCCCTATATCAAATAAAATAGTAGCTTTAATTGAAAATATAGGAACAATACCTATCACCACATCGCCAGCCGCCCCTTCGTCTCCTGGCGTCAGTGCATAGACCTACGCCTATGTAGTATTCCTATGCTGGCCACCTCGGGGTGCCTGGATGTTCCCCCGAAATTGTCTGGGAGCGGGAGCATTGTTCAATGGCCCATGACATACCTGTGCAATGTGTTCGGTTCTCCCACACCGATAGCAGACATTCTCTCCCACACAATATTCGCCCACGTGCCTCCTATCACATCTGGGACAAATCGAGTAAATCTGATTCCCCTGATACACCCGCCTTCCTATCTCCTATTTATGTCCCACACTATTTATCCTTCTCAAACCCTGGCTCGAACCCGTCTGAAATCCAGTAGGCTTGGGCCTCTTTCTCTGACTCTGCCCCTCTGTGCCTCTTTGCTGGCTTGTCTTGGCCACGGTGGCACTATCCACCAATTTTGTGAAATCCTGCACATTCAAAACTACCACTTGCTCACAAATTTCTTCCCTTAAGCCTCTCTCAAATTTTCTTGCCTTTCTTTCCTCATTTGGAACCATGTACGGGGCGAAATGGGACAACTCAACAAATTTTATCGTGTACTGCTGAATCGTCAAGTGCCCCTGAGTCAAATTCAGAAACTCCACCACCTTAGCTTCTCTGATGGTGGCGGGGAAGTATCGATCAAAGAAAATTTCCTTAAATCAGCTCCAAGTCATGGCTACTAGTACCGGCTTCTACTCCTCTAGTAGTTTCACAACTGTCCACTACCTCTCGGTCTCACTTGTCAACCTGAGCGTGGCATGAAGAACTCTCTATTCATTAGTGCAGTGCAATACTGTCAATATTTTCTCAATTTCATGTATCCAGTTTTTAGCAACTGCGGGGTCGGCTCCCCCTGAGAAAGTCGGAGGGTTTATACGAGTAAACTATCTGATCGAGCAATCTTGATCCACTGGTGGGCAGTTCTGTTCCTTATAAGTCCATGCTATTTCTGTCATTACTTGTTAGGCGACACTGCGCAATAATGCATTAGAATCACTGCCGCGCACACTGGAAGGCCCTGCCTCATTACCATCACTAGCATGTGCATCACTATTTCTAGGGTCCGTCTTCAAATAGAACGAAAATAATCTGAGAATACTAACTTCATAACACAATTAATACATTAATCTATCTAAGAACCAAAAAATATTCTCATACCTCCTATCAACTAATTTAAGGTTTAGTCTTACAACTCGAAAACAAAAACCGATGATAGTTTACCATGGTTTTCCTAAAATCATCATTCAAGGAAAATCACAGAGACAACCACGGAATTCCTGTTTCCAAGTTGCAAGACGAAACCTCAATTCCTCTTTGACCTCCAATGATGGCTTACTAAATTCCTAATCTACCTTTATCAAGATTTATTCCTACACTCTAGTATTGTTATCCGTTGTTTGCTAAAGTCTATAGAACCTAGAACCTAGGCTCTGATACCAAATTGTAACGACCCCAAATTACTACAATTTTTTTTTCCAATCTCTAATACCATGTTATACTATCCTGAATCTGAAATGGGTACCGAGCTAACCTACCCATCACATAAATCTAGCCATGCAGCGAAAGGAAAATACTTATAATATCTCAGATGCAATACTAGAGTACTAATGCCATCATAATTACACAGGTTACTCTTCAATTATCATACTTACATTACAACCCCAAATGTATCAAAAACATCACTATATACATAATAGGTCTCACCAGCACTTACTTTTAATAACTCTATCTAAGCCCTGTCCTAGAGTGCTAAGCTCGATCCCCTCGTGGTCCTGAAATGTTGAGATATTTATTGGGGTGAGACAACTCTCAGTAAGATGGGATAAGTTATTACCAGTGTGTGGCAGTTGAGATTTTACACAAATAACATAATTATTAATTAAACTATAACTAAGATAGAAATTGAATGTAAATACGTATCATAACTCACACCTATTCCATTTAAAATACATGTTTTCTATTTGATCATACTTTTAGTTGTAATACATAGTTATATATATGACTATGAAAACTTCCCTGGATGGATAACTATAATCATGAATTAACCCCGCATGATCGGGTTATGTGGCCCGTGGACTGGACTTAACCATGGCTAGCCTACCAAGTTAAGTCAAACTATAATTCGTCTTTAGTACGATTGGCCTGCTCAACCTGGTATGGACAACTAGGGAGCTCCTCTACTCTCCTATGAGGCATAATCGACTGCCATTACCACACTCTATTTGAGAAGTGTGGTTGCACTATCTATATTGTATTAGCTACGGTACCGTACTTTGTATTTTGTTTTGGTCCATGAGGGTTCTGATACTATATAATACTATTCATGTATATTACTATTTTACCAAGATTCTATAATAACTATAATATCATGGTTCTGTAATAACTATAATATCATGATTCTGTAGTAACTGTGTAAAATTCTATATTAAAACTCTATACTGAAACTGATATTTCTCATACCGCACAATTTGAGTGATGCTCATAATATTATAATATGTATGAGAAAACTGTATTTTACTCCCGTATGGGAAAACTATATTTTCTACTGTATGAAAATAATATATCATCTATAGGGTTTTTCCTAAAATCCAAATTTTTGAATTTTCCGAATATGTATAACATATAAAAATCTTAATTTCCATACCTATAATTTCATATCTTGTAACATCCATAAAAATCATATACTATACTGTAGCTTGTAAAAATTTCTAAAAATAACTGGCATAACTTATTCCTCTTACCCGTTTACTGAGAACGTGCCTGCATATAAGAACCCGAACCGTGAGATGCAGGTTAATTATGAAAAAGAGGGGCAAAAATTGAATTTGTACAGAATTCGTCAACGAGGCCATAATTCGTCGACGAAGGTAGAAGGCTTCTCATCGACGAAATTCAGAGGTTCGTCGACGAGTGAATGCCGAGAGGTTCAGGAAAAATTTGGAATATCTGGCTCATCGACGAGGCTGCCGGTTCGTCGACGAGGCTAGTGAAGAATTCATCGACGAGGACACAATTCATCAACGAATCTACTCAGGTCAAAGATACTATAAAAGATATTTTGGGTTGCTTTGGGGCTAAGTTTCCCAAAATGCTCTCTCTCTCTCTAGAACTCTCCCTACACACTCTCTCTCTAGTTTTGTTTGCCGATCATTGCCCGGTTCGTAAATCCAACAATACCACGAGGATCAGTGAAGGATTCTCTACGTTTCGAGCCGATCGGAATCTCGTTTCGGAGGATTTCAGGTTTCGGGTTAAAATCGAGGTAAGACTTGGTTTTCATTTCTAATTCAGTATATGTGCAGTAGTACGGATTGTAAGTATTTATTGTATTGTGGTTTGTAGGTTTTGGAGTCTCGATTTGTAGTTTTGGGGACTGTAAAATTCGTAATTGGAATTCGGGTTAAGGCAAGGGGATTCTATTTATATCAGTCCATTTTCGAAATCGGGATCGGTAAGCTTGTAGGCTACGATCATATGTATGTTATGACTACTTATTTGAGGAAATTTATTGGGTAAAAATGTGGAATTTTCGGGTTACAGTTTTTCAGAAAAATTGGGGATTTCGGGTAACATCTCTACTTTGTTGGAAAACTATTGGTTATGCTAAAACTGTAATATTGAGGTGATCGTAATCCACATTTGCATAAACTGTATACTTGAATTTGTAAATGATATGATCTTCCGTAAATCAAATAAGTGTGGTATGTATGGTTGTATGTAATTGTTCTAGGTATTTGTAAAACAGCTATGTGGCAGCTAATTACCGTACGCTGAAATGTATAGGAATGTGAGTTCCAAAATGATTCCAGGGATTTGTAAAACTGCCATGTATCGATTAACTACCATAGGCGAGAGTGGCTAGCTCTATATCCAGGGTGTGAAATATCACCAGTATGATTTGGCTAGTCACTGAAGGGTGTGTTCTACACTGTATGTAGCAATGTAATCACTATTGGGTCTTGATGGTCGCAGCATAGTTGTGCATGTGGCAATGTAATCGTTGTGAGACTAGGTGACCTTGTGTAGTTGCGTATGTAGCAATGTAATCACCATTGGGCCTGAGTCGTCGCTTTGTAGTTGCGTGTGTAGTAATGTAATCGCTGTGAGACTAGGTGACCTTGTGTAGTTGCGTATGTAGCAATGTAATCACTATTGGGTCTGAGTCGTCGCATTGTAGTTGCGTATGTAGAAATGTAATCGATGTGAGACTAGGTGACCTTATGTAGTTGCGTATGGAGCAATGTAATCACTATTGGGCCTCGGTCGTCGCAGCATAGTTGCGTGTGTAGTAATGTAATCGCTGTGAGATGAGGTGACCTTGTGTAGTTGCGAACTAGTGTGACGACACTGACCATATGTTTTGGGTATCGTATGTACTGGAATGGTTTTTGTGAAAATACTGGAACTGTATGGAACTATATGTATATGAATGAAACTATATGGAAATGTTTCGAACTGTATCATATTTTATAGTGTTATGAAGCATGTAAAATAACATTGGTATGTCACACACTGATATAACCTAGCTTTTCCCTTACTGAGAGGTGTCTCACCCCGAATGTACGTACAATGTTTTTCAGGTCCCTCAGGTAGCCATAAGTAGCATCCTAGCGTCTGGAAGCAAGGGTGTCATAGCTACTGCTAGTACTAATTAGGTACGAGTTTTGATAGCCAGGTTGTTGGGATAGTTTTTGTAGACACCTGGGGTATGTTTTGTATTATGGGAACGTATATCCTAGTTTGTATAGACTCTGGTATGACACTGGTTATGTATAAAAGACCGTATTTCGCTACGTATTTTGATGAGTATGGATATTTATGTGTATGTATATAGGGCATTCGCTCACCCCACGGGGTCGGACCCTCTTTTTACACTATATAATGTATGTTTTAATTGGTATAGAGATAGGTTACTAAATTCACACCTGGGACCCATTTGCGAGTTCGGGGCGTGACACTGCAAGTATTTTAGACCGACGCACGCGGCGTTCGCACAAACCCCTGTATTCACATGCCTAAGTTTAATCAGCTCAACCTCAAAATTATAATTATCTAACATGCCTAGGCCCACACACTCCGTTAACCAATTAAACCTTATAACAACAACATAATCAAATCCCTTACCTTAGCTTTGGAATGGAACCCGGGATCCTCAAAACACAAAACTATTTCGATTAAATTGACAAGGATCGACCCTAGAACCCTGTGGTGGTGTCTAATCGTCGAATCGGTCTGAAATTGGAGAGAAATCGAAGAGAGAAGGGAGAGGGCTTTCGCAGGTTTTTAGAGAGAGAGAGAGAGAGAGAGACGGAGAGAGAGAGAGAGAGAGAGAGAGAGAGAGAGAGGCGGAGAGAGAGAGAGAGAGAGAGAGAGAGAGAGAGGGAGGGAGGGATTTATACTTTGTTTAACGAAAACAAAGTTGTAGGATTTCCTTTATTAAGTACTGCCAGACAAAACCGTCGACAATTTAGATTTTTAACAACTTTGTTTTTCATCGTTTTACCACTATTGGGCCGCGGTTACACAAAACCGTCGATGATTTTCTGAGTCTCTATGAAACCGTTGATGGTTTGGTCTGTACCAAACTGTTTTCCTCCTTTTTATTATTTTTCTCATTATTTTTATTTTTCGGGTCTCTACAAAAAAAGGGGGGGGGGAGGTTTGCCTAAATCAAAAAACATTATTAAACAGATTGACATATAAACTCCAACATACTATTTGAGAAGAATCTTATCTGCCCATGATACTTTTTTCAACAGACACAAAATCTATCCCAATTTCATGTTGTGTCGGGCACCGCACTTGTGCCAAACACAAATACTACAACTATTACTGTGACAACCCGAATAAAAGCGGAATTTAAATAATAAAGAGGAAGGGAAATGGAAACAGTAACAAAAGGAGGAAGTCAACTTCGTCGACGACATTGCACTTTGGAAAAAATAACCAAGGGAAATCATCAGGGCTTCGTCAACAAATATAAGGGATTTGTCGACGAGGGTTTAAGAGAATTCGTCGATGAAGAGATACTGAGAGAGGTTTTGAGCTAACTGAATTTCGTCGATGAGGACTGAATTTCATCGACGAAATTATTAAAGGATTCGTTGACGAATGGCGTGACTTGTCGACGAATTTAGTTCTATATATATGGAAAAATCTGGATTTTACTTCACAGTTAAGCCATTTTCATTTTCTCTCTCTCCCCTTCGGTCCTCTCTCTCTCTTTCTCATTGATTTTGGGCTAGATTTACACTGGATCGACAATCCGAAGTCACCACGACACTCCTGGGGAAGTCCTCTCCAAATCTGTCGGAGCGCATCGTTGGTGAAAGCAAGTTGGAAATCATCCCTAAGTTGAGGTAGGGTTTTTTAAGCCAAATTTGACCTTACGGTAGTTATAGGAAATGATGTACACATAAAAATACTGAAGTTTAGTACTGTGAGTTTTCATTTTTAAGGTCTTGATCAGAAAATCCTATGGGTATTAGGCTAGGATATTTTAAGGGTTTTCTCAGTAGTCAGGTAAGGGAATAAATTAAAGTAGTTACTTTTCAGGAAAATTACTATTATTTATGAGCAAATTGATTTCTTGAAAATATTTACGATATTTGTATATTATGGAATAAATGCACATTTGAGAAAAATACGGCTACTATGTTGAAATGTATATATATGTATGAAATGCTAGAAATCATGATTTTTAGAATGCAATGTATGGTTTTACACAACAAATGTGTGGTATGAATATTATTTTACGTGGAGAAATATTATGATATGATAATGATGTGAATGCAGTATGATTTGAGAAAGTTGTGGAAGTATACAATACATTATGATTCTGATAAATGCATGATAAAATGATTATTTTCAAAATGACGTATTTACATATGATTTCGACGTGATGTCGTATTCATGAAACGATCGGCATGAGGCCGTATTTATGAAACGATCGGCACGAGGTCGTATTTATAAAATCTTCGGCACGAGGTCGTATTTATGAAATTATAAAAGATGATATATTATTATGTATTATACGTTATTAGAACCCAGATGTTAGTTTAGTTCAGTTCAGGAGTACGGTACTGTAGCTATATAGATCAGATATCTATGTTCAAATTAGTGCTAAACACTCCACGATGAGGTGGGAGATGGATAATCGATGTGGCTTTCAGTAGAGTGTGGACATCCACCTGGCAGTCTGGACTAGGGTGTGGCGGGCCCATCGTACTTACAAACATATTTGATTTGACAGTGATCGGCCAGCCATTGTCGGGTCCCACCTTTGGGTTGCACAACCCGTCATGGGGGGTAATACGTGACATTAGCTAACTATTCATCCTGGGTATGTTTTCAATATTATCAGTTATAATGGGTGTTTTATGTACGATATGATTTATTAGAAATATGAAAGCATGTGATTATTCAGTATGATATGATGAACGTTTACGAAAATATGAAATGTACTGTATATGTATAATTGCATTAAATGTTCATGTTGTCACACGGCTGTATTTAGTTTATTTTCCCTTACTGAGAAGTATCTCACCCCCAAACTAAATATATTTTTCAGGAAACCCGGAGTGACCAAATGGTCATGGCTGCCGTTGAGTCAGTAATATTACCCTATTAAGAGGGTAAGATTTTGTACTAGGATCAAAATTATTTTGTATTTGACCCTAGAGTTATTTTGATGTTTATGAGGATGTATAAAAATACAATTTTATGATGTTGTAGTAAACTCAGGTGTTATGTTTTATGGATAGATGATTTAGATTTTATGTTTATTGCTGCTTAAATTTCCGCTGTGATTGACAAGTGTCCCCGTTACCCACGGGTTCGGGTCGACTTTTCCATTGATTATGTCGCATTTTTCTATTAAGAAATTGAGTTCGTTACAATTACTATTGAATATATAATTAAAACTAAAGTAATGCAGAAACTAATAATAAAAGACATCAATAAAGAACAACACAAGAATTTACGATGTTTAGTACATAATTATCTATGTCCTCGGGTGCTGATGATCAATCCACTATTTTCAGAAAAATTATAACTTAGGCAAATTTCAAATTACCAATAGTAATTAGAAATACTCTAGAGTGCAAATACTATTTGTAACTCAACAAATTTGAAGTGTGATTACAAATGGTGAGGGAAGCACTTTATATAGCTTCAACCTAAAGTTCAATAAACATTTCCCACCAGTGTGGGACAAAAATCAAAATTTCACTATTGCCAAATGGGTACATGAGATTACGCAAAATTTCTGAAATCAAACTCAAATGCACGCGTATTAAGCACAATGCACAGAATTTCATGCTAAAAAATGAATGACCCAAAGACACATTCTACATGAAGAACTAGAGGAGTCATGACAAGAATAAAGCGGAAGGTTATGTAGCAAGAGACTAGAGAGCTTGTGGGGGTAGAGCTGTAAAGAGATGCACGAGCATGAGTTGCTCTTCTTAAGACTACTGGTGCTGCGAAGCTTGTGGCCGCCATGCTCAGTGCGCGTACTACGCCCATGGGGCGTTCATTGCAACAATATCGGAAACTGGATATTGTCGAATTGGTGACAGTTGCTACTTGCGCCTAGACGTAAAGGGTTTAAGGAATATGAGTGGCAGCTATTACGGTGAGGTTGTTGATCTTTGAATGAGATTGGAGCCAATGGAATGCAAGAAGGCTAGGGGTGGAGGGTTTGACTTCGACTCTTCGAGGAAGATGAGTGGCGGTGGCGGCTACAATAGTGGGGTTGTCGATCTTTGAACAAGATTGGTCACTAGAGCTGGTGGAATGCAGGAATGGCCGAATGGGGAAGGCCCTTTGCAGCTCTGTGTGTTGCGCCTGTTGGATCTTCACATCAATGCCAAATCTTGATCAATTGAGGGTGAGAGTTGTGAAACTAGGAGAGAGAAGAGATGGAGATGTATATATATATATATATCAAATTAAACGGGTCACTTGACGGGTACCCAATTGAGACCCGCCCAACCTGTTTATGAAATAAGTCGGATTTGGGTTGACCCGTTTATAAACAGGTTGCCTCCTGCTAAACCTGAACTCGGTTTAAACGGGCAAGTTTGGGTTGACCCGTTGGGTTACAACTTGTTTTGCCACCCCTATTATAATAGTTCACTAGACAAATTTGCATAATTCCCAATGAAGACAAAAGGAAGCCCCTCTTATCTCCGAAACTTGGATCTACTAAAATTGAAATAGAATAAAATTAGGGATGTCTTAGTGAATCTCTATATTTTTTCCTCACACTAAATGACAAATTTGCCCTCTCTCTCTCTCTCTCTCTCTCTCTCTCTCTCTCTCTCTCTCTCTCTCTCTCTCTCTCTCTCTCTCTCACACACACACTGGAAATCACATTCCATATATTTTTTTCTCCCCTCTAAACATGATTTAAACTTCAATCTTCTAACACATAAGTCTCAAATTTTAATCAATATAACGATTTGTAAGAATCATTTTCTTCTTCTAAACTTTTCTTTTATAAAATTAAAAAAAAAAAAAAGTAAAATTATCATCCGATGCATTAAAAAAATTTTTCCCCGAAATGGCAATACCATCTCCCTAAAATTAAACGAGGGGTAAATGTGAACCCTGGACTTTGGAAAGTATATAGGTCATGACAACAAGTGGGCGTCACACAAATTAACCACAGCCATGGGCTTGGCAGCCCTCCAAAGTGTGAAGGCCTTGGAGGGGGAGGAAGAGGGCATGAATGTGAACTGTGAAGTAGTATTAGCTGTGACAACGTCGTTGTCCCTTGTGGTCAATTGTCCACCCTGGCCTCTGCCCCATCAGACATGACATACTGAGTGCAATTTTTGTACCAAATTGGGCAGGTTGCCTCTGCCCCCTTTTCTGCTGTACTCTCATTGCACCTTTTGAGTTTTAGGGCATCCTCCAAATTGCATGGACCTACCCAATAATTATTGCTAATGATGATGTTTAGTATACTAAAACCGTCACATTAATTCACTTAATTATGTAGTTTCCTCTCATTATCCATTTTTAAAATTATAAAAAGTTTAATATATTTAGATAGGAGTTCCATATTGAGTATTTCATTTATGAAGAATGGAATAAGAGTATGAGTGGATTTTAAATTATTTTTCTTATTTTTTTTTTCTCATGACCACATTTATCGGAGTTTTTGTTAAGCGATGAAAGGGAACTGATCAACTCAATCAAGTGGTTTGTGGGGCTTTTTTTTTTTTTTAATTACATACGAATTCCAGCCACCAACGAGCCCTTCGGACCCCCTGGTGCGGTACCAAACCTACGAATCAACGTCCTCCGCTCTCAGGTTTTACTGATCAGGGTAAAGTCTGGAATGCGGACATAGTTTCTGTTCATCAGTTGGATGTTCGGTCAACCCGACCCTCGAGACACATCTCCATTATCATCCACGGTCCTCACTGGCTCACAGAAAACTCTCACCATCTACGGTCTCCGCTTGCTCACAGAGCGAACTTTCACCATCTACGGTCTCCGCTAACTCACAGAGTAAACTCTCAACATCCACAGGTACCATTGGTTCCGTGAGTATATTTACCTGAAATTAAACCTCCAATGCTCCTTCTTATTTACTAATATCTTTCCACTGCGTCATACCCGTGGAGGCATGTTTTGTCTTGGTTGCTAATGTTTACAAGGCTAGATGTGGCTATGATGATTATCTTATTTCGTATTTGAATTGTCATTTGTAAATGACAAACTTATTGTTTAAAAGACCAAAATACCCTTACTAAAAAAATAAAACAAAAAAAAAATTAGAGGGTAGTCTAGTCATTTTATGGCTAGCTTAGCCACTCTCAAGCCATCGAAAGGGTCTGACTTGCTTTATACCATATAAATGGGCTACGACCTTCTCTATTGGCTAATCCTATCCTACACCTATACTATACCAAAGATAGGACAAGAGTGCTTAAATTTGAATTTGGGAGGGTAGGGGCATGAGATGGGATATGAGCTACCTCCTATTTTGTAGCCAAAACCTAATATGTCGAACTTTCAATTGACTATGGAAAAAATAAAAATAATGTTTCGAAGAATAGAGAATAATCATAATATAAGAATTTCGTAGTTTACCAAAATTTTACGAGTGCGATTTTACTAAATTATCATACTCTATAATTTTTATTATATTTTTACCATATCCCATTTTATTTTTTAAAATAAATATTTTATCAACTAAAAGTAGCATATGGTGGTAAATAGGTGAAAGGAGTCCTTATCTGGGCTCAGTTTGCCAGCTTACAAAAGGGCTGGCCCATAAGATTTATGAGGCTTAAATTAATTGTGTTTATGAGCCCAGTGGGCTCTAGCTGGACTTAAGATCAGGGTTGCTGTCATTTCTGCCATAAGGCAGCCCACAGACCCATATCAGCACCAAGCCACGAGCAAGTTTTCTCCTGTTGAAGACTTGAAGAAGAGAGAACAAACCATTTCAAAATTGCTTGAAAGTCACATGTGCAAACTCCAACCATGGAACTATTTGATATACATACATAAACAACATGCACATATAAACAATTTTCCTTTTCTACTTGTCAATGATTGTTAATGCGAGTTCATACTCATAGGATTCTAGTTATGAAAATACTACTTATATCATAACTTTTAATGCCCATTATTAATCATTCTTTCTTTGTTAGTCATTCACCTCTGTCTCTTTGGGGACATAGAATTTAAAGACTTTTATATTAAAGGCTTTTATATTAAAGGCTTCGGTTATAAAGTGGGAGATGAACTAACTTCTGTAGCTGTGTAGTCTATGTCTAATGGATCTCCAATGGCCAAAAAAAGAATTTCATCTCTCTCTCTCTCTCTCTCTCTCTCTCTCTCTCTCTCTCTCTCTCTATTTTCTATTTTACAATTTATGTATATTATGCAATTTGTGTATTTCTTTTGATGGTTACTTAACATAAAACATAATTAATTTCAAATCATGCTATAGTTTTTTGTATGACATTTCCATGCAAAAAGGGGAAAAAAAGGACGGGGGTGGGGATTAGGGTGGGGTTATTAACTAAAGTATAGAGAAGAATTGATATCAAGGGTTTTCGTAATACTAAATAAGATCTATATGTCCCAATCAGAGAAGGACAACTCACTTTCCCTTAAAACAAACCATGTCTCTCATAGCCACTAAGAGTGGCCCCTCACCACAATGATTAAACCCCATCAAAGAATAGCCACCCTAAATCTATTCTAACCTTATTTACAAGGTAGAAAATCCTAGAGAAAAGTGAACACATTTGACTGTTCATAAGAAGCTTTATCTATGTTTCCTTTGTAAACTCATATTAACTCACGTATCAAATGGTTCTTCAAATTCTCATCAGCCTATCCCTCATAAGGCATAGTGCCTTCATTATTCCCTGAGTATACATAGTGTCCTTTCAACATGTTAAAGCTTGATATACATTGTTGACTCACAACCTAATAGTTTAATCTTTTAGGTAAAGTAGTAATCTAATATGGTATCCGAGTTCTGGTTACTAGGAGGTCCTGGGTTTTAGTCTTGTTGCTCGCGTTTATTCTATGATGTTATTTATCATTTGTTTATCAATCCATGTGTTATCGGACTGCACATGCAGAGGAGTGTTAAAACTTGATATTCATTGTTGACCCACAACCTAATAGAGTAAACTTTTAGGTAAAGTGGTGATTTACAAGCCCTTTTACAACATAATCAAAATTGGTAGTTAACATTAATATTTGTGAGAACCAAGATGTACAGTCATGACATACTCCCGGCCTAACCATACTATTAAGAACAATAAGCTTCTCTTTAAGATTATGACCATCACTCAATCTTGTATCACTTTGGTAAGTCTTTTGTCCACCCAACCAATACGAATTTAAGTACCCTCAAGGGTGTGCAAATACTTTGGTCCTTGTATCACGCGCTACATGCAGGAATCCTAAGAGATCAACTGGCTTTAATTCTTCAATAAAGTGCCTATCTAAATGTTAACCTAGAAAGAGGTAGCAAATTGATATTCAGTCTAAGAAGAAGATGTTTGAAGTAGGGGAAATGAGTAGATGAGTTCAATTAGAAATTAAGTCCCTTCGCTCGCAAGAAGAGTCGACATTATTCAGTCTAAGAAGAAGATATTTGAAGTAGGGGAAATGAATAGATGAGTTCAATTAGAGTTTGAGTCCCTCCACTTGTAACAAGAGTTGGCATTGATCATTAGGATAATAATTGAGGGACACCTACCTTAGGGTTCAAAACACCTATATGAAGTAGTATTAATTCTTTAATAAAGTACCTATCTAAATGTGGACCTAGAAAGAGCTAGCAAATTGATATTCAATCTAAGAATAAGATGTTTGAAGTAGGGGGAATGAATAGATGAGTTCAATTAGAATTTGAGTCTCTTCGCTTGCAAGAAGAGTCGACATTATTTAGTCTAAGAAGAAGATGTTTGAAGCAGGGGAAATGAATATATGAGTTTAATTAGTGTTTGAGTCCCTCCACTTGCAAGAAGAGTCAACATTGATCATTAGGATAATAATTGAGGAACACCTACCATAGGGGTTCAAAACACCTCTTTATGGAGTACAATGATGTGGTACCATAGATCCCATAGGCTACTTGGAGGCATTTAAGGCCATAATGGTCCTAAAAAAAGGCTTGGGAGGTTGACATTGAAAAGTTCTTTAGCCATTTTTGCAACTTGTTTATTAACCATTTCATCAGTAATAGGTTGCAAAATATGTATGCTAGCCTAATGGGAATCATGTAGAAGTATTGAGAGTCCCATGAGGGAGTAGGATCTTTATATAAGCATGTATCATATCCCTACTTCGAATCCCCATGTCGCAGCAACACTAGTTTTGTACACATGTTGTATATATGTCCACTAATAGCTTTTCTCTTTCCAAGAAGCTTTTGATCTCTTTGGCCGAGCTTCTGGTATGGAAAAAAAAATATTGTAATGTAAGGAGGCAATGCGAGCAAATAGAAATACTAAATTAAAAAAATTTCATAATTACGTTACTCTCTTGAATACTTCTAGCGGACAAATTTTAATGCTAATTCGTAAATGCCCTCAACTTTGCTAATTAAACTTGTGATGACCTAGATTTATATGATAGGCACAAAGATACTACTAGTTTCGTAAATATAATGGGTACGATATCAACAATTTTGACATTTGAAAAGTACAATCGAGTCGCTCATTTCATGCAAGTTATTGGAGATTGATGATGTGACCCAAGTAGCATCCAAAGGAGAGGAAGCCCAGTGTTTTTCTAAACAAGGGAGTGGGGGAAATACAATATGTGAGGTTCTAGCAAAAGTTAAATAGGATAAGCATGGTCTTAATATCCACCCACAATTACTAGGAGTGACCTTTAATTAATAGGTAACCACAAGTAACTTATATTATCTCAAGCTTATTTAAAGGATAAAAACCTTAAAAGGAAATGTAAGACACTCTAACTCTTTATTAGACCTTTTATCTAATTCCTTATAAACTCACAATATAACTAAACATCAAAGAGATCTTTAGGGACATGACATCTAGTCACTCGTTTGTTTCTTCTTCTTTTTTTTTCCTGGCAAAACCCCTAGTGTGCATTCCTAAGAAAAATAATAAAAAAGTATCAACAAGAGTAAAATATTGAGGGATTATTTACTTGTGGAAAATAATTTGTTTTTTAATTAACTTTTAAAGAATTAAAAAAAAGTTGCATTATTTTTAAAGCTTTCATTATTTATATAGAAAACTTAGAAAGTAATAGAAATATATTATTTAAAAATAAAAATAAAATTTTTTTATGCAAAACAAATCATAATTTTCTCCACTAGTAATTCTTCATGTAGTAACATGGCAAAAAAATATTATTAATTAATTAATTATTATTAAATTAATTAATGAAGTAAACAAATAAAAGGAATAGTATGAAAAAAAAATTAATTAGAATAAAGTATATATATATATATATATACCAAAGCTTCTTGAAGAAGCTTTCTTCTTCTCAAATTGAATTTGGAATTTCATTATCCGCCCTTTACAACCCTCTGTCTCCTCACCTCTCTCTCTCTCTCTCTCTCTCTCTCTCTCTCTCTCTCTCTCTCTCTCTCTCTCTCTCTCTCTCCTCATTTTCTCGATAAATATTCGGCCGATTGGAAAATAAAAAATACCGCTGGGTTTCATTCTCCGCCACCGACATTCCTACTAGAGTGAATTTTTTAGTAAGAGTGTCGTAAACACCACTCCTAGGGTGAGGTAAACTCACTCTCTCTCCTAAATTTCTTTCAAATCTTCAGGCTAACTGACGATCTGAAACCACCACGTGGTTCTAGAAGCGTTTCTCTACAAGTCTAGCGAAACGAATTTTTGAATTTTTTAAACCACCCCTAGAGTCCGGACCAGTGTGGGTCACTCCCGCACAAATACAGCCGTCCATGTGCTGTCACCTTTTAATTATGACTGTTGTCAATAGTCAGTCGATGCAAAAGTCTTCACCCCCTTTGCTTTATGTCGTCGTCCAGCTTTATGTCTTTATCATGTTTACTTTATGTTCCTCTCGATGTTTGCTTAGAGTGTAAGTTTTGGGGTCTCAGACCTCTAGTGAATAATATGAGAACAAAATATGTGAATGTAGACGTGAATACAGAGTAACATGAAATCTGAGTAATGTGAAATGTGGATAATGTGAAATATGGAAGTGAGATTCACGTGCATGAAATTAGAGTAATGCGAAATGTGAAAATGAATTATGTGATGTGAAATACTAAGAACATGAAAAGATGAATAATACAGAGATAACAGATATAGAGTAAAGTAAATATGTATTATATATATTGTAGTATTATATTTATTTGGGACAAAGTATACACTCCGCCCGAGGGCTTGTTGAGAAATGTGAGTGCCCTGATTAATGTAAGATGTAGTCATACTGGGCTGAATAACATATTAGGGCAGAGAGAAGTTACATGTATGTGTGGGTAATCTTCTCTATTCTCGGGAACTTCTATCAGTAAACTTTTTTTGAATGTGCGTGTGAGTACGAGATAAACTATCCACCTGAGGGCTTACTAAGTAAAGTAACTACTTTGATATGCTTCAGTTGTAACCATGAGCTGCATAAGGTATCAGAGCAGAGAGGTGCTACTTGTATGAGCGGGTAATCACCTCAATTTTTGAAAAACTCTCATTAATAAAGTACACTGCATGTGTGTGACTAGGGACAGAGAATGATTTCATAATTGTGGATTGATTTGTAAATGAGGATTATATTTTGTACACAAATCTCATGATAGCTATACACTGGTATTAATATATTCCGTCTTACTGAGATGTGTCTCACCCGATATGAACTTCATCTTTTTTAGGACCTCCGCGTGATCGAGCTTAGCGAGCTCGGGACTGAGTTTGTTGGCTTAGCATTTTTGTGAGATGGTACAGATCTTGGATGTATTTTTGAGTTTATGTTTTTAGTTTTCTGAGATTATATATTGTTACTAGATGTTGAGAAATTATTTTTGGAATGTTATATAAAACTTTGGTATATTATTAAGAATGTTTATTTATTTTTTTGCTGCGTGATTGACGTTATGGTATCAGACATAGGTGATTAGATCACATCACACCCTGGGCCCCACTTGGCGAGTTCGGAGCGTTACACTTCATATATAGACAATGTATGTTGTGTTGGGCATCTCACTTGTACTAAATACCAATACAATAACTATTGCTATTGAATATATAATAAAACTAAAGCAATGCAAAAACTAACAATAAAAGACAGCAATAAAGAACAACACAAGAATTTACGAGGTTTGGTACAGAATTGCCTACGTCTTCAAGCACCAATGATCAATCCACTACTTCCAAAAAATTAAAATTTGGACAAATTAAAAATATCCTAAAATACAAATACTATTTAGAACCCTACAAATGAGAGGTATGTTTACAAATAATAAGGTGTGTTGCTATTCTCAAATTTACTATCAAAATATCTATTGTTATCATACTATATTTATTCATGTTCATCATTTCGCTCCACTCTTACCACATTCATTTCATGATCATTTCATTTTGTTCTTACCCTAGTGTTTCATTTCTAATCCTAACAGTGAAAAGTTTCTACAAACTCTTTATTTATTTTATTCCATTGGAGGAGGAACCAAAGGTACCAAAAAGTTAATGATGGTTTCACCTAAGCAAGTTTCACATAATGTAAGCTTACAAGATGGGACTGTGAGGAGGGAGATGACAAATCTGATTACCAAAAATGTGGCATTCTCAAGTCTCTTGCTGTTTTTGACCACTTAGCAGCTCTTCTTAACAGTCATACATCTCTGCTAGCTGGTACAATATTTTATGGCCCCAGCTAGATAGATTGCAGGGAGACCCATGCATGCATGGGACTCTGTGTTGGTGTAGGGTACCCTTCCTTAGGGCAGTATTCCTCTACTCCTCTCCCCAGTACTGGATCTGTGGTCTCTCTGGTGCTGGACTGCTCAAGCTCCATAGCTTCTTTAGGAGTCCATGGGCCTAGCCCACGCCTGCTTCTGAAAGACCCATAGGAAATGATGGGCTCTAAACCTATATGGGCCTTCTTCTTCTTATTCTTTTTTGGGCTCTTGCTATAAGGGTTTGTTTGGATCAATTTTGCTTGAAAGGAGAACAAAGAAAAGTAAAATAAGAATAAAATTCATTTTCTGTTTCATTTTTTTTTCTATTTAAAAATAAAAATTAATATGATTAAAGACTTAGAAAGATTGAATGTTAACCATGCGTAAAATTATATTTTTCTAGTTAATTTGGTATATTTTTTTATTTTGTTTTTCACTTTCTTTTGTAAGCAAATATGAAAAAGTAAAATCTTTTGTATTTTTTGTTTCATTTTAAAAATATTTTTCAAGTTCCAAACAGGGGCGTAGCTTATTGGTCTTAAATCCTAAACTGGATGGAATATCATGAAAATTTAACTTAATTTGTTGTGAAATATGGGCACGGCAAATCAAATACTATTTATTATAAATGAAATTTGTAAATATTATTTTTATCTTATTTTTGACATTTATATTTTCAAATGAATTGAAGCCAAACTATTAAAAAAGGGGAAAAAATTGAACCGTACCATAGATATGGTTATTTTATTTACCAATCTATTAATTTTTAATTAATTTGACATAAAATAAGTTGAGTGAGTAGAGTATTAAAATACATTGCTCGCTCGCCACATTAGGAACTTACGAAATGATAGAATATCTTAGGGTCTCACTAGCGTTTCTTTCTCTTCTCCTAAAACATGGGTCCGTGATGATCATGAATCCGTAAAAATTAGAACAAATCTTTAACTCAATCTAACTTGAAACTTGTTTAGAGCTTGATCAATTTGTCTAAAATTATTTAATTTGAATTCATATTGACAACGAGTTCTTTAAACTCGAGTTTAATTCAATTAAAATCAAACAATAGTGAGTATATGGGCGTAAGTCCAAGGGCTATCTTAATAAATCTCTGAGGTTACATTTTGTTTGCAAAATGCCTATTTTCTGGAATATATTAGTTATAGTAAGTTAGTTACAATTGATTATACAAGAAATTATGTTATCAATATAGAGTAAATAACAATTGGAAATATTTTATGAGTTCATAATAAGGAAATACTATTCTTAAATTATATTATCGGGATGTCTATTTCTTTCTTATTACATGTTGAATGAATAACTATGCTTTCGAACCAAATGAGTCGTAACTTTCTTAGTTACATATTAGGGACCTAGGATTCTAGTTTTAGAAGCTGTAATTTCTTAAGTGAGATTACACCTTGGTATTTAAGTAAAATAGATCGGTAGACCTTTATTTGGGTGGATTACTCAAATACACGAAATACTAATTAAGTTCATAAACAGTTGTTAGGCTTCATCAACTTGACTTGTCATACTAATTGGAAAATGGCTCCAATTCAAATAAAGTCGAACCAAGTTAGCGCATACGAAACAAATTGATCTCACATAACTATCAATTTAACTTAATTATGTACCTAAATTATAGGTCATTTTACTAGTGCAACATTTGAAGGCTAAAGTATTGTCTAGATTCATATTTTATTAACCGTGCATATAAAATTATTAATTTTTAAATATGATATATTTTTGCTCCATTTTAATTAAAAAGAATGATATTTCTCTATATATTTTTTAAAACTTTTGGTGTATTTCTATTTAATTAGAGTTCTATTAAAAGTAAAAAGTAAATTTTTAAAGTTGAAAAAAAAGGCAGCATAAACAGTAGAAGATAAAGTGATAAAATTTAGCAAGGGTGTGACGTGTGCGACAACTGTCATGAAAAGAGGAAGGGACGCATGCATTCACACGTGTGCTACTAATGCACACGTGCCGAGATAGCACACGGATCGAACACATGTTAATCTTTGAATACATAAGCAGAACATCAAATATATCGAAGATATTTGTTAAATCCTATATTTTTTTAATATATATACTAATTTTTTGACAAAAATATCATTAATTAATAATTATATAGAGAAATTTATAATTTATTTGATGTACAAAAATAAAATAAAAGTAATTTTTATAATCTTAAATATTTGACATATATTTTTAAATTTATTTTTTTTTTATTTTCAATTATCAAAGATCGATTATTATTATTTGTATTAAACCAGAGGAGAGTTTATATAAATTTTGTTTATTATTATTATTACAATCCTCCGTACGTAAATGCAGGAAAATGACGGCTCATCCTCTACGATTAAAAACGGTGTCGGGGTTAGCTCGTGTTCGGTCCCCGCCCAAAAACATCAACCTCCCTCTACGGTTCCACTTCATTCTGTCCGGTTCCGCTCGCCCTCTCTCTGTCCCTCTCTCTCTAAAGAACTGTATAATTAAGCAGACACAGAAGCAAACGTAGCTTTCCCAGTAGTTCAAATGGCTGAGAAGTAATCCTAGAGAGGGAGAGAGATTGAGCGCCATTGAAACAGCAGCTCCATATAGGGGGAGAGAGGAGAGGACATATAGGTATCTGCCATTGAAGTACGTTTTGGCGCTTAGTTCTTCACCACTGCAACGGTTTTTTGGTTCGACTCGGCCTCGAATTCTGCTATTTGAAGCCCTCTTGTTTAGGGTTTCTGACTTTGTGAGCTCTGACCTTGGCGGACTAGCGGGGTTGGAGTTCGTCCGGATTGATTGGACCAGGGACGTTGGAACTTTGAAATTGAGGTTGATTTGGTTCGTTTCGCTATTGGCTTGGAGGGATTCGGGACGTTGATGGAGCGAATTGCGGGTATTGTAGTTAGATCTGACGGTGCCCGTGGGGAAACGGAGGGAACCGGAGAGGAATCGTATCAATTCGGCGAAGAGATTCAAGGGATGATGCTGACCGCACCCCCGGAGACCGGAAGCTCCTTCACGGCGCTTCTCGAACTCCCGGCGAACCAGGCCATGGAGCTCTTGCACTCGTCGGGGTCCGCCGAAGCCCCGGCGGTTCTCGACCATCACAAGCCCTACAGTCACTCCTTGAGTTCTTCACTGACATTTCCGTCGAGCGCAGCTCTGGTCGAGCGAGCCGCAAGGTTCTCCATCTTCGCCGCCGGTAGCGAGGACTCGCCGGAGACGAGCTCGATGCCGGAGAACTCAAGCGCGAATTCCTACAGAGTAAAGAGTGAACCGACAGACACGGAATCGAATCCTAATTCGACGATGCCGTTACTCTCCGATCCGACCGTTCAAAACAACAGCCAGAGGCCGACGAAGAGGAAGGAACGTGAGAAGAAGGTACCTCGAAGCTAGGGTTTCCTAAAATAGTTTGTATTCTTTGCTTCATTGCCAGAAACTGAAATAATCACTAATTAATTACTGACAAACTAGGTCAAAGGATCAACCAAGAAAAGCAAAAATGCGACGAACGAGAGTTCCGACGACGCAGAGAAGCTTCCTTACGTTCACGTTCGTGCTCGTCGCGGCCAAGCTACGGACAGCCATAGCTTAGCAGAACGAGTAATTCCATAATTAGCAAGCACATTAATATCTACTTCCTTCATTAGTTCTTAATTATTCAGTCAATTAACTATCAGATTATCAATTTTTTGCTGTATATGTTTGCAGGCGAGAAGAGAGAAAATCAATGCGAGGATGAAGCTACTTCAAGAACTCGTCCCGGGATGCAACAAGGTTGGTCTGTTCTGTTCTGTTCTGTTCTCTTCCTTCATGATATTAATAATTATAATAATAATAATTTGTTTCTTGATCCCTTAATTAAAATAAGAATAAACGTCCAGATCAGTATTTTTTGTCGCTAAAAGTGCAATTACGTCTGCTGGTTAAGATTTATTATGGGTTTAGAGTCACTGTTACCTTTTCGTCACCAAAGTTGTTGCTTCTGCACCAAGAGGAAAGTGTGTTCAGCAGATGTCAACTGGCACTTTCGTAATTTTACATCTTTATCCTCTCTCCCTCTCTCTCTCTGCCTCGTGGCTGCCTTGGAAGGGTATTTTCGTCATTTTGAAACAAGTCGGTGTGCGTGGGAACCATTTTGCGAAAACGACCTGTTTTGGGGGAAGTTCCTACTGAGAAAAACGACTTAAAAGCTAAAAATATTGAAATTCAACAGTGTTGAAATTAAAATATAATGCATGACGAGAATGCCCTCGGTTGGGTAGGCCGGAAATTCCATTACGTGAGGATGCTTGCCGGGGGGGGGGGGGGGGAGATGATGGACCTTTGTGGGCCCACACAAGGGGGTTGGGTGGTAATGCCCTTGGGAGGGGCAGGGAGAGCGAGGGTGCGTCACACCAACGTCTCTTGTAAGTTAGGCATCTATCCCATAAGGACGAGGGGAAAAGGATGACAAAAAAAAAACACTCCTTTTACAAGTGCATATGCCAAAGGCACAGACCCAACTGCCGGAGTGTATGGTATATGGTGGTTCTTGGGTTAGGAAGTGCTTAAACTTGAATTAAAGCATTTCAGCACTATGTTTTTTTGCTGCTTCTTTTGTAAAGAAGTGGCCCAAAATCATGTAAGGCAAGATGATTAGATTCAACCACTAACTGCCCCTTTTACTGGGACCACTCCCCCAATCATGGTGGTTTGAAGACTAGAAAGTAGGCAGGTATTGATCACTGTCGACCATGATTTGCGACCAAAGAATAGGACTTTGAACTTCTTTGATATAGTATGAAAGTTTTTGGAGGGCATACTAAGCAGGGATCTATTTGAAAAATGATGGATAGTAATTGCTGTCAAAAGTGCCTTGCAGTTGAAATATGAAGAGTTTTTTCCTCCTGGAACTAAGAAGTTGAGTAAAGAGATTAATAAAAGGAAAACCCACCATTTGCAACACCTTTGAACAAAAAGGGCAAAATGAAAAATCAACTGTGCAATGATAGGACAGCAACCTGTTACTGCTTTTTTAAGTCAGCTTGGAGAAAGTGGCAGAGGGGAGGGGTTGCTGTGGCTGGCAGTGGCCCCCCATCAATTTAAAAAATTTTACCCATATGCCATCAACTTTTAATATTTTAATATAAAAATTTTAACCCCCCCACCCCCCCCCCCCAAAAAAAAAAAAAAAAAACCTTAATTTGCCTGACCCCTCCTAAAAAGTTACACTTGGGCCCATCATTTTTTTGGATATGTTTGTTCTATTTCACCCCTCCAAAGACGGTTTTTTATTTCGGTCAATGAGTGGAGGCCATATTTTGCAGAGTGTTCTAGTTCTGGTGTTAAAATTAGCAAGGGATTAAAGCATCCTCTGTTCTTTTAGATGTTTCATGCCATGGTTTCGAATAATTTTATGCCAGTTTTCATTTTATTACATGACCACCTCATAATTGTATTTTTGGACTAATGCAATAAGTTTATGAAATCTCATCTTTTGCTCTTTGATCCTTTCAGTGCTTTCATCTTGACATAATATAAAGGAATTTAGTTGTGCCCTATTATGTATGTACCTGGCATATGCATTCATGAGATGTGATCTGGAAAGGCAACATACACACACACACACACACACACAAATTTAGTAGCCAATAGTGCATAATGTCTGTAAAAGCCTCTTCAATCTGATAAATCAGTGCAACTCAGTAACTCTGTTAGAATTGTATCTACACTTTTTTCAACCCCACAAGCTGATGCACAGCAGCATTAGCCGCTTCAAGCACTTCTCCAGTCAAACAGATGTTTAAATGGAACTTGCATTTGAAGTGATATATAATGTACTTAAGATGTATTTTATCTGACAAAACACCTTTTCTCTGCAGATTTCTGGTACAGCGATGGTGCTGGATGAGATTATCAACCATGTACAATCCTTACAGCGTCAAGTGGAGGTAAGATTGCCCCTTTAGGACATCTTAGTTAGAAAATGTTGAAGCTAAATCCTAACATCTACATTGGAGTGTTTAATAAATTTTGAAGGTAAGGTATTCATTTAGTGAAGCAATTTGAGGCAAATTTTTTTGAGAAGAATTATTTGAGGTTTGTGCAAAGAGATGTCTTTTACCATCCTTTGCCATATTAATTGGATGGGCAGAACATGGGGGATGACAATGTAAGATACATGCTGGGTAGGACACCAAGGGAATCACTTGACTGAAAGTTATCAATATCATATTATTTTGGACTGTTGGAATATGAACTCTATTTTGGAGCCTTTGGAACTAAATTCAGCAGTTAAAAAATAAAATAAAATTGTCTGACATGTGTCTTGCTATGCTTCTGTCACTCACATTTTTAATAGTATATTGAATCAATACATGGGTCATGAACCTTCCCCTTTTCTTGATTAACTGGTTGAATGTACTTGTAGATTTTTTCTCTTTTCTTTTCTTTTTCTCCTTTGCCATGTTTAAAATTAAAATGAATACTGAAATTGAGCTCTATGAATGCTTGTTAACTGTTATTCGGTGTTTCAATTATCCTCTGCTACCTTTGAAATTTAAAAGCAAGTGATGAATTAAAAAGAAAATAAATACTGAAATAGAGCTCCATGAATGCTTGTTAAATGTTATTGGGTGTTTCAATTATCCTATTATAATCTATAAATTATCTTATAGGACTTGATCTCATTCTGTCTATTATTCTGCTGTTCCAGTTCTTGTCCATGAGACTTGCGACAGTTAACCCAAGAATTGATTTCAACCCCAACAGTCTGTTGGCTGCTGAAGTAAGTATTATGCACCCTTCTTTTCTTATCATTTCTTTGGTAAAAAAAAGGTTACACTTTGTAGGTGTTTCTTTTGTACTAAGATTGTGCTCCAAAAGACTAAATTCATATTGCTGTAACTTATGAGATTAATATTCCTTGATTCCTTTGAAAGGTGCTTCATGATGTAAGCACTTACGTCTCTATTTGATTATTTATTTTGTGCTCTAAATATAACTATTTTCTATTAGGACCCTACTTGAGATCTGTTTGACATTTTTTGTCACCTGTTGGGAATTAAAAACAAATTTCGAAACCTATGAGAAACAAAATAGAGAAAGAATACACGCCAAAGAAAAATGAATCACACGCACAAGACAGTATTTACGTGGTTCAGCAATTTTGCCTACGTCCACGGAGTTGCAGAGATTTCACTATTATCAAGGAGAAATATTACAGAGAGTGCAGTGGTACAATACTCTCCCTCTCACTCTCTCGCGAAGTTTGATCACAAACCCTAATCACCCAAAAGCAATCCTTTTATACGTTGCGCATAGGGTTCCGTTCTGAATGGACCTAAAAAATTTTCCCGGGGGCAACGCTCATGGAGTAAGCCTTAGGATAGAAATCTCTCATTAAATAAAGATCAGGTCATCATCCAAATTTAACACAATTAGGCTCCACATAAGCCTAACATCACTAATGTGGTTAGAGCCCGTGGGATCTAAGTGATCTGCCGGATGTTTACATTTGCATCTTTTTTATGGCTCCTTAGCATAAGTTTGACAACGATTTTCCGTTAGCTACTTCGTATGTTCTATTTTTGCCAAAGTGTTTACTTCAGCAGTACTCTTGGAATGTAATGTCAGAAAATTAAAGATCCCTCCATGTGGGATGTTGTTTGCATAGTTTAGGTCAATCTATCTGCAATACATGCAGCTTCCATCGCATTATTTGGTGGAAATTGTTTGTTATAGTATAAAATGGGCATCTGTAGATTCTGTATGTTCAATTGGAAAAACTTGGTGTCTGTTCGGTTGTGGAAAACAGTTCTCATCATTTTTCAGTTTTCCAAGGAACTACAAAAATGCAATCTTGTTATCTAGTTTTCTAACATTTGTATAGGGGTTCTTTTCAGCTTCTGTATACAAATATTGAAAAATTAGAGAACAAGGGTGGCATTTTTGTGAAGTTTTGGTTAGCTGGAAATGAAAAAATGGAACTGTTTTTCACAACTAGAGAGGCCCCAAGTACACCTGAACTACCACGACGTGGTTCAATGTTATTGGTAATCTTGTGAAGCATAGAGGTTAATTGTAAATGATCTACACTAAGGAATTATCTGGGGACGAAAAGATGCTTCTGTGGAGCTGATATCTAGCTCTGATGCCTCAGGTGAAGGTTCGACTTTGGGCATTGTAATCCCATTGATAGGTTTTGTTAAGAAAGGCTTTTTGTTTATTCATATTACATTTGTTACGAGTTTAAGACACAATTGAGGCTCACTCCCCACAAAAATCATTAAATTTCCATCCGACCTTTCAAAATATCCAGGGTGCGTCCCAGATGGACAGTAACTTCTCCAACATGCCAATGTCATTTATGTGGCCGGATGTCCAGTTTAATGGTGACAGGCAACAGTACCAACAGCTTTGGCATATTGATGCATTACACCAGCCAGCTTGGGAGAGGGGTGAAGACAACCATAACTTCATCACTCCAGAAACCTCACTCTTGAGTTACGACTCCTCAGCAAATTCAAGTAAGTTAATTTTTATTATTTTGCTGCACTGCCCGGGACATTATCAACTTGCTATTTCAATTGAATATGTCGATCAAGGAGGGTTTTTAGTCGATCTGATGTTAAAATTCCTGTACAGTGCATCATGTTGCTTAAATATTTAGGTTTTGTTTGGAACCAGGTGGCAGTTGAATCACATGAAATTTTGCTTTGAGCATTTTAACAAAACCATTAATCATTAAGCGGAGATTTTACAAGTATAAAAAACAGATAAGAACTCAAAAAAAAAAAAAAAAAGGTTACAAATGAAAAAGGATATTGGAAATCATTTTTGAATTTCTAAAATTTGTAGTTCGTACCCTATGGTGTTATGTTCTATTAGACAGTTAGTAGTTTTGACATTGAAACTATGATAATATATTGGGGGTTGTTTCTGGTGGTACAGTGTCTCTGCATTCAAATCAGTTGAAAATGGAGCTATGAAGGGCAAGGAAGAGTACTGAATGAAGCTGTAATGGCGGGCAGGCAGCAGTGTACATACCAAATGTCAAATTAGCAAGGAGCAGGAGGAATTTGGAGGAGGGGAGGCCTCGACATTTAAGCCTCTTGGATTTATCTCAACAAAGTATCGAACGTTATTCTTATTAATTATAATTATATATGTTGATATAGATATATCTATAATATAAATATCCAATATCTAATGTCTAATACTAACTTGAGGGTCATTCAATCTAATACTTCATTTGCATTGAGATTGATTGATTCATCATATTGTGAAAGCATGGAACAACTTATATGCTCAGTTATTATGGAAAGGTTTTTTGATTCACTGTCTCCTTCATGTGTGTCGACATTTCGAAGCCAGGAGACCATTGTTCCAGTGCAGGACTCGATCCGTTGATGCTGGTCGGCTTCCATGCTTGCTTGCTTTTGCCCCAGGTCTGTGCATGAGGCTGTGAGAAAATAATATTCTTTCTTTTCTGAAGTTGAAATGTTTTAACAGTCAGAATGTTTCCAGGGAAATAACTGAAAGAAAATGTTTTTATGTTTTAAGAAAGAAAATTGTGAACCAAAACACTTTGTAAATTGTTTGCTTTTGTTTATCCCTTTTCTTTTCTTTTTTTTATTACGTCGGGTGTCCTCAGCTGGCCTCTACCATATTACCCTGGGATGCAACTCAGCCAAGACTAATCCCACGCCCCACAGAATCCACCCCAAGGCCCCGCAGGGAGGTAAATCGGGATTTGCTCAAGGCAGCAGGAATCGATCCCGAGCAGCTAACTTGGGTCACAGGCTCAGCCGGGTCGCCCTTACCACCTGAGCCAGCGCCCGGGGGTTTGTTTATCCCTTTTCTTAGGGGGTGTGTTGGGAGGTCCCAGACTCGCTGGAACACTAAACCAATTCACCCCAAACCCATTCTCCCCAGTTGGTTAGTCTATGTTTGGTGTTCACCATTTTAGATTGGAGCAGTAAATGGCTCAAAGCTATGCATCACCACCTCCTTGGCTCGTGTGGGTTGGTTTGGGCTGAAAATTCCCAGTGGCTGAACATAAATGATTTGAGAATTTTTTTTTTAATTATTATTATTTTTATTTCATTTCAATGCACCAAACATTTAGCCAACTTAAGTCAGTAAATTTGGTTTGGGTTAGGCCTAAAATCTAGAGGGCGTGAATTGGTTTGGGTTGGGCCTAAAATCCCTACTGGCCCAACATAAATGGTTTGAGGAATCCAAAACAGTTTAAACCGAAGTACCAAACTAGATGGTAGTGGTAGGGTATGTATAGATTAAGGTAATGGTTGATCAATAGAATGTCAATTTTTAAGAGTAAAAAGCTCATAATATAATTTTATAGTTTACCCAAAAAATTATGTTTCTATGATAAAGCTTAAAAAAAAAAAAAAAAACCTAATTAGCATGTTTTAAAAGCTTAAATATTTTTATTATTATTAATGAATTACAAATTCAAAACAAAAAATAATAATAAATTACAAATCCTTCGTATTTGTTGTATTTATGTATCGATGTGTTAAGCCCTGCCTTGCATGTTTGGATTTGAATTTACCGGAGTAAATAAATTGAATAGATACTCGTGCAATCATAGCTGTCCAATTAATTAGTAAATTATAAAAAAATTTAAGATCTATTTGATATTATTTCTGTTTCTATTTTCATTTCTTTACAACGAAAAAGAGTCAAAAACATATTACAAAGACTTATTCTTTATGTTATTTAGTTTTCGTTGATTTTCAGTTGTTTTTAAAAAAATTAGAAATCCTATCTTATGGTTTTTAGCTATTGTGGTAGCTTGTGTCAAAATACTTTAACATGTAGAAATAACATTTTGGATTAGATTATTTATATTATACATAATTTTTAATTAAAATAAAATAAAATGACCAAGTGAATTTAAATCATAATTAAAACAAAAGTATCCATAAAATTTTAAAACAATAAAATCCATTAAAAATCTTAATATTTTTCTATTAACATGTATAATAAGATTATCCTCGTGAAGTGATAATTAAAATAGAAGAATTGAATAACATAGTAACAATTATGTTTTATTATAATGTGTTTAATTTGTATTCTTTTAATAATTTAATTATATTTTGAATTGTCATTTGAGTAAAGCACAAAAGTAAGCCTTCATTCAATCAATCTTTATGTTTGATTTATTTTTATAAAACATTAATAAAATAAGTGGCTAGTTTTTTTATTTTTAATTTCTCTTTACGACTTTTAATTTCTGATTTTGTTTTTACTCTCATAATTTTTTACAGTAATACGCGCCAAACAACTCTACATGCTATGTAAGTGATAAAAATTTACCTATTATTATCAATGAATCGAAATTTTTTTTCTTTGATATCTCAATACAAAAAGGCCGACAACTAAAGAAAAAATAAATGTAATTTAATTTCTTAATAATAATAGGTAGTTTTTATGAATCACTAATTTATTAGGTGAATATGTGTATCTAGTTTAACCACTAATTGTTGCTCATTTTGCCACTCTCATAAGCTCACCTAAGAGTCACATACAGTTTATCCATACTTGAAATGGCCACAAATACAATGCATCAAAGGCTTGCCTCATCAATCATAAATGATAAACCCAACAATTGCGAAAGATTTGTAAGTAATAAGTATGGGGATTTTTCTGAGTATAACCAATTCTTTGGATGTTTTCTTTATAAGCATTTCAAAATTTTGCATACCAATAATGTCTTTGGTATACATAAAGATGCATTCTACACTCGATACCATCCTAAAAAATTTGTCATTTTCAATTAACATATAAAACCCACAAACGGCAGTGCCCTCCATATTACTTTCATTTCGACGAGGGATTACTAAGCATGGTGACTCGTTCCGAATTGTGCTTCCAAGTATAGAAGTGTCAAGTTGTATCAAAAATAAGTTCAGGTTCGTATTCCACAGGAACTACTAATCATCAAAGCAATTGTTAAATTTAGGGAAAACTTGTTGATGTAAAATGTTGTGTGAAATTTTTTTTGGATTTTTAATGTTTATGAAAATAGTAAACAAAATGGGAGTACTTGAGAAAATGCTAAAATGGGATTTAACTTTTACCGAGATTCTAAAAAAATAAATCCAATAACGCAACCAAACAAAACAGATTCACTGAAACAAGTTATCAAACACTTGGGTTACAGGTTCAACGTCCTTTTTGTGTCGCCCTGATTTTCATATCATTTTTTTTTTTCATATAAACAACACATATAACCACATATCGGCCACATCAACCACTGATACCATAATACATAACCCGAGTCAAAAGGGGGTACCGGGTATACAATCATGCTCATATACACAACCCTAACAGTGGAAGTCATCATATATATACATATTATAGCGAATATACATACCAGAGTATCAACCATCCATAAATACAAGTCTACCACAAAACTCTAGGAGAATCAAACCTCCCTAACTCAAAATACTCACCCTGACTACCCAGAGTATCTGCTTTCCTCTATCTCGAAGCTCTATCACCAGGCCCATCTCGGCTCCTCGAAATATTTAAATAATTCGGTGAGACACGTCTCAGTAAGACGAAATAAATTATCTACAGTGTGTGGAGATTCATTATATCAAAACATACATTCATTTCAGTAAAAATATCTTCTAAGAAACATATCATTTCTACAATCATAATCATATAGATATATAACACAAGCTTTCATAATCTTTTACTTTCATTTCCAAAACCGTACATACGCTACCAATAATTACCAATAAAGTTCCCGAGAATAGGGAAGCTTACTTGTCCATACAAGTAGCTTTCCTTTGCCCTGATATCGTTTGTATCCTATCCCGATTAATTCAGGTTCGACTATAACTAATACTTATCAGAACACTCACCTTACTCAGTAAGCCCTCAGGTAGCATGTTTTACATCGTTTTAATTATTTATATCATTAATTCACGCTATTTCATTTCTCATTTTCTTTCTTATTTTCTTATTTCATTTTCATTTTCATTTCCTTTTCATTTCCATTTCCATATCTAACTCATGAGTGTTCCCAGTTACTGATACATCCGTGTATGTACTCATGACTGCCTTGAAGATATCTCTACACGTCATGCTTCCCCCCATGAATAGGGTTGTGCGATCTGAAGGCAGGACCTAACCGTGGTTGGCTGACCCGATTAGGTCAAATATCATATTATATATCCCGTATCTATAGTATGATTGGTCGGCCAATAGCCCTAATCTAGATTCAGGGGGCACAACAACTCTACTATGCAGCTCAGTCGACTGTCACGCCACACGCTCCACGAGTCTGTGTGATTGTACTAACACTACTAGCAACAGTACCGTACTCAATATCGCAATCCATTATTAGGGTTTCCATATCCATCCATCAGAGTTATCACTACCACATACCAGCAATCATTATGCGGTATTGACATTTCATCAATCACATTTTTATATTCATATTTCAAATTTTCACATTTCAATTCTCACAATTCAATATTCATATTGTAGAATTAACGTTACAATATTTCACATTTCTCATATTCAAATTTCAATATCTGTATTGTAGTATTCACATTACAATACTTATATTCTCATTTTAGTATTTCTCAATTCAGCTTTCACAATTCAGTATTCATATATCATTATTCTTATTGCAGCATTATCCTTGCAATGTTCACATTTTCAGTATTTACAACTCATTTCATCATTTCAATGGTATTTCATCAGTTCAATTCTCATAAATACATATACACATCTCATTTCACGTAATTCACATTTCTCAATAAAACATTTTCATATCTCATATTCATCATTTCTCAGAAGATATACATTTTTCAATACATTTCACTTTCATCATTTTTCCCCATTTCAAATCTCATAACTCAATTCACATTTCATACTCTTATATTCTTAGTACGAATCAATTAACCCAATTTCCAAAACATTTCAGTATAAATCATATGTCACACAAATTTCATCTTATATTTCATATCATAATAAATTTCAGGTAAAATAACATATTACCATTTTCACATAATATCTCAATCAGCTTTTTACAAAAATTGACTGTTATAACTTATTCCCCTTACCTGGCTTACTGAGATTTCGCTAAAGCGCCCAATTTCTATACCCCTCGGCGCTCACAGCCCAAAAATCTGCAATTCACATTTTTCCCAAATTATTCAACACAACTCCCAAAATAATTTCCATTTAACACTTTCTAAGTTTTGTATACTCCAAAATAGTTTAAAACTCTAAAATACATCACTTACCTTGGTTTTGGGATGGTGTCCCGAAACCCTAACTTGAAAATCTGCTCCGCATAGGTTGCAAATAACCTTCCCAGGAACCCCATGGTGGTTCTTGATTGTCAATCTAGGTTTTAACGGAGTCGAAATCATTGAGAGAAGGAGGAAGCTTCATGGGTTTGCATGAGAGAGAGAGAGAGAGAGAATTTATTTTGGTTAAATAAAATGATGCTCTCGATTTCCCTTATAGCGCCCACTACAGAAAAAACCGCGTCGGTTTTCTCTGACCCTCAAAAAACCATTTCCAATTTTCTATTTAACCAGCCCGATTTTTACCGTTTACCCGTTACCATTCTGTGATAATTTCTCATAACCGTCAACAATTTTCTATTCGCTCTTGAAAATCATCGTTGGTTTTCTATTAACCGGCTTCCTTACCAAAACTGTCGCCGGTTTTCTATTCCTTCCAAAAAACCATCGCCGATTTCTCCCCTTCCAGCCAAAAACCTCCTTTTCTCATTTATTTTTATTATCTTATTTTCCCGGGTCTCTACACTTTTGCTTCCACCATTTACTAATTCCCTAGGCTTTACTCCTCTTTTTGTCAATTCAATCAAGGCATTAATAAGATGAAAATTTCAAACTAAAGCTCGAGTAAATTTGTCATATCCAAACGAAACGAAATAAATACTCTCATTAAGCATCAACCGAATTTCATATAAAAATTAATTGATGAAAATCCTAAATTAAATCAAGATTTTTTTGTGTCTAACGTCAACAATAAAACAAGAAATAAAAGCAAGCGATTTATCAATGATGCCTTCAATTTTCAGGTTTAGCCACATAAGAGTTTAACCATAACATCGACGGAAAGCTAATAAATCATGGAAAGCAACCGACATTGACCCACAACCCAAGTTGTACCACTTAGTCACTCATGGTTGCAATTCAAAATTTCCGGCTCAAATTAACTCCACAAAAACCCATTGCACCGATAAAATAAAGATAGCAAATTAAAACAATTAATTATTTCAACCTTGAAGCTTTTAAAATAACAAACCTAAAGACAAGAAATTAATTAATCTAATAAATCACTGAAATAACAAAGTAAAAATTAATATTTAAATCCAACATTAACTACTCAAACAATGTATTTAAACAAACATTACAGTAAAGAGACAAGTTAAGAGAGAGAGAGAGAGAGAGAGAGAAATCCAACAATAATTTTAAATATGATTACTCAGTGTAATAAATAATCTAAACTACACATTAAAATGTCTATTGAAATGACAAAGAAAAATAAATAAAAAATGAACAAGAAGAGAGAGAGAGAGAGAGAGAGAGAGAGAGAGAGCAAGGAATGGAAGCCGTGTGGGGTGAGGGTTGCTAGTGAGGGTTGCTAGACTCCACGGCTCCTCTTTTTAACTAAAGCCCTGGACTCCTTTTATTCAAGCCCAGCGCCCATGCACGTGCCTTTGCAATTCGGCCTTGAAGCTCGCAGCACCCACACTTCTACGGGCTCACGTAAATGCATGCATGGACGGCCCATCCACTCTCTTAATGGCCCAATTTGCATTTAATTCTCACGGCCCTTAAGTTGCATGCCCAAGCCCAGCTAGGGTTCTTTCAAGGCTTCACGTAATATTATTTTTTTCTTTTTGATTCTTCTTTAAGTGTCCACCAAAGCCTTTGATGCGTAATTTCATTTAATGCACACGGATCACATGGCTCATGTACTCAAGCTCACGCATGCGTGGCTTGGTCTTCTCCCTTTTGCACACGTACATGGTTTCCCTAACGCGTGTTGGGAAAAATGATCGATGTACAGCAATCGCACAAGTAAAAATTACGCAATACAAATGTGAGACCAGATTTACGTGGTTCGGTCCACTATGACCTATGTCCACGGGAGAACACAAATCCACTATAATCACTGGGAGAATTACACAAGTTGAAGGAGGAGGCTACTGCCCTCACCTCCTCTCTCACTCTCTCTTCACTCTGCCTCACAACACAGCACCACACACTCTCTGCAACACAGCTCTCTGAACTCTCACAATGCAGCTCTCTGCATGCACACACACACTGCAACTTTGCTGCACTCAACAGCAACTCACCACACATTGTTGCAATTCACCACACATTCGACACACACATACATTACATATATATACACAAACAGAGGGAGAGGAATTCAAACAAGTTAGCTGGTAGGTAGATTGTTGGTGGCCGTCCATCTCCAGCTTCAACAATTTCAGCTGGGTGCGGCTGCCGACACACATACGAGCCACACATCCTAACAACGCGCGATCCGCGTGCATTTTAATTTCAACTTTAATTTCCAAAAATTATTCTACAATAATAAAACACGAACATCCATAAGTTTTCAGTAAAATAGAATAATTATCTCAAATGAGCTCAATATTGAAATACTGAACATAATTAGATATTCAATTAAAATTTTAATATTTAATACATGCTTTTAAACGTCTAACTCCTTCCCCCCACCTGCAGCATATTCCCCTCTTCCTTCTTCTTATCACATCTTAGGTGATTTCCTTCATAGCAATGGCATCAATCCCCGGTACTCCTTCTCCAAACACAATCTTCATCTCGGACAACCACCCGAAAACTCCGATAGACTATTCGTGCGGTGGACAGTTGCCAAAAATGGCTCAACTTGGGTGAAAAATTCCAATGGAATGTGAGAATACAACATGGGCACCTTTCTTCTCATAGAACTGTTGGGGGAAATGGAACAAGATTCACAAGGGTGATCCCAATGTGTTTGGGATATTAGTGTGATGAACTAAATAGCTTGCTTTACTATTTCATCCAAAGAGATGAGATTGAGGATTGCTATGTGTTCTTAAGCCCATGTTAAAAAGTATTAAGAAAAGGAAAGGAAAATATGAAAGGATTCACATTTTCATGGTTATTAAAGAAAATAAGAAAGAAAATAAAAAATATATCAAATTAATGAAAACAAAAATTAATTTCAGACATCATTAACATTTTGATTTTTTTAAATTTTTTATTATATTATAAAAAAATTATTTTAAATATTTTTTGGCCTAGAGAGAAAATATAATGTAAAATGAATTTCCTACCTATTTTCCTTTCCTTTACTTTCTCACGTCAAATTCTTGATCCAAACAGACCCTTAAAAAAAGGGTATTTGAGGATGCAGACCCATTGAACGAAAATAAGAGTTCATTTTTTTTTATACCCTTTTACACAATACAAATACAAACATAAAAAAGTACATAAATCATTAAAAAATTACATTAAATATAATTTTAATTAGTTTGTTTCAATGATAGTATGGATGATATGTGCATCACATAATGATTTGTAACTAATAGTTATAATTTAATGAATTTATTTTTTTTTTGAAAAATGAATACACATTTTATAAGCATTAATATAATTAATGAGAAAACTAAAAAAAAAAAAAGTCACATACAAACTAATGACATTTTAATTGAATTTTTTTTATTTAGATCAATGCTTGGACACGAGTGTCTATCTTATGCATGGGTACATCAAATTAATTAACCCATTCTTTTCAACATCCAAAAATATTGGTCATGTAAATATTCGCTTATGGATTTGTTTCGAACTTATAAAATAATAAATAAAAAGGAAAAAAATATGAAGGATTATGCTTTTTCATGTTTAATTATTACGAAAAGTGAGAAAAAAAAAATATCAAATGCATGAATAAAACATTAAATTTGTACATAAAATTTTTAATGATATAAAAAAATATTTTAAATAGTATTTAATATTGAAATAAAATAAAATAGAAAATGAAACTCCTTTTTATTTTTTTAATTACGCACCGAGTTTCCACGTGTTCGTTTTACAGTCCACGTAACTAATCCCGCGCCCCTTGAAGCCGACCCTACAACTCCAAAGGAAGGTAAATTTCAAAAATCCAGGGGTGGAAACGAACCTGAGAGGGTTTGAACACCTGACCTCGTGAGAGACTCCCGCAGCCCGCACTAACGCATAAGAAGTAGAAGTGAAGCTCTCATTATTAGCTACTTTGGCATTTCTCTTCATCAAAATCATTCTTCCCTAGAGCACATGGACACAAGAAAATTCTTTTAAGGCTTAGTGCTTATTCTAATTTAAAATCTTTTATAAGGAATAAAGGTCATCTTTTGATTTTTTGACATGTAGAACTCAGTTAATTTGGTGTCGTTTTGAATGCTAAAATAGTTTATATGTTAAAAGAAAGTAATTGAAATGGTCTCAAAGATCAACATTTGTTAGTGTTAGAGGAGTCCATGGTTGAACTTGATACAGATGAGTGAACACCAACTTGACTCAAAAGTTTAAGCCTACTGAATATTAGGCTCGACCATGTACTTATCCGAAGCTGAGGTGTTTCTTCTTATTTTCATTTCCTTCTCTTTTCCCTAACAAAATCCTTGATCCAAATAAACCTACTGACTCTTCGAACTTCAAGGTGTCTAGAAATTATTTGGGGATACTATGTAGGGATTGACAATCTAATCATTTTCAGCGGTGCAAGTCTATTTGAGATACTACCTAATTAGTATACTAATAAGCTATGTGTTAGGGGTTGATAGTGTGACCTCGGTAAAATGGGGAGGAGAAATGTCTTCACTTGCCTTCGCCAAGGATTTTTATACTAGATGTTGAATTATTCGAATGATGACTTGTGTGGTTGTCTTGTTGATTGAATATAACAACTAGTTCCACATGTCATTGAGTATGAAGGTCGTTTGTCTTCATGAATTCATTATTGTTGAAACTGATATTTCATACCTATGATGGATTTCGAAAACCTCTAGAATGTTCACGACAATCGGATTGAATGTGTAGTTGTTGGCTGACTTTGTCAAGGAAGAGCCGCAACGAGTGCCGTGCGGCCCGTTAATTAAGTTTAAATTCGCGGTTCGTGACACTACGAGAAGCAACTAAATTAAACAAATAAATGGCTATAGAAGGAAAGGACAGAAAAATATAGACAAGAACTCGTTATTCATCATCATTCTCTGCATGAGCTATCCCAAGTAACCTCCGACCTTCTACAAGCTCAGGAATTTTCAAACTTCAACCTCTAAAGCACGCACTGCTTCACTCAAAAATCCTTTTCGAAATTGCTCCTGGCCTTCTTTCAAGGGAGTTGGATAGCCAACAAAAGGATTCATATTAAAAAGACATAGAACCCCCTTGAACTATTGAACTATGTATGCGCTGCTTGGTAGCAAATTGTTCACTTAGATACCTTTATGTATTCACAGCAGTTAATAGCCATAGATGTATATGAACTTAGTGTATGTGTGTGTCTATCTGAGAGAGAGAGAGAGAGAGAGAGAGAGAGAGCAATTTTAGGAGGAGCTGATAAAAGAAAAAGACACAAAGCAAATTGAATCAAAGAAAGGAGGACAAAAGTGCAAAACAAGCATTGCAACCATGTTTGGTTCTTATGCAAGAATGGGTGCACTGCCAAATTTTGTGGCATAGTTTTCGTAGTCACAAATATTGATTAGTCTATTTCATTTTAGGGTTTTCATTTTTGTGCTAAAAGGCAATTTCAATTTGTAAGCCCAAATAACACATTTCACTTCCTTCAAATTAATTCAAATATTTAAGATATTAGTAGCTTCACTCAACAGGAGCAGGGGATCTCAAATAAAATCTGCTGAACTCCATTATTTCAGGTACAGAATGGAACTAACAGAGAGGAGTAACTTGGAGGATAAAGGAGCTACTGGACCTTTTCAAGAGGAAGAAGAAAAACAAGCATGAGTTCATTGAAAGGTTGACGTTCATCGTTGGAGATACTTTATTGAGGCCTGCAACAAGAAGTACTTCTTCAGAACAAGGCATCATCAATGCCAAAGCCTGTATCGAAGCAAACGAAGAATACGATGACCATTTGAGTGAACCTCAACTGCTGTCTTTTTTACCTAAAAATATTTTCTAACCATGCCAGCAAGTTCTTGAGGAAAGTCAGTCCATTCAACAAGTTTTTTTTTTTTTTTTGTCTATTGTAATCTCTCATTGCTTCTTGTAACCACCTTATTTCTCAGCCAAAAGTGAGGTTTTATTAATAAATAAATGGAGATAAAGCTCTTCTTTTAAAAAATAAAAAATAAAAACAAAAAATAAAATAAAATTTGAATAATGCCTTGCAGAATATTTCCTAAAATATGACCTAGACTCCACATAGTTGCTCTTGCAATGGAGTTACAAACAAGAAAATTTCTTTTTTTTTTTCAAGTCTGGAGTTGCCCAACAAAACAAAGAAAGAAAAGGAATATATATATGACTTTTTTTTGGAGGCCACAAGTTTCGGGACTTATAGCCCCAAGACCTTAACAATCACAAAATGCTTTCCTTCCTCGATCATTTCAAAATCCGAATTAGCAAAATCCTCCCATGCCTGCTCCCCGTCACCAAGCTTATCAACCATCACCTCCTTAACAACCTTAATATGATCGTTCTTTTCAGGAGACGGTATCGAAAGCCCTTAAGGGTATTGAGGCAGATCGTCGGGTCGATCGGCAACTGCTCCATTCTCGCTCCTAGTCCATGGTGAAGCTAGAGGCCACCCTGGGCCAACTAGCTACATCTGTGAGTAGGCGGGAAGAGGGTAAGTTGCTGAGTCAGCCCCTTGTCAACCCAAAAGGTCAATATGGGGTAGAGAGTGATTCGATTTCCAGTAATTTGACTTACCATGAGCAAGCTCAAGTCGTGACCACCCTTAGAAGTGGCAAGGAGGTAGACAACAAGGTTGGAGAGAAATCAGACTTAGGTAAGGGCAAGGAGAAGATGAGGGTCGATCCCATAGTTGAACCATGTAACCCTTCTTCCTCCAATCTGGTGAGTGATCCCATGATGTCTGCCTCCTCCGATGATTGCATATTGCCCCACTATATCCCTGCAATACCATTTCCTTTAGCTTTTCAATCAAATTCCAAGTCTAAGAAAGAAACCAATGTAGAGTCCATGATGGAGACATTTAAGTAAGTCAAGATCAATCTTCCCCTCTTAGATGCAAATAAGAAAGTGCCTGCTTATGCAAAATTTCTCAAGGACCTATGCACCCAAAAGCGCAAATCTCAGGTGCTCGAGTGCACATGAACAAAAGAGTCTGGCTGATCGAACATGTGAGCTGCATTATGCTAGGTCGCATGCCCCCAAAGCTTAAGGACCCTAGCACTGCCACCATCTCATGTGTGATCAATGATTACACCATCAATAGGGCCCTATTGGATTTGGGAATGAGTGTACATGAACCTACTTTCTTATGTGATCTACCAACAATTTGGTCTAGGAGAACTTAAGCATTACCCGATCACTTTGAGCTTCGCTAACCAGTCCGTGAAAGTGCCTCAGGGTGTTGTTCTAGGTGCCATCAGAGGCATTGGGACGAGTGTAGGGGAGGACCAACTGTCTACTATCTGTGTGGTGGGGTTAGATATATGGTGCGGGACTTCCGCATGACATTGAGCTATCCACCTCCACAGCATTAGTATCGAGGAGGTAATCAGATACCCCGATGGGGTCACCAAAGGGGTACTGTCCAAGCGCGGGTGTACTCGCTTACGCTAGGAGATGTGGAGAATGTCAGCGACATGGTGACAGGTGCTATTTCCTTTTTGTCAAGTAGTGTTGTTGTATTATTTGATTCAGGTGCGACGCACTCCTTCGTGTCTTGGGGTTTGGTTAAATTATTCGAGGCAGAGACTCAGTTGTTAAATGCCAAGTTAGGGGTGGTCACGCCAATGGGGTCAGTTGTGGTATATAGTAAGGTGATCAGAGGCTACCTAGTGGAGATTTAGGGGAGGATTCTGCCTGCTAGCCTAATTGTTTTTGACATGCATGGATTTGACGTCATTCTGGGGATGGATTGGTTAGCATCCAATTATGCGAGCATTCATTACCACAAAAAGAAGATAGTGTTTAGACCTTCAGGGGAGCAAGAGTTCAAATTCATCAGGTCGTGTGTGCGTTCTGCACCACAGATCCTTTCAGTGATTCAGGCAAAGAGGTTTCTTCGAGATGGCTGTCAAGGTACCTTGCATTTGTGAAAGAAGCACCAAAGGAGGAACTGAAGCTGGAGGATATCCCAGTGATAAAGGAGTTCTCGGACGTCTTTATAGAGGACTTACCGAGATTGCCTCCTGACCGCGAGGTAGAATTTGCCATTGAGTTAGCTCTAGGTACGGTACCCATTTCCAAGGCTCCATACAAAATGGCTCCGACTAAACTAAAGGAATTAAAAGAGCAGCTATAGGAACTTTTGGTAAAGGTTTCATTAGACCGAGCATATCACCGTGGGGAGTGTCAGGGTTGTTCGTAAAGAAGAAAGATGGATCGATGAGGATATGCATCGACTACGGGGAGATTAATAAGGTGAGAATGAAAAATAAGTACCTGTTACCTCATATAGACGATCTATTTGACTAGCTGAAGGGGCTTGGGTATGTTTTGATACAACAAGGAAAAGTTATTTCGTATGCTTCTCGCCAATTTAAGGAATACAAGAAGAATTATCTCACGCATGACTTGGAGCTGGCAGCAATAGTGTATGCATTAAAGATTTGAAGGCACTACCTATACGGTGAAAAGTGCGAAATATTTACCGACCATAAAAGTCTTAAGTACTTTTTGACTCAGAAAGAGTTAAACATGAGGCAGCGGAAATGGCTGGAGTTAATAAAGGACTACGACTGTACCATTAGTTACCACCCAGGAAAGGCAAATGTGGTAACTGATGTCTTGAGTAGAAAGTCAGTGGGTGCATCAGTTTCGGCAATGATTGAACAATATCAGATCAGGATGGACCTGGAGAGATTGAGTATAGAGTTGGTGGACAAGGATCTACAGGCGTACATTTTCAGTTTGATTGTGCAGCCAACCTTCCAGGAAAAGATTAAAATCGCTCATATGGGAGACGCGATGTTGATGAAAATTGTGAAGAAGGTACAGAGTGAGCCGCAGACTGACTTCAATGTTTCTGAGAATGGGGTTCTCAGATTTCATACCAGGTTGTGTGTACCTGATGACATAGAGATAAAGAGGATGATTCTAAAGGAAGCTCATCGCTCTCTTTATACTACTCATCCAGGGAGCACGAAGATATATTTATTTGCGAGAATCTTTCTAGTAGTGATTGTGGTGAAGATAGTTTTTCTTTTCTATTTAATTTAATATTATTATTTATTTTATAATAATTATTAATTTATTTTTATGAATAAATACTTTATGAAGCAAACATAAGAAAAGATAATAATTTTTACTCAGCAAATTTTCCTTCTATAGTTCATTTTTTACGATAAACATATAGTTAGGAGTGATGTTATGATTTTTGAAATGTTAAGGGTTTGTTTAACTTTATGAAACAACTTTTATTTTTCATTTTAGTTTTTAAAAAATTTATAACAAAAAATTAGCTAACTTTTTAATTTTGCAACATTTGTATGAAATAAATAGTCTAATATGAAAAAAGAGATCTCCCTTTTTGTTGAGCAATGTCTAACATGTCAACAAGTGAAAACCGAGCACCAGCGGCCAGCAGAACCCTTACAACCACTTGATATTCTTAAGTGGAAGTGAGAGCATATATTGATGGACTTTGTATCAGAGTTGCCTTCGGCGGTGCATAGGCAGAATGCTATCTAGATTATTGTGGATCGACTAACAAAGACTGCACACTTCGTCCTAATCAAAGTTAGTTACTCTATGAATAGGCTGGCAGAGCTTTATGTGCAGGAAATTGTACGACTTCATGGCATCCCAATTTCCATTGTTTCAAATCGAGATCCACGGTTCACCTATCGATTCTGTAAGAGTTTGTAGGACGCATTGGGATCGCAACTCAATTTCAGTACGACATTTTACCTGCAGATGGATGGACAATTTGAGATGACCATTCAGATTCTGAAGGATATGCTGCGGATCTGCGTACTAGATTTTGAGGATGACTGGATTCGATATTTACCGCTGGTGGAGTTTGCGTACAATAACAGTTATCAAGCCAGTATCGAGATGGGACCATATGAGGCTTTATATGATCACCAGTGTCGATCTCCGTTGTATTGGATGAGGTAGGCGAACGGCAGATTTTGGGACCGAAACTGGTTCAGCAGACCTCTGCAAAGGTCGAGCTTATCCGGGAAAGGATTAAAACAGCCCAGAGTCTGCAGAAGAGTCATACGGACACTCGCCGACGGGAGCTAGAATTTGAGATAAGTGATATAATAATCTTGAGGATTGCTCCAATAAAGGGAATGATGAGGTTCGAAAAGAAAGGCAAACTAAGCCCTCGGTACATTGGGCCATTCGAGATTCTGGAAAGGATTGGTCCAGTTGCCTATCGAGTGGCATTACCCCCAGCATTGTCACGAGGTCATGATGTTTTTCACGTATCAGTACTAAGGAAGTACGTGTCAGATCCTTCGCATGTGATAAGTTATGAATCTTTGGAGATCAGGGATGCTTTGGCTTGCAAAAAAGTATCAGTTCAGATTCTGAATCAGAAAATATAGGAATTGTGTATTAAGGACGTACCATTAGTAAAGGTGCTGTGGCAAAATCACGTAGTTGAGGAGGCTTCTTGGGAGTTAGAGACAGAAATATGTTAGAAGTATCCACAACTGTTCAAAGAGGTTCTACGATAGACAGGTAAATGTTGATTTTGTTTACAGGTTAGGTAAGGTAAGTTCTTTAGTTTATTAGTTATTTATGGTTTTGTATATGAATGGCCTTTGAGAGAATTTTTGTATGGTATCATAGTCTCCTAAGACATTGTGTTTAACTACGATATTCCTCCGCTATAAGTGAAGGTAGTTAATAAATTTGGGACGGGGCCACTATGTGGGTGGCTACCGACTCTTCGTTAGAGATGGGCCGTGAATTAGTGATATGATCAGTAATAATTAGAAAATTTTGAGGACAAAATTCTTATAAGGAGAGAAGAATGTAGAGACGTAAAAATTTATTTAGGAAAAAGGGAAAAGAAAGAAGGAAAAAGGAAAAGGATTTTTTTTTTAAAAGGGAGTCAGCGAGGATTTGTCGACGAACCAACTGGCTCCGTCAACAAACATCCTTCTTTGGCCTATCGATGAAGACACGTGTCTCGTCGACAAATATTTGCTAAGAGAGGTTTTAGATATTTCTGAGATTCATCGAGGAACTCACGACTTCGTCGACGAACGTTCTTCTTGGGCTCGTCGATGAACTCACGTGCCTCGTCGACGAAGCCTTGCCTATAAATAGTGTAGTGACCCGAAGAATAATAATATTTTAATAATAAAGAGGGAGAGAAAATGGAAACATGAACAGAAGGAGGCCGTAGACTTCGTCGATGACATCGCATTTTGGAGATAATAATAATTTCAAGGAATTGCTAGGATTCGTCGACGAATACAGGGCTTCGTCGACGAGCGCATAAGGAAATTTGTCGATGAATATAGGGCTTCATTGACGAGTGCAAAAGGAAATTCGTCAACGAAGTTACATCTCGTCGATGAGAAAATACCGAGAGACGAATTTTAGGCTACTCTGAATTTCGTCGATGAGGTGACGTGTCTCGTCAACTAATTTGGCCCTATAAGTAGTGAAAATTCGGGTTTTTATCACATTTCAGCGCCTCTCTCTCTCTCCTCTCTCTCTCCTACGGACCCTCTCCCTTCTCTCTTCAATTTCAGCCCCGCCAATCACCGGATCAAAGATCCAAAGCCACCATGATGCTCCTGGCCAAGTTCTCTGCAAGTCTACCAGAGTAAATCATTGGTGAAACGAAATTGGATTTCATCCCAAATCCAGGGTAAGGTCTTTTAGTCCATTTTTTGCCTTCTGACAGTTATAGGAAATGATGTAGGCGAAAAAATACTGATATTTTTTTCTGGAAAACGTTGTTTTCAGGGTGTTATGTAGGAGGCCCTACAGGTATTAAGTCAGTATACCATAAGGGCTTTTCAGTAGCCAGGTAAGGGAAATATGCTATGTTAGGTAATTTTAAAATATTATACAGTTTATTAAATTATGAATATTATATATTAAAGTATGGTGTGGCTTGAGAATATGAATATAGTGCGGGGATATGTTTTACGAATTTTAGTATCATGATTTTACGAATTTTAGTACCATGATTATACGAATCTCAGTACCATGATTATACGAATTTCAGTACTATGATTATGCAGCTTTCAATGTTATGATTATACAGTTTTCAGTACTATGACGTATGAATTATAGTTACAATTTATTCAGTATCATGGTTATTACGGTTATTTCAGAATCATGGTAAATCAAATAGTTGTATATAAAGATATATTATATAGTATCAGACCCTGTTGGACGGTACAGCAAAGCACGGTACCGTTGCTACAGATATTATGTTATGTTATGAGTGCAACCACCTAATTAGATAATACGTGGTAGTAAGTCGATCACCTAGGCCCTTGACGTGGACAAGCTCCTCATCAGATATGGGTTGAGGTGGGCAGATCAGACCGATGGAGTATAGTGATTTATTCTTGGTTGGCCAGCCAGGGTAAATCTCGCCTACGGGTCGCACAACCCTATCATGAGGGGTTAAATCATGACACACAGTTATCCATAAAGAAAGTTTTCAGTTACTATTACGTATGTACAAATTTACAGAAATAGGGAACATGCTTACGTATAATAGAAATATTTTGAATAGTAACCTACAATCCTGTTATGTTAAGCTACATGGAAAGAGGATGAATTTTATTACTTATACTGTATTTACATATTCAGTTATACATGATTATATGAAAACAGATTTTCATAATACTGTAGCTCATTTGCCACACACTAGTAATAACATATTTCGTCTTACTGAGCATTGGCTCATCCCAGTGTTGAATCATTTTTCAGATGATCCAAGTAGGCGAGCAGACTAGACTCGCAGATAGAGGGGCTTCAGTACTACCTTATTAGCAGATAGTGAGTATTTTTGTGGAGGATTTTTGTATATCCCAGCATAGTTGGGAATATTTTGGGAACAGTTATATGTGTATATTTTGGAAAACATGATAGCACTCTAGTATTGTATTGTATATAATTATGTATGGATATGTTTATTTTGAATTCTGCTTCTCGTTGCTTAGGCTAATGATTGAGTTTACGCCCGGTATGGTATCAGAGCATGTAGATTATCATAGTATAAAAAAAAATCCAGTTTATTAAGCAGGTCGTTACAAATAGTGTGGCTTTCATTTTAAACGAGGATTTCTCTCTCCTTACGCCTCTCTCTCTCTCTACCCCGGCTCCCTCACTCTTTCTCTCTCTCTTCGAATTTGGACCCATTTCAGCCCGATTTGACAATCAGGAATCGCCACGAAAATCTAGGAAAGATTCTCTACAACCTAATCGAGATGGATCGTTGATTTGCAGTTTTGGGGCACCATCCCAAGATCATGGTAAGTGGGATATTTTAGGGTTTATGTGTGTATTTGGAGTACGCTAGCCTAGGAAAGGTAGTAAATGATTTTTATATTGGGTTTGAGTTGATTTTATTGGCGATAATATAATTTCAGGGTTTGGAGTTTTGAACGCCTTGGACGTGATTAGAATTTTAGCAGATTTTTCAGGAATCAGGTAAGGGGATTAAGTTAAGTCAAGATTTTTATTAAATTTGAACCCATTAAACTGGTATATATATATGAGTTCAAAGGCTATTTTGAAAACCAACCGTTCAACAGAGATTTTACAAACCTAAGATATATGGTACAGTATTTTTTAATATTAAGAACAATGGAAAATATAAGTTATTTTATGAACTATATATATATTTATGAGTTCAAAGGCTATTTTGAAAACCAACCGTTCAATAGGGATTTTACAAACCTAAGATATATGGTACAGTATTTTTGAATATTACGAACGGTGGAAAATCTAAATTATTTTACGAACTAAAAATATTGTGTGAAATTGAATTTGGGAATGATTGTGAAATATACTAGAATTGTTTGTGAAACATACTAAAACTGCTTGTTAATAATGCAGGATGTGATATGACGGCTAGATGCTGAATTTTATATGATGGCCGGGGACCAGGTTTTATTTTTTGGCTGTGAGCCGAGTAAAACTGAAGGCTAGGGGCCGAGTGTTTATTAAATGGCAGTTGAAATGAAATGATTTATACTACTGTTTTATTTACTTAAATTGCATAATATGTTTTAGGAACCCTAGGGACCAGTGTATTGTGAGCACGGTACCATTGTTAGTGATTGATTATTAGATCATGTGCACCCACACTGTTCTGGGTAGAAGTGTAGGGGAGTCTCAGCTGACTACCTGCGTGAGGCTGAAGTAAGGATGTCGGACCCATAGCTTAGCTGTGGATGCCTGCAGATGTACTTGCAGATGATGATGTTTTGACTTTGTTTTGGACTGATCACCCAGGCTTAGTCCAGAATTCGGGCCACACAACCCATGTCATGAGGGAAGTAAATGGCGTTAGTCATAGGGAGTTGTCTTATATGCATATATGTGAATTTATGTAAATGATGTTAGATATTTACTGAACTGATTAATACAGTGGAAATGAAAAAGGATATTTTCAACTGTATGGAATGGCTATATGTTTTTAAATGATATTTTCGGTTAAACGAAGAACTGGTTATTTTCAGTATACAGTAAATTTAACGACCCAAAGAATGATGGTATTTAAATAATAAAGAGGGAGAGAAATGGAAAGAGTAACAGAAGGAGGCAGTTGACGAACACGGAGCGTTCGTCGACGACATCGTACTTTAGGAAAATACCACAATAAATTTATCAAGACCTCGTTGACGAATACAGGGGATTCGTCGATGAGGGCACAGCAGGACCTCGTCGACGAGGGCGAGCTTCGTCGACAAGAAAATACCAATAGGGGTTTTAGGCCATCTGAAATTCGTCGACAAGGAAGTAAGGTTCGTCAACAAAATTACTTAAGAACTCGTCGATGAGATGACGTGGCTCATCAACGAAAGCCGCAGTATAAATAGTGTTTAACTCGGATTTTTACGTAGAAATTTCAGCGAAACCCTCTCTCTATCTCCTCTACGGCTCCTCCTCCTTCTTTCTTCGATTTCGACCCCATCAATCGTCGGATCAACGATCTAAGGCCACCATGACACTCCTGGTGGAGTTCTCTGCAAGTTTGCTGGAGCGAATTGTCGGTGCAACGAAGTTGGAATTCATCCCAAATCTAGGGTAAGGTCTTTTATTTGGAATTTGACTTTTGAGCAGTTGTAGGAAATGCTATAGACGTAGAAATAGTAATGTTTTGTTCTAAGATTTATGGTTTTCAGGGTGTTGAGTGGAGAACCCTGCAGGTGTAGGACCCATCTCAATAGGGATTTTAGCATAAATCAGGCAAGGGAAATACGCTATGGTAGGTAGTTCTAAAATGATTTCTAGTATTAAATGTATATTTTTGTCGATTTATTATTCACAGCAGGACATTATACAGATTATTAATTATGAATACTATGTATTAAATCACTGTGTGGCTTGAAAATATAAATACAGTACACAAGCATGTTTTACAGTATTTTCAGGGTATGTTATACAGAATATACAGCCAGTGGATATGTTTTAAAGTAATTATAGAATACCATGATTATATAGTTTTCAGTACCATGATTATGCAGTTATCAATACCATGACTTATAGATTACAGTTCAGTTCAAAAATACAAATGATACAATTACAGTTCATTACAATTTACTCTATTGTCATGGTTAACACAGTTATTTCAGAATCATGGTAAATCAGATAGTTCTATATAGAGATGTATTATATAATATTAAACCCTGTTGGACCATACAGTTCAGAGTGCAACCACCTATTTAGATAATACGTGGTAGTAGGTCAATCGTGCCCAGACGTGGACAGGCTCCCCATCAGATATGGGTTGAGGAGTGGCCAATCTGACTGAGAGAGTATAGTGATTTACCCTGGTCGGCCAGTCATGATAAATCTTGCCTACAAGCCGCACAACCCTGTCATGAGGGGTTAAATCATGACACATAGTTATCCACACGGAAATTTTCAGTTATCGTTATGTATATACAGATTTATAAAGACAGGAAGTATACTTATTTATATTAGAAGTATTTTGAGTAGAAACTTAAAATACAGATATGTTAAGCAACATGAAAATGGGGGTGGTTTCTATTACTTGTACTGTATTTACAGGTTCAATTATACATGATTTTTATAGCAACAGATTTTTATAGTATTGTAACTCATTTGCCACACACTAGCAATAGCATATTTCATCTTACTGAGCGTTGGCTCATCCCAATTACTTTAACATTTTTCAGGTAATCCAGGTAAGCAAGCAGACCAGGCTCGCAGATAGAGTGGCCTCAGTATTACCCTGATATTATAGTGAGTATTTTTGGGAGTATATCTGTATAATCTTAGCCAGGTAAGGGCATTATGAGGAAACAGTCATATATGTTTTATTGGGAAACATTTTAGCACTCTAGTATTGTATGTAATTATATATGATTATGTTTATTTTATTTCCGCTTCTCGCTGCTTAGGTGAATGGTTGGGTTTAATCCAATTTGGTATCAGAGCATTATAAATTTCACAATATATGGAAAAAAAAAAAAAAAAACCAGTTAAATAGCAGGTTGTTACACTAAAATTCATGTTGGTCACACACTGATTTTAACTTAGTATTCCTTACTCAGAAGTGTCTCACCCCAATATACAATCATCTTTTCAGGATCATCTCGGGATTGAGCTTAGCGAGCTCCAAGGCTGAGCGGTAGCTAGTTTTATATGTGAAGGTCTGTAAGATGTTTTATGGATTTTAGTTATGTTTAAAGTCCCCGATTATGTTTTATGGTTGTTGGGACTGAGTTAACTTTGTACTATACTATGTTTTCCGTTGCAATTATATTATGAATATGGTATTAGGTATGCAAACGTTACTTAAGTAGCACCCCGGGCCCCACGTAGTGGGTCGGGGCGTTTCTATAATGGGATTAAGTTAATGTGATACCCCGTAGAAGAAAGACTTAAAATGATTAGATGTTACTACTCATATTAATAAGGTGAATCTTTCTTTCGAAAGTCTTCCTATAAGAACTCCACGGTAAAGCGTGCTTAACTTGGAGTAATTTTGGGATGAGTGATCTTTTAGGAAGTTTTCTCAAGAAGTGTGTGAGTGGGGACAAAATACATTGAAAATGACACGTGTTGGTTTGTAGGGTCAGTTATTAGTTCAATAAGGCTCACCCCCTATTGTCTGATCCAAGTAGAGAAGGAGAGACACAGTGCTCTCTGACAAACCCAACTCGAGGCGTTACATATTATGTGTCGTATGTGTTGTTATGAGCCGCATGCGCTGCTGTCTGCAGCATGTGTTGCTGCTGTTTTTTTTTTTTTTTTTAAATTCCCCAACCCTCTTTTTTAATTCCCAATTGCTGTGTTTGCTGCAAAATTCCCATGTATTGTTTTGGAGTGTTTGGTTGGCAGCAATTAAAAATTCCAAGAGTCCTACATTATTCTATTATGCACACAGCACTGCACCCACGCTCCACTATCTTGTTGTCCCAGCAGCTGTGTTTGCTGCAAAAATTACCCTTAAAAAACTGCTCCTTTGTATGTGCATATGGTCCAAAGACAATTAATCATAAGTGCTTATAAACTTCAGGATAAAAATAGAACAATAGCTCTAGGGGTGAGTGTCATGTGTGTTTTTATTTCAAATAGCTGCAATTTAAATGTTTCTAAGTGTAAAATATCAGCTCTTATAAATTAAGCTAAATTACTAAAATCATATGCATAATTAGGTTCTTGCCATTTTGTAATAACCAATTGATACACTTACACACCTAATTATGTAATTGTAACGCTTAATCACACCCCTAACTAATATTTTACTAGTTTTTAGAAAATAAAGTGAATAAACTCGTACGAGAGAAAGTTACCAACTACAATTCCAGTAAATTCAAAAATCACATGCCATGAAATTAATTTGTTGAGTTTAAGAACACTAGAGATAGATTAATCTGAATTTTAGTATCAACTGATAGATTTATACACCATTTAGTTAAAAAAACCAAGGGAATTAAATGTAACAAAGTTCGCGTGCATGAGAATTAAATATAGCAGCTGCCCCTCTTTACAGGTTTGTTGTTTACGATGACAAGACAAGCAGTCTTCTGTTATCTTTCGGTGGCAAATTTATAAAGACAAAAGACATAAATTTTGGATTGGGTCAAAGATAATAAGAGATATTAATGCATGGAATTTCACGTCAACTTGATGAGTCTACTGCATAAATTTCGCGCGGGGGGGGGGGGGAAGTCACATGTCTTTGAATCAATCAGAATATCTTAAATGTGACCTCAAGATAATCGAGACAAATTGGAATGCTTGCGGTTAGTACAGTATTGCAGTGTTTGCAGTCAATACAATACTGGGTGTTAGCAGTCAGTACAATACTAAGGTATTAGCTGTTAGAACAATACAAGGGTGTTAGTCGTTAGTACAATATTTTAAATGTTAGTAGTTAGTACTATACTAGGGCGTTAGTTGTTAGTATAATATTGGACGCGACAACCCCGATTTGAGAACTCTCAATGTCACATGCCTCCGAGTTAGTCTAAATAACTTGAAAGGGACCACTCGGATTTGGGAACTCTCAATGTTACATGCCTTTGAGATGGTCGTAACAATTTTAAAGGTGGCTATCTAGATTTGGGAACTATCAATGTCACATGCCTCTGAGGTAGCTTAAAATAACTTGTAAGGGAACCACTCCGATTAAGAACTCCCAATGTCACATGCCTCTGAAATGGTCGTAACAATTTTGAAAATGACTATTCGGATTTGGGAACTCTCAATGTTACATGTCTTCAAAATAGCCAAAACTACGTTGAAGATGACTACTCAAATTAACGAGATAGCCAGAGTAGTTTAGATGAGACCATTCAGACTTTGAAACTATAATTGCCGCAAACTTCTGAAATGGCCAAAACAACTTTGAAAATAACTATTCGAATTAACGAGATAGTCAGAACAACTTGAATGAGACCACTCGAATGAACAAGATAGTCAAAATGACTTGAAAGTAATTATTTGAATTTTGGAAACATAATGCCCAAATATCCAAAAAATATTTTTGAAAATCATTTCTTGGAATTGAGAACCAATGCCTTAGTATTTGAAAAACATGTTTTTGGAATCCAATGACCAATGTCCTAGTATTTTAAAAATATTTTTGTTGGGATATGAGGACCAATGCCTTAGTATTTTGATTTTTTTTATTTTTAGATCCAAGATCGCGGTACTTTGAAAAACATCTTCTAGGATCATAATATCATTTTTGGGATATGAGGATCAATGCCTCAGTATTATTATTATTTTTTTTTTTTTTTTTTTTTTTTTTTAAACAAGAGCCTCTTAGATATGGGGATCGAAGCCTCGATAATTTTGGAAAGAAACAATTTTGAGAGAACTACTTGAATTTGAAGACTAATGTCTCAATTCTCAAAGTAGAAAAAACAATTTGAAAAGAACTAGTTGGATATGAGAACAAATGCCTCAATTCCAAAAATGGAACTTTTAACCATTTAAAAATAAGAATTTGACTAAGCAGAAATGAAAATGGATATGTAAAGTTTACTTAAGACAACATGTATGAATATTATTTTTATTATTTCTTATGCTATGCAATGGGAATGCCCCCAGGCTTTTGCCATCTCAAGACTTAGCAGCATATCATTTATCTCTAGCCAAACAAGGACCTAATCATCTCAAGAGCTTTGAAAATGAATTTTTTTTTTTTTTTTCTCTTATTGTTTAAATCATTTTAAATTTAAATTAATAAATATGTAATCAGATAATACAATCACATTATGGATGGAAATAAGATGCCCAAACCAGTCTATTTTTACCTGATTTCTATACTTTTTAATATAATATTACTTTACCTGTCACAACCCAAACCAGTAAAGGTCTAAGATGAGACTTTCTATAAAACTTTCTCAAGTGTCGGTAAGAAATAAAAACAACAAAAATAAATAAAACCTCAAATACTGTTGTACAAAGTACTAAATAACTATATTACAGAAGTATCTCCAACGAGCATAAGAAATAAAAACAACAAAAATAAATAAAGCCTCAAATACTTTTGTACCAGAAGTATCTCCAAGGAGCATATTGTTGATTGTTTTGATAGGTCTCATTTCCAATTGCTTGCCTCTAGCCCAAGTTGTTATTTTTCTTCTTCAAAGGACCTTGATTTCTACCAGAGGAAACTTCTTGAGGCATAGGCCTCTTTCTTTGGTTATACATCTCAGTGTTCCTTTGTTGACACATCTCAACAACAGTTGCTTTGTTCACCAATTCGAAGAAGTCCTTAATTTGCAATACCACAACTTGATTATATATCATTGGGCTCAAGCCTTCTTCAAACTTCCGAGTTTTCTTTAACTCATCCGGAATCATATACAATGCAAAACGAGATAACTCAATGAATTTCGCCGCATATTGTTGGACAGTCATGTTTCCTTGTATTAAGTTTTCAAACTCTTTGGCTTTGGCATCTCTAATATATTTGGGAAAAAATCGTTGAAAGAAAACCTCCTTGAAGCGTTCCCACGTAATGATTGCTGAACCTGATTCTTGTTTTAGGAGAAGCTTCATTGAGTACCACCATTGTTTGGCTTCACCCCTCATCTTAAAAGAAGAGTAAAACACCTTTTGTTCGTCCGTGCAGCGAAGGATTTGTAGTAATTCTTCCATTTCTAGGATCCAAATTTCTGCATCAACCGGATCAGTTTTTCCATCAAAGGTCGGAGGGTTCATGCAATTGAACTGTTTAAAAGTCCAAACATCGTGAGTAGGTTGATGATTTTGTCCCCTAAAGTCTTGCAAAATCTCCACCATGACTTGTTGTAATGCCTTGCTTAGCTTCTCAGTAGCATTGATGCCTTCTTCAATGGGAGTCTTCATATTATTCTTGTTTCCTTCAAATTTCACGTTGCTCTCTTTAGGGTCAATTCTGGGGAAAAAAAAATTAACAAATTATTTTAAAATCATCAAATATATTATTAAAGCATAACAAAATAATAGGCCAAAAACAGCATAGTCTACCTAATCTTATTCTCATCATGATTCATGCATAAACTCTAGTAAAAATTATTCGCTAAAATCTGCAGAACCTATAACCTATGCTCTAATACATCTGTTATTCTCCAAACTCATTAGGATCTAAGGTGCAAGTTTTTATAAAAATTTCAATGGGAGTCTTCATATTATACTTGTTTCCTTCAAATTTCACATTGCTCTCTTTAGGGTCAATTCCGAGAAAAAAAAAAGTAACAAATTATTTTAAAATCATCAAATATATTATTAAAGCATAACAAAATAATAGGCCAAAAACAGCATAGTCTACCTAATTATATTCTCATCATGATTCATGCATAAACTCTGGTAAAAATTATTCGCTAAAATCTACAGAACCTATAACCTATGCTCTAATACATCTGTCATTCTCCAAACTCGTTAGGATCTAAGGTGCAAGTTTTTATAAAAATTTCACAGGTATCGTAAGAAATAGAAACAACGGAAGTAAATAAAACCTCAATTACTATTATACCAAAGAACTAAAATATCTCCAACATCAAAATTTACATTCTTAAAAATTTCAAAACATAAAAATGTTTCCAACTGGTGGTACATTAATATTTATCCTAAACTGCTCTCTTTCTCTAACCTCGCCCACGTACTTGCTATGTCTGATTCTCAGTATGCTCTTCAAAACTATCTATATAAAGTAGGAAAATAATTCGGTGAGATGACGCTCAATAAATAAGAAAAATTATATCAATGTTTAACAATGATAGGCTTTACTATACCACAATTCTGTAACAATTACTACTGTAATTTCAAAACTACATTTGTAAAACTAAAAAATATTTGTAAATTTCAACATAAAATTATTTCCACCAAACTATAACTGTAACATTTGTAATTAAATGTTAACTACTTTTTAAAACAGTGAACTATAATTGTAATACTTATATATATGTGTGTGCGTGTATATATATATATATATATATACTTTCTCTGTAAAACATCTGTTAGGTCTGTTAGTTGTGTGTCATGTTTATAAATATACATTTTCTCTAATACTTGTGTTATAAAAACATCCCTTAAGCTTGTTAACTATGCAGGTCATGTTTACCCCATGAATGGATTGTGCAGTTCGAAAACTGAACTTAATACTGTCATAATTAGCATTTAATATTGTAGTTTCAAATTTTCATTTGCACATAACTACAGTATGCAATTACAAATGTTACAACTATAACTTGATGTAAATAATTTTATGCAAAAATTTATAAATATTTTTAATTTTACAAATGCAATTTTAAAACTACAATATTAAATGTTAATTATTACAGAATTATGGTATAGTAAATATCATAGCTACATACTGATATAATCTTACTTATCATCATCTCACCCAATTATTCTTCTTCCTTACAGATAGCTTTGAGGAGCATACTGGGAATCAGGCATAGTAAGCAGGTGTGCGGGATTAGAGAGAGAGGTTGGAAACACAAGAATGTAAATTTTGATTTTGGAGACACTTATGTAACGCAGTTATTTAGTACTTTAATATAAAAGTAATTAAGGTTTTATTTACCTTTCTTGTTTTCATTTCTTACGACACCAATGAAATTTTTATAGAAAGCCGCACCTTACCCTAACGGGTTTGGAGTGTGACAGATGTATTTTGACATCGTATAGCCCTAATGCCAACTTTAGAGAACTAAAAAAAAAAAACAAAAGACCAACTCGAGATCTCCCCCATCTTGATTACCTGGACCAATTTTAATAATTTCTTAAGAGAGAATCAACTCTCTGTGACACCCCCCCCCCCCCCTACTATAACCTAAATAACTTTTAAATTGAGAACCAACTTTAAAAGTCGATTCTCTCTTCTCTGAACCTCCCTAATTTCCATGCACATTCGAACACATTTCTAATATTTTTTAGACTAAGAACGTACTTTCCAAAAGTCGATTCTCTCTCCTTTTACTTAAAACCAACTTTCCAATAATTGGTTGAGCTCATTTTTATGAATATTAGTCCATTTACCCTATAACTATATGTTTATTCCATTTTAAATTAAATATTTCTGTAAAAAAAAAAAACTCAAATAGACTTTCTCAATTCAGGAAAATATAAAATTATTTTTAAAAAATTAAAATTTAACACCAAATCATTTATATTTATCATTCAAAAGAAAAGCATTTCAACAATCATTTGATAATAATGTGCATAATAAAAAATAAAATTAATCAAGTAAAATATAGTAAGAATTAAATCATGGGCACAAACTTACTTCTCTCCCAAGTCTTCCATATAAAGAGAAAGCCTGCAATATAAAACAAGCAAAAAAAATAATTTTTAATCATTTTTTGGTAAAACAAAAGGATAAATTGCAAATCATTAGACTTATCCTCATGAGCACACTACAAAATTAATAATATGGAAGCAAACATTAATAAAATTTCTTATAAGTAAGACTTGATTGCAACAAAAATTAAATAAATAAAAACAACACAAGAAAAATATTTTAAAAAAGAATAAAACTGATAATGAATCACTACGCATTAGTGAATGAACATCACAAGTGAAAACATTGTATTGTGTAAATATTATATAATAATACTAGCAAAAATATCGATTTACAAATTTAATTTTCTACAATTTTGATACATAAAAAAAAAAATAAAATTACCCAATTCATCACTTGACTTTTTCATACTTTTAATTCAAATAGCAACGCATTTCAATCCTAAGAAACTCAAAACTAGAAGTAGTTTCCCAACCAAATAATTACCATGACAAGGATATCTCTTTCAGAAGTTTAAAACAATTGCAAATAGAAGAATAAGCAGATTGAAGATCCGAAGAGAAAATTTCACACTTTCAGGTCGCTGTCCTGCTTTGCCAGTGAGTATAAAGAAATCAGCTTCTATGGCAGATGACGAGTTTGGGTCTGATTCAAAACAGATGCAACAAAAGCTAGCCAAAATTTTTCATATCACAGCAGGAAAAAATGGATCCCTCGAAGAACAATATTTTAAAAAAAATCCCAGAGCATGACAAGGATATCTCTTCTGAAGTTTAAAATAATTGCAAATAGAAGAATGAGCAGATTGAAGATCCGAAGAGAAAATTTCACACTTTCAGGTCGCTGTCCTGCTTTGCCAGTGAGTTTAAAGAAATCTGCTTCCATGGCAGATGACGAGTTTGGGTGTGATTCAAAACAGATGCAACAAAATCTAGCCAGAATTTTTCATATCACAGCAGGAAAAAATGGATCCCTCGAAGAAAAAAATTTATTTTAAAAAAAAAATCTCAGAGCATGACAATCAGCTGTTGTACCTCTTTCGGCCGGTGAACAGTGTTTAATTGTTACCTTGACAATCGCGCTACGCTGCGCTACTAGTACACAGAAACGAGAATATGAACAAAGAGAATTCTGAGGTGCAGGCCGTGGTCGAGCTCGGTGGGGAAGGGAGTGGAGATGGTTACTGGAGGAGTAGGGAGGGAACGGCGCTGTGGGAAGGCGGAATGAATGAGTGGTTTATATAGGGCAGCAGCCCTAGGGTTTTATGATAATTGAGGGAGTAAAATCTTTTTTTTAAAAATATATATTTATTAGTTATCTTTATAATTTTATTTTAAATGTAAATTTGTGGGTGAGGAGAAGAAAATATAATAAGTTAATTAGTAGTAGAGATATGAGTGTATAAATAGTATAAAAGATTTTAAGTTGGGTATTATAAAATATTAAAATAATTTTATGCATCGATAAAATAGTGTTATATCATTAATATACATATATAGTTATATTTTTAGATTTTAAAAATTCAAAAAAAACAAAAATTTAATATTTTTATCATATGAAAACATTAAAATTGACTAATTGAATCTATTTTATTTTATTTGGTTACTTCTTTTACTCTCCATTGCTTTGTGAGAGTTTGGGAAGTTCGTCATAACGTGTGAAGTTTTACCTTTATTTTTATGCATAAAGATTATTTCCTTAAACTTGAACTCATGATCAACCAATCACAAAACAACAACCTTACCTTTGATATAATCGTCCACTAGATCACAAATATATATATATATATATATATATATATATATATATATATATATATTGTTCATTGGTCAATATGATTCGAATTCTAATCAATGCAACATGGTCAGTTTGAAAAGGTAATTTTAAGTCAAATTGTCAAGAATAATATAGGCAAAACTACATTCTACGCTTTCAATTATCAACTTTAGAGTTAGCTTGAACCGAATAAAAAAAACCATTATTGTTGATGAATAAAAATGTTGATGACCTCCGACGAACTTTCCGATCTCAATCACCTAAAAAGGATGAAGAGAAGATTGGCTTAGAAGACCCGGAGTGTACTCTAGGAGATCTCTCTGATGCCTAAGTCAGGGATTGGCTTTGAAAAGTATGAAGCAACAGTAAAATATGGTTTAGAATGAAATACATTTGCTTCTCTACCTTACCTCCTTTTGTAGTGGCGAGGTTTGACTCTTGGGGCGACCCGCCATTATGACGTCCGGCATGGATCACTCTAGCTATTATTGCACCAACGTGGATCTCTCCAGTCACTATTGGATTGGAGCTAAATGCTCTTTCCAGAGCATTTGACTTGGGCAATGATTGCCCTCATCAATGCTGAGTTTTGGCTTCTTTTTACTTTGGTGCTGATATAATTAGGGCATATCAGTTGCCCCCCTCCATAGTTTTGAATTTTCGGAACTTGTTCTTGAAATTTCAAAAGTGGCCCTATCTCTTCCCCTTTTCTTCTTCTTTTTCTTCTTCGCCTTTTTTTTTCAGCACTATGTAGGGAGGTCGGTTGGTCTGAGCCGATAAAAGAGCCAATTCGGCGTTATCGAGCAGGTTTAGGGGCCAATTCTATTTTGCCGAGCCAATGTCACGGGGGACGGCTGGACCAAGTAGATAAGGGAGCCCGTTCGGCTTTGCTGAGCCGGTTTAGGGGCTAGTTTAGCTTTGCCGAGCCGATGTCACGGGGGTCGGCTAGCCTGAGCTGATAATGCCAAGCAGCTCTTCGCAATATTAGTATGTCAAGCTGCCCTTTTCGTGAGGGCATTCTTGCCGAGCGACCGAGTTGCTCATCACGGGAATTATTGTCGAGCTGCTCTTCATTTGGAATTCTTACCGAGCTGCCGAGCTGCTCTTCGTAGGAATTCTGCCAAGCAATCGAGCTGCTCTTCATAGGAATTCTACCGAGATGCCAAGCTACTCTTCATAGGGCATTCTTGTAACGACCCAGAGAAATTATAGTATTTAAAGAGAGAGAAAATGAAATAAAAAGGGGGCACAGCAGAGCGTTCGTCGACGACGTGACATATTGGGCTCGTCGACAAGGGTGCTCTTTGTCGAAGAGAGAATACCAAGAGGGGGTTTTGGGTGATTCTGAATTTTGTCGACGAGGAGAGAGTTCGTCGACGAGTTGTCTTCATGACCTCATCGACAAAGTGACGTGGCTCGTCAACGAGGACCAGTGTATAAATGGGTAAAAACCTCATTTTTTGCCAGAATTTCAGCACAGATTCTCTCTTCTCTCTTCTCTTTAGTTCCCTACACTTCTCTCTTAATTTATGGGTCCGTCTGCTGCTGGATTGACGATCTGAAGCTACCACGACACTCCTGGGGAAGTTTTCTGCATATCTTCTGGAGTGGATCGTCAGTGGGTCGAGTTCGGAATTCATCCCAGATTCAGGGTAAAGCTTTCTACTCAATATTTGACTTCCTGACAGTTGTAGAAAGCGTAGTACGCGTGGAAATACTGAAGTTTTGTCACGACCTGCTCATTTTCCATATATATATTATTTTATAACAACATCAAATCATAAAATCAATATCATACATCTCACATTCCAGCTCAGCAGGTCACTATCTACCTAGACCCGTGGGTACCAGGGATATAACAGAACATACAGCAGAAGCCTACGTAGTAGAAAGTATAAAATCATATACATCTCATCATAGTGTGCATAACATATACCAGAGTACTACAAACACCATCTCTCAATATATACATCCCAAAAATAAACTTATAGACAATTCCCACCAAAAATCTAACTGTCCCAACCAAGACTTACCCTTCCAAGAAGGGCAGATAACTGTTTTATATCAGCAGGGCTTTTCCCGCTTTCTTATCTGGGGCTCTTGAAAAGTTAATGAAATTTAGGGGTGAGACACCTCTCAGTATGGGAAATAAACTAATACTAGTGTGTGGCAACATGAGAATACCGTGTTTTACATATACCATACATAACATATTCAATACTATTTATCAAATCTGGGAAAACATATGTATATCAAAGCATGGCAGAACATACTGCATTTTCATAAACATTTTTCATCTCATATCATAATAATAATAACATAAAAACCATCCTGGTAGGTTAGCTGGCTGTTGTCATGTATTACCCCCATATGACTGGGTTGTGTGGCTTGAAGGCGGGACCTGATAATGGTTGGCCGACCATTGCCAAGTCAATAGTCTAGTCCGTAGGTCCGATGGGTCTACCCAAATTGGTCCGTACACCAGGGGCAATAACAGCACACTTCTTGAAAATAACCACATCGACCATCCAATCTCACACCACTTCGTACAGCAGCATTAACACAGCTATCATGATCACGAAGACCATGGACACATAGCAACGGTACCGTGCAAGTGTTAGCCTAAACCAAGCCAACCAGGTTCTGATATCATATACATATACTGAAACTGTGATACATAAATATCTCATATCATTTATTTTCACATCAATCATATCATTTCACATATATATACATGTATTATGAAAATCATCGGCCCGTACGACGGTATTACACATTTTATCATAGCTCGGCCCGTACACCAGCTACACATAGCACAGCCCGTACATTGGCAAATCATAATCACATAGCACGACCCGTACGTCGACAAATCACATCACATAGCACGGCCCGTACGCCTGCAAATCACAGTCACATAGCATAGCCCGTATGCCGTAAAATCACATATAAAAAAAATCTCGGCCTGTACGCTGGTTTTCCATCATAAAAATCTGTATCATCCACATTCCCTAAAAATAGTATTTCACAACATTTTTACTCATGCCACACAACAGATTTTCCACATATTCAACATACGATCATTTTCACAGTATTTTGCAAATATAAAACATATATATATATATATAAACATATACATTTTCCATAAATCAAATGATAAGTATATATATATATAAGTATTTTCTCAAAAAACACAGAAACTAGCTTAGTTTATCCCCTTACCTGATTCCTGAACAGCCCCTAAGAGAATCTTCCCTACACCCGCAGGGTTCCCAACTCAACAACCCTGGAAACGAAATTCACCAGAACCAAAGTTCAGTATTTCCGTACGTACAACATTTTCTATAACTATCACTAAGTCAAATTAGGCTTAAAATTCTTACCTCAACTCAGGGATGATTCCCAACGTTCTCAATCAACACCCCTAGAAACGAAAACTTCCAGTATTAAACTTTAGTATTTTCATGCGCACAACATTTCTTATAACTAGCGCAAGACCAAATATGGCTTAAAAAGCCTTACCTCAACTCTGGGATAATTTCCAACTAGCTTTCACCAACGATCCGCTCCAGCAGATTTGTAGAGAACTTCCCCAGGAGCGTCGTGGTGACTTTAGATTGTTGATCCGGTGAAAATCTGGCCCAAAATCGACAAAAGAAGGAGAGAGAACTGAAGAGGAGAGAGAGAGGAGATAAATTTCTTAATTTAGAAGATAAATCCGAATTTTCATATTTATAAAACAGCGGAATTCGTCGACGAGCTCGACCTTTATCAACGAATTCTCATTAATTTCGTCGACGAAATTCAGTCTTTGTCGAAGAAATTCAGTCGGCTAAAAAACCCCCATCTCGGTATTTCTTGGTCGACGAAATTCAGTCCTTCGTCGACGAATTTTCTAAAGCCTTCGTCGACGAATACAGGGGATTCGTCGACGAAGTCGACTGCTTCCTTCTGTTTCCAGACTCCATTTCCCTCTCTTTATTATTTAAATACCATTTTAAATTTGGGTCATTACAAGTTTAGTCCTGGGGAATGTCATTTTCAAGGTGTTGAACGGGAAACCCTGCGGGTGCAAGACTGTTTATTTTAGGGGCTTTTTAGGACTCGGATAAGGGGATAAATTAAGTTAGTTATTTTATGAAAATGTATGTATATTATTACAGCATCTAATTTCAAAAAAATAAATATATATTTATATATGCTTTATGTTTGGGAAATACTGTTGTAAAAGATGATATGTTTAAATATGTATGAAACCTATTTCGTGTGGCATGAGTAAAATTTATGATAAAATACTATTTTTACGATAATGATAAGGATTTTTATAATGATAAACCGGCGTACAAGCTGAGAATTTTATATATGCTTTGCCGGCGTACGGGCCGAGATATGGATATGATTTGCCGGCGTACAGACCGTGCCATGGATATGTTTTGTCGATGTACGGGCCGAGCTATGAATATGTTTTGCCAGCGTACAAGCCGTGTTATGGATATGATTTGTCGGCGTACAGGCTGAGCTATGTTAAAATATGAAATGTCGGCGTACGGGCCGATGATTTTTATGATGTATATAAATATGCAAAATGATGTGATGATATTGATTTGGCAATTAATAGTATGAAATATCCATGTATTACAGTTTGATTATATGCTATATGTTATCAGAACCTGGTTGGTTTGGTTTAGGCTAGCACTTGCATGGTACCGCCGCTATATGTTTATGATCATCATGATATTGTGTTAACGCTGTTGTACGGAGTAACTTGAGGACGGATAGTTGATGTGGTTTTAAGAAGTGTGAGCGCCCCTAGTGTACGGACCAGGTCTAGCAGACCCATCAGACTTATAGACTGTACTTCTGACTTGGCAGTGGTCGGCTAACCATTGTCAGGTCCCGCCTTCTGGCTACACAACCCAGTCATGTGGGGGTAATACATGATAACAACCAGCTAACCTACCAGAGTTGTTTTCGTACTATATTTATATGAAATGAATTATGTTAATGTAAATCATGTATGTTCTGCCATGATATGAGAATATATGTTTCCCATATATGATACAGACAGTTATACTAATATATATATCATTTCACGTTATTCAACATTTCTCAGTAAAGCATTTCCATATTTCATATTTCATATTTCATATTTCATCATTTCTCAGAAAATACTTTTCTGTACATATCACTTTTCAATGTTTCTCAATAAAACAATTCTCATATCTTTGCAGTTCAATATATAAGCATCACTGGGTTTCTTTTATATTATTTACCACACAAAACGTTTCCATATATGTTTTTATCAAATTTTCATTATTCTCCATGCAAATTACACAACCCAGTTTCAAACATGCTCTCAGTATAAATCATACGCCACACAATTTCCTCTAATATTCATATCATAATATTCGCAGGTAAAATATCATATTTCCCTTTTCACATATTCATTCAACTAGTAATTTCAAAAAAAATATTGTTATAATTTATTCCCCTTATTTAGTTTACTGAGAGACTCGTAAACACCCAAATCCTACGCCCGCGGCATCCGAAACTCAAAACCCTAAAAATCTCATTTTTCTCAAGTTAAACAACTCATTTCCCAGAACAATTTTCATTTAACACTTCCTAGGTTTCGAATACTCCAAATAGCCTATTAAACATTAACATACTTCATTTACCCTGATTTTTAGGATGGTACCCCGGAGCTCCAAATTGAAAATCTACTCCGATTAAGTTGTAGAGAATCTTCCCATGAATCTCGTGGCGGTTCCCGATCGTCAATCCGGGTTATAACGAAGCCGAAATCGAAGAGAGAGAGAGAGAGAGAGGAGAGAGGAGAGAGAAAATACGCTGAAAAATGACGGTTTTCATATTTATAGGCTAGCGTTCGTCGACGAGTTCAAGTGATTCTTCGATGAACCCATGAAGGCACTTTGTCAACGAGGAGGTTAGTTCATTAACAAACCTGAAATTTCCTAATATTCCCAAACTCCCGGTATTTTCTCATTGACGAGACACGTGTACTTCCTCTCTCTTTTTTTTCTTTTATTTTATTACTTCATTAATTTAATTTTTTGGGTCTCTACATTCTTTCCTCCTTATAGAATTTTGTCATCGAAATTGTTATTCACCACCTTTTCATCATTACAGATAACATCTCAATTTTATTAATTACCCTCACTTATGGTGAAGGAATACCATGCTTACATTTACGGTCCTAGGAAATTACAATAACCCAAATAAAATTCTCTCAAAACCATTCATAAACAAAATCAAACATTGCCTATGTAACAACCTATCTAATTTACCATTTTTTTTTCACATAATAACCTGCCAATAATCATAACTACCATATACATAATCCACCCAGACCCGTGGGTGCTAGGAAATAAATTTGTCATATGAACCTGACACCCTAGCAGTGGAAGACTACAACATATACATGTCAAATAGTCCAACAAACACAATACCAGAGTTATACAAAAATCTATCATATTCAAATACATACATCCCAACATGAACATAAAGTTCCCTAGGATCACCACCCCAAAATCCTTCTGACCCTAGTGGAACGACTTACTTTTCTAGCAGGGTAGATTAGACGACCACTATCGCTGCGGAGTTTTATTCGCTCCCCTACCTAGATTCCTTGAAATATTATAAAATTGGGATGAGACACCTCTCAGTAAGGGAAATAAACTAATATCAGTGTGTGGTAACATGAGTAATTCACGTGTCATAAGCATACACTGTTCATAAATTGTGGCAACCCGAATAAAAATGGAATTTGAATAATTAAGAGGGAGAGAAATAGAAACAGAAATAGAAGGAGGTCGTAGACTTCGTCGACGAATATAGGGGTTCGTCGACGAGTTTAGTAGAAAATTCGTCGACGAATACAGGGATTCGTCGATGAGAAAATACCGAGAGGAGGGTTTTGAGCCGACTGAATTTCGTCAACGAATGACGTGGCTCGTCAACGAATCCTCTACTCTATAAATATGAAAAATTCGATTTTTAACTTACAAAAGAAGCCAACTCTTCTCCCTCTCTCTCCTCTTCGACTCTCTCTTCGATTTTGGCCCCTCCAGTTGTTGGATCGAAGATTTGAGGTTACCACGACGCTCCTGGTGAAGTTCTCTACTAGTTTGCCGAAGCGGATCGTTGGGAAAACAAAGTTGGAAATCATCCCTGAGTTGAGGTAAGGCTTTTTAAGCCAAATTAGACTTTATGGTAGTTATAGGAAATGATGTACGCATAAAAATACTGATGTTTAGTACTGAGAGTTTTTGGTTTCAGGGTATTGATTAGGAAATCATACGGGGGTTAGGTTAGGATATTTTACGACCTTTCTCAGTAGCCAAGTAAGGGAATAAACTAAAGCAGTTATTTTCCAAGCAAGTATTATTAATTATGAGCACATTTATTTTCAGAAAAGCATATGCTATATTTTTTTATCACATATGAAATGTATGTTTGGAAAATACAGCTATTATGATTAAAATGTATATGTATGTATAAGATGCTAGAAATGATGATTTTAGAATATGAGGTATGACTTTAAACGGCATATGTGTGGCATAAACATTATTTTTATATGAAGTGAATCATGATATGAATGATTTTACGAGCAAAGCATATTTTCAGGTATTTTGAAAAGATGAGTTATGCTATATTGAGTTTGACGAATATATAATAAATGAGTTATTTTCAGAATGTAAATACCTGAAATGATTCTGGCGCGAGGCCATATTTATGTTATCGGCACGAGGCCGTATTTATGTTTTTGGCGCGAGGCCATATTTACGATTTCTGCACGAGGCCATATTTATGATTTCGGCGCGAGGCCGTATTTATGTTATCGGCACGAGGCTGTATTTATGATATATTCAGCACGAGGCTGTAATTACGATATGTTCGGCACGAGGCCGTAATGATATTATATATGATCATGTATTATATGTTATCACAATCAGGATGTTAGTTTAGTTCAGTTCAGAGGCTCAGTAACGTAGCTTATAGATCAAATGTTTATGATCAGATTAGTGCTAACCATCCCACGAGGAGATGGGAGATGGATAGTCGATGTGGCTTTCAGTAGAGTGTGGACGTCCACCTGGCAGTCCGAACCAGGGTGTGGTGGGCCCATCGTACTTACAGGCATATTTGATTCGGCAGTGGTCGGCCAGCCATTGTCGAGTCCCACTTTCGGGCTACACAACCCGTCATAGGGGTAATACATGACATTAGCTAGCTATTCATCCTGGGTATGTTTTCAGTATTATCAGTATAATAGATGCATTATTTATGATATGATTTACTAGTAAATATGAAAGTATATGATGATTTATTATATGACGATGAATGTTCACAAAAATATGAATTGTACTGTATACGTATAATTGCATTAAATGTTCATATTGTCACACAGCTGTATTTAGTTTATTTTCCCTTACTGAGAAGTGTCTCACCTCCAAACTTAATTAATTTTTCAGGAGCCCCTGAGAGACCGGCGGATCAAGGCCGCCGTTGAGCTAGTGAGATTACCCTGTGAAGAGGCTAAGATTTTGTAATAGGGTCAGAGTTATTTTGTGTTTGACCCTAGAGATATTTTTATGTATATGAGGAGGTATAGAAGTACAGTTTTATAATGTTATAGAAAACTCTGGTATTATGCTTTATGGATGAATGTTGGATTTTATGTTTATTGCTGCGTAGAATTCCGCTGTATTTGACAGGTATCCCCGTTACCCACGGGTTCGAGTTGACCACTTTATCTATTATGTGGCATTTTATATTAAGAAATTGAGGGATGTTACATAAATTGTATATGAGAAATCTGTCTGATAAATACTGAATAAACATATTTGAAAGTAGCATACATGTCATGCTATATATCTGTACATGTAAACAATCTTATACTACTGTATAATGCGTGAAATAAATCTCAGGATGGATAGCTAACTGATGCCATGTATTATCCCCACATGACTGGGTTGTGCGGCTCGAAGGCAGAACCTAACACTGGTTGGCCGACTATATTAGGTCAATATAAGTATGTAAGTACGATGGGCCTACCCCACCCTGGTCCTGACTGTTAGGGGGACGTCTATAACTCTGCACTAAAGCCATATCGATTGCCAATCTCCCATAGCCCTTGCGGCATGTGGTAGCACTAACATAATCTGAATACATATATAGCTACAGTACCATGCTGCTGAACTGAACTAAACTAAGTCATCCGGATACTGATATCATATATTGTATTTCATATGCTGAATATAACTGTTTCACCATAATATCTAACATAATAATATTTTCATAAAAATAACATATATTTCATTACGGCCCTTATGCCAACATTTCATATCATACCATATAAATTAATGGTCCTTACGCCATTTTATATAAATTATGGTCCTTGCGCCATTTCACATAAATTACGGCCCTTGCACTGTTTCATAAATTACGGCCCTTGCAACGTTTTATAAATTACGGCCCTTGCGTCGTTTCACATAAATTATGAAAAATATAATTCATGTACTGTTTTAACCATTTCCCGAAAACAATATTAGTATAAAGGTTCTAAAAATATAACATTTTGTCATCACATAAATCATAAGATTTTATACCAAGCCACACACATTAAACCATTTTCCCTGATAATATATATATAAACATTCCCTATAAACAACAATAATTTTTCCAAACATAATTTTATATCATACATAATTTCTGAAATAAACTGCTGTAGAATAATAAGTATTTCTATGAAAATTCTGACTTAATTTATTTTCTTACCTAGCTTACTAAGATGCCCACACAATTCAATCCTGAGCCCATGACATTTCCAACACAAAATCTACAATTTCTATTTTCCCATAACATTCAACATAATTTCCATAAAACATTTCCTAAGCTCCCAATAATCTAAATAAATTGTTAAACACCAAAAATAATCAAATTATCTTGGTTTTTCTGAACTATGCCCGCAGGGTCCCGAATTTACACCCGTTGCGCTTACTCGAACCCTAAATCAAGAATCCTAATTCTATTAAATCAACCCTAAATAAAATACGATTTTAATATTTCCTAAGCTCATAAATTCCAAATAAATAATTATACCCTAAAATATAACCAATTTACTTAATTTTCCAAATCTCACTCTTGCTTAGAAATGGTTCTTAGGAAACCCAAATTGAAAATTTACTCCAACCAAAAACACGACTATCGCGACTAGGACCCCGTGATGGTGTTCGATCTTCGATTTAGTGGCAGATTTAAGGAGAAATTGAGAAAAGAAAGAAAAGTTACCTTACCCCAAGAATGGTGCCTATGTCACTCCCACGATAAATTCGCTCCAATAGAAATGTCAGTGGCGGAACTGGGAATCCAATGACACCTTCTATTTCCCAATCAGCCGAATATCCATCGAGAAATTGAAAGAAATGGAAGAGAGACGAAAGTGAGTCAGAGAGAGAAGAAAAATAAAATAAAATTGATGCTTCTGTATTTCAATTCCTGAGGAAGTAACCTTCCTCAGGAAGTTACCTATATAAACTTATATATATATTATATATTATATTAAAATATTATTATATTATATTATATTAATTATTATTTAATTTTATTATTTTTTAATTAATTTTTTATTTTTATTTTTATTTTTTATTTTTATTTTTATTTTTTACATTCTCACGTATATCCTTTTCTGGGGCGTTACAACCTATCCTATACTACACTATTCAAATCAAAATACATACCTTCAACCCTGAATCCCACTAAATAGGTGTGGGTATCTCTGACGCATCTGTTACTCTAAGTCCTAAGAAACTTCCTCTAATGCATGATTGTATCATAACACCTTTATTAGTGAAATGCTTTTCATGTGCAGCTCCTGCTATTTCCGATCCAAAATCTGTACTAACACTTCTTTATAGGACAAAGCATTACCAAGCTCTAGTGCCTCATAACTAATCACATGAGAGGGTTCTGAGACGTATTTCCTCAACATGGAATCAAGAAATACGTCGTGAATTCTAAACAGAACTGGTGGTAATGCCAACCTATAAGCAACCGAACCCACCCTTTCAAGAATCTCAAATAGTCCAATATACTTAGGGCTCAGCTTACACTTCCTCCCAAATCTCATAACTCCTTTCAGTGGTGCCACCTTCAAAAACACATGATCTCCTACATCAAACTCCAACTCTCGTCAGCGAGTATCTGCATAGCTCTTCTGCCAACTCAATGTGAGCAGGAAAATGGATTTAATGATATTTATCAGGAAATATGGTTTCAAATCAGGTTTTATGCTTATAATCATTATTCATATTGGTGTGGCATGAGTATAATTTTCATGAAATTGTATTATACCAGAATATTATGATTTTCCCAAAATAAGCATGTTTTCTTAGTTTTCAGGAAAATCATGAAAGCAGTATAGGAAATATGTTTAAAGTATGGTATTGAAACAGTACAGAGATTTCAAACTATGTATATTAAAATATATGTCGGCGTAAGGGTCGGGGTTTTACATGATATGCTATATCAGCATAAAGGTCGTGATTTTACATGATATAATACGCCGGCATAAGGGTCATGGTTTTATATGATATGCTATGTCGTCGTAAGGGCCGTGATTTTACATGTTATATTATATCGACGTAAGGATCGTGATTTAGAAAATATAATATGTTGGCGCAAGGGCGGTGGTTTACATGATAAGGTTTGCAAAAATTCATGAAAATACTATCATGACAGATATTATTATGAAATAACTATGTATCATTATTTGAGATTTACGATATGTTATCTGAAACCGGATGGTTTGGTTTAGGTTTTCACGAAGCACGGTACCGTAGCTATATGATCACGATTATGTATATGTTAATGCTACCACATGTTGTAAGGAACTGTGGGAGAACAGCAGTCGATGTGGTTTCATGGTAGTGCAGGCATCCCTCTAGTAGTCCAGACCAAGAGGGGTAGACCCATCATACTTATAGACTTATGCTGATCTAGCGTGGTCGGCCAGCCATTTCTAGGTCTCACCTTCAGACCGCACAACCTAGTCATGTGGGGGTAAGACATGACACCAGCCAGCTATCCATTCAGGATGTTATTTTATGTACAGTTATATATGATGATTTCATGTATAGAAACTCAGCATGTTATACTATGTTATGTTAAATTATGTTTTAATCAATTACGATATAGACAATTTTGCTAGATATGATTTGTGTAATGTTATATGTATAATACGAAAATATTCATGTTGCCATACACTGATGTTAGTTTATTTCTCAAACTGAGAGATGTCTCACCCCAACTATATAAACATTTTAGGGAACCCAGATAAAAGAGCAAATAGAGTTCTACAGCGTTAGAGGTCGACTGTTCTATCCTATCAGAAGGGTAAGTCGTTGTAGTGATCTAAAAATAAATAAATAAATAATAATACTAATACTAATAATAATTATAATAATAATAATAAATAAATAAAATTTAAAATTAAATTAAATTAAATTGAATTAAATAATGATAATCATTAATTAAATTATATAACATAACATATTAATATATATTAATATAATATAATATATTATTATAATATATAATATATATAAAAAAATGGTAACTCTTCTGAAGCTTTCTAAGCTTTAGGATATGGATTTAGTTCTGCAAAGACTCATGCCCCCCTATGAAAATTTCTTGCACGCCCAGGCTCGTCTCCGTCTTTGTCTCTCTCTCTCAATTTCTCGACGGATTTGCGGCGAATCGGGAAACGGAAGGTGCCATTAGATTCCTAATTCCGTAGCTGACATTTTTACTGGAGCCGATTTGTCGTGGAAGCGGCTTAGGTACTATTCCTAGGGTAAGGTAACTTTTTCCTAATTTCTCAATTTCGCTTTAAATCTATCACTAAATCGACGATCAGGCACCACCACGTGGTCCTAGTCGCGATTATCGTCATTTTAACGTGAGTAAATTTTCAATTGGGGTTTTCTAAGCCCCATTCCAAAGCGAGAGTGGATTTGGGAAAATGAGTAAATTGACTATATTTGAGAGTATAATTATTGATTTAGAATTTATAGGTCTAGGAAATACTAAAATAATATTTTATTTATGGTTAATTTAATGGAACTAGAATTTTTAATTTTAGGATCCAGGTGAGCGCCCCGGATATTTTTCGGGGTCCTTGTTAGCGTAATTCAAGAAACCAAGTAAGGAGAAATATATATTAAACCAGAATTTTTATGAATTTAATGAAAAATGAATTGTATTATAAATACGTATATATATTTCGGTATAGGTTTAAAATGCTAACCATTTAAATTATATTTTTCCGAGTTTAGGGATGTTTATTAGATACATATATGTGAAATTGAACTGATGAAAGTGAAATATTTTTCAAAATAATTATACAAGAAATTAAAGGTATTTTTCTAATATATGAATGTTAAATGTGGGTTGACTTATTTTTAGGCAATGTATGAATTTTACTGCTAAATAGTGTGCCATGAGTAAGTAGGAATGCTGTGTGGAAATATGATATATGTATGAGATGCATGATATTCAGGAAATGAATTGAGTATAAAAATGTTATATGAAATATGCTGCATGTGAGTGTTAATGCAACCATGTAAAGCAGCTGAAAAATGTTAGGTAAAACAGTTGAAAGATGTTGGGCAAATGTATGACAGTTGAAAAATATTGGGTAAAACAGCTGAAAGATGTTAGGTAAATGTATGACAGTTGAAAAATGCTGGGTAAAACAGCTGAAAGATGTTTGGTAAATGTATGACAGCTGAAAAATGGTAGGTAAAATAGCTGAAAGATGTTGGATAAAATAGTTGAAAGATGCTGGGTATGAAATGAAATGAAATGAAAATGGAAATGAATGAAATGAGAATAAAATATAAAATGTGAACAATGTAAAATGGGAAGAGCCTCGTAAAGTAAATGAAATGAAAAGTAAAAGATGGAAACATGAACAGTTGAGAAATGTAGAGTAATGGCAAACAAAATAATGTATTATGGTATTATCAGTATTTATGCTAGTAGAACATGTTACGTTTAGGCGAGACAAACTCTTCGCCTGAGGGCTTGCTGAGAAAGGCGAGTGCCCTGGTTGTATCAAGTGTAGCAGTAGGCTGCATAACGTGCTAGGGCAGAGGGAAACTACTTGTATGAGCGGGTAAATTTCCTTATTCTTGGGAGTCTTCACCAGTAAAGTTTTGTATGAACTATGTGAGTACGAGATTAATCTATCACTTAAAGGCTTACTGAGTAAGGTGAGTGCCCTGATTTGCTTTACCTGTGACCTTTGGGTTACCTAATGGATCATAGCAGAGGGGTGCTACTTGTATGAGCAGGTAATCACCCCTATCTTTAGGTAATCTCATGGGTAAAATATCTTGCATGTGTTTGAGTAGGATTAGAAAATGATTTCAGGAATTATCTTAATGATTTGCAAATGATGAATAATATGTTATATACAAAACTAATGTTCGTCACACACTGTTTTAATATATTGTTTCTTCCCTTACTGAAATGTGTCTCACCTGAATATGAACTAATTTTTTTTCAGGATCTCCACGAGATCGAGCTTAGAGAGCTCGAGCTGTAGTAACCCGACCCCGAAAAAGAAAAAAAGAAAAAAAGAAAAAAAAAAGATATTTTGGAGAAGATATTTTGAAAAGAGATATTTTGAGATATTTATATATAAATATCTTGGAGGAGATATTTATTTAGATTACTTAAGGGTTAAGTAAGGATTTATTCTATAAATTATCTTATCCTCTCTCATTCTCTCATTCTCTCTCTCTCTCTCTCTCTCTCTCTCTCTCTCTCTCTCTCTCTCTCTCTCTTTAAGATCCTTCACCGTTCGTCATCCGTTTCCAAAAATGGAGGGTACTACGTGGATCAGAAGAGGAAGCTCTACACTTTTAGTGGATCGGATTGTCGTTTCAGAGAGTTTCGGGTTTTCCCAAGAATCGAGGTAGGAATCTGATCCTAATTTTGATTGGATATTTGGATAGCAGTAGAAACATAGTAAGGTTATTTTCTGTGGTTTTAGGTTTTCGGGATCTCGGGTTATCGTTTTGGACCGTTTTCGTACGAAGTTTCATTTCGAATATAAGGTAAGGGGAATTTGATTACAACAGCATATTTGGAAAACTAAACCGCTAAAAAGCTAGTTTATGTTATTATTTATGATTTAACTACTTATTTGTGAAATTCTACCGAACAGAGATGCCGGTTTGACGATTTTACGATTTTTGATAAAAACGAGGATTTCGATGTGTGATCTCCAAATTTTACAAATATTGTTTATTTGTGTTTATACTATAGTAGGAGAGGCTCAAATCCTTTATTTATTCAATTAAACTATGTATATTGAATTTCTATCATTTAGCGGGTTTTTGTATTAAACTTGTGTGATATATGTTGAAATGGAAATGAATGTATTTTCTATACTACTGATATAGAATATGAGAATGAAATTCCAATTTGTTATTCTTACAATGTGATAAACAGAGGTTGGTGATACACCGAGCCGCATCAGTAAACAAAAAGGGGTAAACTGAGTGGAAAGACGCTGGTTTGAACCCGATGGAATTATTTCTATACTATTGATATAGATTATGGGAGATAAAATCATATTTGTATAAATTGAATTTATGATACACGGAACCACAGCTTAAGGTCCCGCGAGGGTTGAAAAATACTTTCTTTGTAGGGTGAAATGAAACCACTGTTATATGATACGGCACGATATCGTAGCTAGATGTACACGTGCAACCACACGTATTAAACGATGTAGGTACCAAGATGGTCGGCTAGCAAGGTGAAACCATTGGCTAATATTGGGCCAATGGGGGCAGTCAAATCGTATGTAGGTACTCAGCAGTGTCTGCATGAACAGGGCATTGGACGAGTACCAGTGCACAACCCGAGCCATAGGGTAAAACTGGTTATAGGGATATTTTGCTTTTGGTCATCTGATAAATCATTAAATGGTTGAAAGACAAATGTGGGAATTTTGTAATATGAATGATGATATACCTGATGCATTACTGTATTGAAAATATTTGATTTATATTCTAAATGTTGAATGAAAATATGCATGTATGCAGTCACACACTGTTGTAACTCCTTCTTCCTTATTGAGAGGTGTCTCACCCTCTCTTATAACCTTTGTTTTCAGGTCCGTCCATGCGTCGATCCTAGTAGATAAAGGGACTGGGGTGGTTATTTTGGTTAGCTTACGTAAGCATCTAAATTTTGTACTAAACTTGATGAAAGTCCTTTTTGGAGGGTTGTAATATGACGATTACTCTAAGTCCGAATGTATGTAAATTATGGATGTATTAGTGAACTCTAGTATAAGGCTAGTAGTAATCCCAATGGATGTTTATGTTTTTCCACGACATTTACATCATGATTATGTATAATTTACACCCGTATGTCCCTGTTTAGGGCGGGTTGTTTCCATATCTTGAACAGGTATAGGTATTTGATGTATGTGAGTGACACCTGAGTCCGTGTAAAGGGCCGGGTCGTTACACGAGCTGTTATAGTACTTTTGGAGGAAAAGGGTATAATTTTGATAATATTTTGGGATGTAAATATTTTATGTTTTATGTTTTATGTTTTAAGTCTTCTGAGTAATGGATGGTTGTGAAACATACTGGTGTTTGAAAATACTGGAAGTGTAGGTTATGTTTTGGAGATATGTATTTATGTGAATACAGGTGGATGTATGATGTATGTTAGAATGTAGATGGATGTAGAAAACTCTGGTCTTATATTTGTTGAAAGATTTTAATTATGTTTTCTGCTGCGTAAATGACATTGGAATGGAGATTGTTAGGTAAATGAATTGATTAGTAACACTCCGGACCCACGTAGGGGGTCAGGGCATTACAGTCGTTATGTTAGGATCTGATGGATTTTTGGGTTATGACCCTAGCGCACTTTTTGGTCTTTTTTGGGATATGTATGTGTATATAACAATTTTGGTAAAACTCTGGTATTGTGTTGGTTGGATGATTTAATATGTATATGATTTTACGTTTTCCGTTGCTTAGGTATTAGTTGTATTTTAGGTATATCCCTAATGCCAATGGGTCTAGGTGGATTATGTTTTATCAGTTGAACAGGATATTAGGATTATTATATTAAATGTTATTATGAAAGAAATTATGGTAAATTAGGCAGGTCGTTACAGTTTGGTATCAGAGCTTAGGTTGTTAGGTTCTGTAGACTCTAAAGTGTAGCGGAAACAATACTAGAGTATAGGAAAGGATTTGAGGTTTTGTCTTGCAAGTTAGAGACAAGACTTCCGTGGTGGTTTCTGTGTTTTTTTTTTGGGTGACGATTTCAAGAAAGTCATAGTAAACTGTTGTCAGTTTTGCTTCTAAAGTGTAGGACTGGATCTTGAAATGGGATAAGGATGTCAAGATAGGAGATTTTGGTTAGATGTGAAAGTTATAAGGATAGGGTCCCTATGTAACAACCTCGACCCACCACGTGGGCCCGAAGTGCTACTTTAGTGACGTCATTGTACTTGATACCTTATTCATCAAATATAAAATACACATACGCAGCGGAAATAAAATATAAAATCCTCAAATTACATTACCAAAGTTCTAACTATTTATATACACAAATATATCCATTTTCACATAATTACATCCCATAAAACTAAACAAAAATAAAATCTCCATCTACACACTGCCTATATAAAATTTACACCTCTAGCCCGACTCCTCTAGCCGATCTCTAGGATTTCTTGAAAAGATAGTTTGTAAAGTAGGGGTGAGGCACGGCTCAGTAAGGGAAATATTAAGTTAATGTTAGTGTGTGGCCAGTATGCATTTAGTGTACAGAAAATAACCAGTTCACTAAATAGATAAACACATTTATGAAAACATTCTTATTTTACACTTACACACACAATTAGCCGAGGATAGGGAAGATTACCCGCCCATACAAGTAGCTTCCCTCTGCTCTAGTACCATTACTGCTACCACGACACTCACCTTTCTTAGTAAGCCCTCGAAGTTATCTTATTAATTAACTGTATTCACATAAATTAACAAATATGCATATAAGACACTCCCTGTGAAAAACACGCCATTTACATCCCCATGGCACGGGTTGTGTGGTCCGAAGGTTGGACTAATGTCCTGAGGGATCCACCCAGACAGTAGTCATCTATACTCTCCACTAACATACTCCGCGAGTACACACAGCTCCAATTGTTGGTCCGATTTCCCTCACCTAGTGGTGCATTCTCCTCACGTAGGCAAATCGGACAAGGCTACCCTACACCTCTCAGCACATGTAAGAACTTGGAAAATATAAAATGGATTTCTGCAGATTTCGTCGATGAAGTCAGGTTTCGTCGACGAAGGCAGTAGACTTTTCGTCGATGAAATTCAGAGGTTCGTCGACGAGAAAATGCTGAGAGGTCTGAAAAATTTTAAATATCAGACTTCATCGATGAGGCTGCCAACATCCGCGACGAAATCCTTGACTTTTTTGTTGACGAAGGTACTTTTCGTCGATGAAAATCGGGCAGGTCAAAGGCTTATGAAAAGGGATATTTGGGTTTCTTCTTCACTAAATTTCTTTCTCTCTCTCTCTCTCTCTCTCTAAATTCTCTCTACTCTCTCTCTCTAGATTTCCTCGCCGGTCGTTGATAGAATCGGAAATCTAAGGTTACCACGAGGATCGTGGAAGGATTCTCTACAACTTCTGTGGATCGGAATCTCGGTTCGAGCATTTTTGGGTTTCGGGCCAAAATCGAGGTAAGGCTCAGTTTTCATTTCTGATTCGGTCTATGTATAGTAGTATGAATCATAAGCATGTTTAGTACTGTGGTTTGTAGATTTCGGAGTCTCAATTCATAGTTTTGAGGGCTGTAGAGTTCGTGGTTTGGTTTCGAGTTGAGGTAAGGGGATTCTATTTATATCAGTTCATTTTTGAAATCAGGATCGGTAGGCCTGTAGGCTACGATCATATGTACGTTTTGACTACTTATTTGGGAAAATCTATCAGGTAAAAACACGGAATTTTTGAGTTATAGTTTTCGAGAAAATTGGGGATTTCGGGTATCATCTCTTATTTGATTGAAAAACCGTTTATGTTGTTTAAACTGTATTATTGAGGTGATCGTAATCCATATTTGCATAAACTGTATACTTGAAATTGTAAACGATATGATTTTCCGTAAACCAAATAAGTGTGGTGCGTGTGTATGTATATTGTTCCAGATATTTGTGAAAAACAGCTATGTGGCGGCTTATTACCGTACACTAAAATGTATAGGGACGTGAGTTCCAAAGTGATTCCAAGTTTTGTGAAATCGGCTAGGGGCGGCTAATTACCGTACGCCGAGAGTGGCTGGCTCTATATCCAGGGTGCGAAATATCACCAAGAGTGGCCAGCTCTATATCCAGGGTGCGAAATATCACCAAGAGTGGCCGGCTTTATATCCGGGGTGCGAAATATCACCAAGAGTGACCAACTCTATATCCGGGGTGCGAAATATCACCAGTACGGACCACAGTGGGCCTGGGTTGACGCAGTGTAGTTTGCACTTGGTAACATAATCGGGGTTAGACCAGGTGACCTTGTGTAGTTGCATGTGTAGCAATAGATTCACTATTGGGCCTGAGTCAGAAACCTTCGTAGTTTAATGTGTTGGAACGTAACCACTGTGAGACTAAGTGACCTTGTGTAGTTGTGATTTGTGTGACGACACTGATTGTATGTATGTACGTGTGTATTTGAGTATCGTATGAATTGGAATGGTTTTGTGAAAATATTGGAACTGTATGGAATTGTATGGGAATGTATGGAACTTGTTTTGAAACTGTACGTATGTGTTTCAAACCGTATCATATGTATGTGTTATGAAGTATGAAAATGACACTGGTATGCCATACACTGATATAACCTGTTTTCTCCCTTACTGAGAGGTGTCTCACCCTGAATATATACAAATTTTTTTCAGGTCCTTTGGGTAGCCAAAACTAGCATCCTAGCATTCGGAAGCGGGGGGTGTGTTTATCTACTGCTAGTACCTGATCGGTACGAGTTTTGTAACCGGGTTGTCGTGATAGATTTTGTAGACACCCGTAGTTTGTATAGTATTGTGGGAATGTATAACCTTGTATGGTATAGACTCTGGTATGGTACAGTTTGATGTATAGAAAGACCGTATTCCGCTGCATATTTTAATGAGTATGGACATGTGTATGTATGTATATAGGGCATCCGTTCACCCCACAGGGTCGGACCCTCTTTGTATGTGGTATCATTTAATGTTTTAATTGATACTGAGACAGGTTAGGTTACTTAAATTCACCCTTGGGTCCCATCTCAGGGTTCGGGGCGTGACAGCTTGGTATCAGAGCTAACCAGGTTTTAGGTCTTGTAGACTTGGTTAAGAGTATTGATGTGTACATACCAGAGTATAGGATGTGGATATGGATAGAGTTGGTTGTGGGTTATTCGGTTGCTAGACCGGGAATATATTTATATAAACATAACAGTTAAATTGATTCAATTTTCATAAAATTACTGACTTAATTTAATCCCCTTACCTGATTACTGAAAAAGCCTAATAACACCTCGGCCTACGCCCCAGGCGTTTAGAAACCCTTGAGCCTTGAAATTCAAATTTCACCATATTATTTGTCACAATTCTTAGAGTAACTTTTCCTAAAATTTTCCTAAGTTCTGAATACCTTAAATAGCCTAATAAAATCCTAAATTATCAAACTTACCCTCCATTTTGGATTGGTACCCCGGAGCTCCAATTCGAAAACTCGCTCCGGCTAGATTGTAGAGAATCTCCCCACGAGTCTCCTGGCAATTTTTGTTCGTTAATGGGGCTTATAGTTTAAGAGAAATTGAGGTAAGTTTGAGATTTGGCCTTACCCCAGGAGATATACCTACCCCGCTCCCACGACAGATTCGCTCCAGTAGAAATGTTGGTGGCGGCGAGTAGAGCCCAACGGTATTTTCAGATTTTTGATCGGCCGAATAACGAAGACGAGATGGAGGAGAGTGGGAGAGAGGAGACGAGGAACACGTTGAGAAGCTCTGCCTCTGCGCAAAATGAGAAAGAAGAAGAAGATGAAAAAAAAAACAAATGTTTCTGTTTCCTAAAGGATATTCTTCAAGATAACATTAACTTTTATATATATATATATATATATATATATATTATTATATTATATTATATTAATAATAATAATTTAATTAATTAATTAATCAATTAATTTTAATTTTTTATTATTATTATTATTATTATTATTATTATTATTATTATTATTATTATTATTATTATTATTTTTAGGATCACTACACCTTAAGTCGTGTTTATTGTCTTTTCAGGAAGGACCCTGGAGGGGGTAGTGCCCATGCGAGTGGTAGTGACGGTGCAGGGCCCTCGAGTGCAGGTGGGGCTGATTCAGATGTGGTAATACGCAGTGTAGTTAAGTAGGTTATGACTAAGAGCTCCTAAGAACAGGGAGGCCCGTGTGCAGGTCATGGGTGCACGATGGAGAAATTCACCAAGATAAATCCTCCAGCATTTTCAGGAGGTGCTGATCCTGCAGTCGCCAAGAGTTAGATGCAGGAGATTGAAAAGGTGTTGGCAGTATTGCAATGTATGAAGGAGCAGAGGGTCCTTTTCGCCACCTATAAACTGACAGGGGAGGCCGAGAGGTGGTGGACTGTTGTGAAACTCTTGGAGCAGCAGAGGACGATGCCGATAGCTATGACATGGGATCGATTTAAAGAATTATTCTTTGATAGATATTTCCTAGCCACTGTCAGAGAGGTCAAAGTGGAAGAGTTCTTGAATCTGAAGCAGGGACAGCAATCAGTCCAGCAGTATGCGGCGAGGCTCATAGAGTTGTCCCACTTCACCCCGTATGTTGTTCCTAATGAAATAAAGAAGGCGAGATAGCTTGAAAGAGGATTGAGGCATGGAATATACAAGCAAGTAGTAGTGTTGAAGATACATGATTTTGCTGAGTTGGTTGACAAAGCAGCATTGGCTGAGGCTAGTAAGTGCATGGATACAGAGGAGTAGGGACAGAAGAAGAAATCTACACCTTCGGGCTTCCAATAGGGATCTAGGCAGGGCTAGTGGAGGAGAGGAAACTATGGTAGAGAACAGAGGCAAGAGACTGGAGGCCGTGAGTTTCAGGTGGTGCAGAATTTCCCTTTTTGTCAGATCTGTGGAAAGAGACACTTGGGAGAGTGTCGATAGGGGAGAGTCGTCCGTTATTGCTGCGGCAGGTAGGGACATATGATGCGAGATTTCCCTACACCACCTGTGTAGAGACCCAAACCCGTAATAAGCTAGGTTCATCGACGAAGGAGTCACGTTCGTCAACGAAGTCCTTCAGAGCCTTGTCGATGAGCAAATACCGAGCAGGTAAGAGAAATTTCTAGAATTGGGCTCAGCAACGAAGGAATGGCTTCGTCGACGAGCTATGTGGCGGATTCGTCGACAAAGACGCCGCCTCGTCGATGAGTTTCACTCGGTCAAAGGCCCTATAAATATCCATTTTGGTTGCTTAGAAGTTAAGTTTCTCCCAAAGCTCTCTCTCTCTCTCTAAACCAGCGAAATTCCTTTCTCTCTCCAAGATTCTTCGCCATTTGACGTCCGTTTCTCCTGTGGGCATCAAAGGAGGAAGTTCTACAACTTTAGTGGATCAGATTGTTGTTTCGAGGATTTTTGAGTTTTTCCAAAAATCGAGGTAAGGATTTGATTTCGATTTCAATTGAATATTTGGATAGTAGTCAAAATTATAGTAAGATTATGTTCTGTGGTTTTTAGGTTTTGAGGATCCTGAGTTGTCGGTTTGGATCATTTCCGTACGTAGTTTCGTTTCAAGTTTAAGGTAAGAGGAATTTGATTACAACAGTATTTTGTAAAAACTAAATCACTAAAAAGTTAGGTTTTGCTTATATGTATGATTTAACTGTTTATTTGCTAAATTCTACCAAGTAGAAATGCCAATTTTACAATTTTTTGATTTTTGGTAAAAATATGGATTTTGGCGTATGGTCTTCAAATGTTTTAAAATTTCTTTATTTGTATTATTATGTATGTAGGAGATGCCTAAATCCCTTATTTTTATTTAAATGGTATTTATTACATTATGTACTATATAGCGGATTTTTGTTTAAATTAGTATGACGTATGGACGAAAATGAATTTGTGAACATTCAATATTATTGACATGGATTATGGGAACGGAGTTCCAACTAGTTATACTGAAAATGTGGAAAACAGAGGTCGGTTATACACCGAGTTGTATTGGTGAAAAAGGGTAAATCGAGAGGATGTGTGCTGGTTTATACCCGATGTGATTATTTGAATTTGTGAAAATATTGGAATTGCACAGGTTACTATATTTTGTTATAAACTGTATATATGACTAGAACCACAACTTGCTACCAAAAGAAGTTGAAAAAAACTTCAGTGATGGGGTTGAAAAATACTCTAAACTATTATAAGCACGGTTCCGATACTGGCAGTACAGTGCAACCACACATGAGGGATCAGTGTGGGTACTTAAGATAGTCAACTTGCGTGGAGTTTGTAAACAGCTGGTAAAAATAAACCAGGGGGCGGTTGGACTACAGTAGATGCTCGGCATTGTCTGTACGAACATGACACTGTCAGAGGAATCAGTGCACAACCCGTGCCACGGGGGTAAACAGGCAAACTGGTCATACCAAGCTGGTAGTTGTTCTAATATTCATATGCATGATTTAAATACTTGAATGTGCAGAAAAATCCTATATGTTACAATATTATAAAGAAATGTTCCATATGTATGAGTTTTTATGAAAATATGCATATATGCAGTCACACACTGTTGTAACACTTTCTTCCTTACTGAGAAGTGTCTCACCCCATTATACAACCTTTGTGTTCAGGTCCATCAGGTCGTCAGTCCTCGTAGCTAGAGGGACCTGGGGGATTGTTTTTGGTTTAGCTTACGTAAGCGTTCAAATCATGTATTAAACTTAGATAAAGTTCCTTTTTGCAGGGTTGTAATAACATGTTATGTTCTATGTTTGGATTTATGTAATTGAGGATGTAATAGTAAGCTCTGGTATAAGTCTAGCAGAAATCCCAATAAATGTTTATGTTTTTCCGCAACATTTACATTGTAATTATGTGTGGTTTACACCCGTATGTCCCTATTTAGGGCAGGTTGTCTATGTATCTTGAACAGGTACATGTATTTTATATTTGGGTTAACGGTACTGGTCCGTATAAAAGGCCGGGTCATTACAACCTGGTACCGCTCTTGCTCTAGACCTTACCGGTAAGGCTATCAAGCGCCCCGTGGAGGCCAGCAGAGGAATGTAGCTCTAACGAGGGTCTATGCTTTGACGCCTGGAGATCCCGAGACTGCAGGCGACGTCGTGACAGGTACCTTTAATGTTTTAACATATCAAGTAATTTTTTTATTTGATTCAAGTGCCACCCACTCTTTTGTGTCTGCGGCCTATGTTAAATTATTTAGAAATGAGACTCAGTTATTAGATATAGAATTGTCAGTAGCTACACCATCAGGGTCAGTGATGCAATGTCGTAGGGTGCTCAAGGGTTATCTGATAGAAATTCAAAGGAGAGTACTACCAACTGGCCTTATTGTGCTTAATATGCATGGATTTGATGTAATACTAGGTATGGATTGGCTAGCAGCTAACTATGCTAATATTGACTGTCTTTTGAAAAAGGTGATTTTCAGACCACCGGGGAAGCAAGAATTCAGATTTATGGGATCGCAGGTGAGTTCCCTGCCACAGTTAGTGTCAACCATGCAGGCGAGAAGATTACTTCTGCACGGTTGTCAGGGGATTATGGCCTTTGTAAAAGAGGTGTCAGAAAATGAGTTGAAGATGGGCAATACACTAGTGGTTAAGGAGTTTCCGGATGTTTTTCCAAAGATCTACCTAGGTTACCTCCCTATTGTGAGGTAGATTTCGCTATTGATCTACTTCTGGGGATGACACCGATTTCTAAAACTCCTTACCAAATGGCTCCAGTAGAATTGAGAGAATTAAAAGATCAGCTGTAGGATTTATTGAATAAAGGGTTTATTAGACCTAGCGTTTCGCCCTGGGGAGCACCAGTGTTATTTGTAAAGAAGAAAGACGTGTCTATGAGGATGTGTATTGATTACAGGGAGATAAACAAGATAACAATCACGAACAGGTATCCTCTACCCCGTATAGATGATTTATTTGATCAACTTTAGGGCACACAGATCTATTCCAAGATTGAACTCAGATCAGGCTACTACCAGGTGAAAGTAAAAGCAGAAGATGTCGAGAAGACAGCTTTCAGGACCAGGTATAGGCATTATGAATTCCTCGTTATGCCTTTTGGTCAGACGAACGCTCCTGCTGTGTTCATGGACTTGATGAATAGAGTTTTTCATTAGTATTTAGATCAATTTGTTATACTTTTCATTGATGACATGCTGATTTACTCAAGGAGTTTTGAGGAGCATGAGACGCATTTACGACCGGTACTTCAAATGCTCAGGGAAAATAAGTTGTATGCCAAATTTAGTAAATGTGAATTCTAGCTAGAGAAAGTGTCGTTTCTAGGGCATGTTGTTTCAAGGGATGGTATCAGTGTGTGGCAACATGGGTATTTCATGTGTCATAAGCATATACTGTACATAAATCATATCTGAGAAATTCGTCTGATAAATACTAAATAAACATATTCGAAAGTAGCATACATGTCATGCTATATATCTGTACATGTAAAACATCTTATATCACTGTATAATACATGAAATAAATCACAGGATGGATAGCTAACTGATGCCATGTATTACCCCTGCATGACTGGATTGTTTGGCCCGAAGGTGGGACCTAGCACTGGATGGCCGACCATGCTAGATTAATATAAGTCTGTAAGTACGATGGGTTTGCCCCACCCTGGTCCGGACTGCCAGGGGGATGTCTACAACTCTGCACTAAAGCCACATTGACTGCCAATCTCCCAGAGCCCCTTGCGACATGTGGTAGCACTAACATAATCTGAATACATATATAGCTACGGTACTGTGCTGCTGAACTGAACTAAACTAAGTCATCTAGGTACTAATATCGTATACTGTATTTCATATGCTAAATATAACTGTTTCACCATAGTATCTAACATAATAATATTTTCATAAAAATAACATATCTTTCATTACGACCCTTGCGCTGACATTTCATATCATATCATATAAATTATTGGCCCTTACGCCATTTTATATAAACTATGACTCTTGCGCCATTTCACATAAATTACAGCCCTTGCGTCGTTTCATAAATTATGGCCCTTGCGCTATTTTATAAATTACGGCCCTTGCGCCGTTTCACATAAATTACGAAAAATATAATTCTTATACCGTTTTAACCATTTCCCAAAAACAATAATAGCATGAAGATTCCGAAAATATAATATTTTGCCATCACATAAATCATAAGATTTTATACCCATGTCACACAAATTAAACCATTTTTCCTGATAAAATATATATAAACATTCCCTATAAATAGCAGTAATTTTTCCAAACATAATTTTATATATACATAATTTCTGAAATAAAATGCTGTAGAATAATAAGTATTTCCATGAAAATTTTGACTTAATTTATTCCCTTACCTGATTTCTTGAACTACGCCAATAGGAATCCCAAACTAATGCCCGCAGTGCTCACTCGGACCCTGAATCAAAAATCCTAATTCCATTAAATCAATCCTAAATAAAATACTATTTTAATATTTCCTAGGCCCATAAATTCGAAATAAATAATTATACTCTCAAATATAACTAATTTACCTAATTCCCTAAATCCTACTCTCGTTTTGGAGTGGGGCTTAGGAAACCCAAATTGGAAATTTACTCTGACCAAAATGACGATGATCACGACTAGGACCCCGTGGTGGTACCTGATCGTCAATTTAGCGGCAGATTTAAAGAGAAATTGAGAAAATAGGGAAAAAAATACCTTACCCCAGGAATGGTGCTTACGCCGCTCCCACGACAAATCCGCTCTAGTAGAAATGTCGGTGACGGAGTTAGGAATCCAACAATACCTTCTGTTTCCCGATCAACTGAATATCTGTCGAGAAATTGAAGAGAGGGGGAGAGAGAGATGGAAGAAATGAGAGACGTGAGAGAGAGAGAGAGAGAGAGAGAGAGAGAGAGAGAGAGAGAGAGAGAGAGAGAGAGAGAGAGAGAGAGAGCGCAACTCTCTCTCTGGATTTCAGAGGAGACATCTCCTTCAAGAGGAGTTTATAGTATTATGTAATATTATATATATATATATATATATAAGTAATCATTTTATTTATTTAATTGTTATTATCATTAATTAATCAATTTTATTAATTTATTTAATTAATCAATTAGCTAATTAATTTATTATTAATAATTAATAATTTATTTATTTATTTTTATTTTTTTACATTCCCAAGCATATCATTTTCTAGAGTGTTACAAAGAGTCAGTCTACGGCCTAGGCTTTTAAATTAAACTCAAAAATTTGGCGTTGGTCAACTTATCTAAGGTCTTTTGATTTCCCTACGGTCTATCTACGGTCATTATTGAGCTTTCATTCATACTATGCATGTCATGCATTATTACACACCAAATATAAAAAATTAAATGCAATTACAAAGAGAAATAAAGATCTTTTTCTTCTTCTTCTTTTGCTCCTTTGATCATGGAATACGCCAGGCGGTATGATCTTTATATTCCTCAGGCTTCCATCAATCCTCTTATATGTGTGAGTTCTGAAATATTAACCTGTTCAAGTACTAAGTACACACATTAGTTTCAAGTGCTTTGTTAGCATCAAAACAGGGATCAGACTCAAAAAGTCAACATGCACCAGAGATTCTCTGATTAGGGCGGGTTGCAGTATTTATGGTATCAGAGAGTTTATATGTTTTATCTAGCACTCCGGGCCCACTCTCGGGTTCGGGGCGCTACATCAGCTATTCCTGATGATTATTTGGTATATCTGAAAGAATCTAACTATGATTTAGGGACTAGTAAGGACCCGGCTACGTTTTCACAAGCTATTGAAAGTAATGATTCTGAAAAGTGGATCAATGCTATAAATGATGAGTTGAAATATATGGAACAGAATAAAATCTGGGACTTTTGATTTTCCTGAAGGTTTTACAACAGTTGGGTGTAAATGGATCTTTAAGACCAGACACAACTGTAATGACAATATTGAACGATATAAAATTAGGCTTGTAGTAAAGAGTTTCACTCAAAATGAAGGTGTTGATTACAAAGAGACGTTCTCTCCTGTATCGAAAATAGACTCTCTTAGAAACATAATGACTTTGGTGGCTCTTTTGATTTGGAGTTACACCAAATGGATGTGAAAATAACTTTTCTAAATAGGAATTTAGACGAAGATGTGTATATGGATCTTCCTAAAGATTTAATGATTAAAGGTAAGGAGCATATGGTTTGCAAATTTAAAAAGTCAATCTATGGACTTAAACAAGCTTCCAGACAATGGTATATTAAGTTTAATGATACCATCACGACATTTGGATTTAAGGAAAATACCGTTGATTGGTGTATATATCTAAAGGTTAGTGGGAGCAAGTTTATCTTTTTGATTCTATATGTTGATGATATATTGCTTGCCAGCAATGATCTTGGTTTACTGAATGATACCAAGAGATTTCTTTCTATGAACTTTGAAATGAAAGATATGGGTGAGGTAACTCATGTGATAGGAATTGAAATTTATAGATCACATGGATTGTTAGGACTTTCTCAGATCGGATATATCAATAAAGTTATGGAAAGATTTCATATGGCTAAATGTAAGCCAACTCCTGCTCCTATTTTTAAAGGGGACAAGTTCAATGCAAAGGATTTTCCACAGAAAGAATTAGAAAAGAAAAGAATGGAAAATATTCGTTTTGCATCTATTGTTGGAAGTTTGATGTATATGCAAATTTATATGAGACCAGATATCAGTTTTGTAGTTGGAATGCTCGGGAGATACCAAAGTAATCTCGGAATGGAGCATTGGAAAGCTACAAAGAAAATTTTGAGGTATTTGAAAGGAATGACACACTCCATGCTCATATATCAAAGATCATATCAGTTAGAAGTGATTAGTTAATCCGACTCAGATTTTACTAGATGTGTTGATAGTCGAAAGTTAACTTTTGGTTATTTGTTCCTATTACATGGAGGAGAAATATCATGGAAAAGCGCTAAACAGACTATCATATCAGCATTTATTATGAAAGCTAAATTTGTGGCATGCTTTGAGGCCACAATTCATGCTTTGTGGTTGCGAAACTTTATATTGGGACTTGAAATTGTCGACAGTATAGCCAGGCCGCTGAGAATTTATTGTGATAATTCCGCAGTAGTTTTTTTCTCCAAAGACGACAAATATTCTAATGAAGCTAAGCACATGGAGTTCAAATATTTGGCCGTTAAGGAGGAAGTTCGGAAACAAATTGTGCTTATAGAACATATAAAGACTGAGCTCATGATATCAGATCCTTTAACTAAGAAGTTGGCACCAAAGACATTTAGGGAATATGTTTTTTTTTATTAGTAAATGATAAATTATATTGATCAAATGGATATGTACAGAAACTCTGGGCATACCCGAGAGGAAGGAAGCCAAATAAGACTTCCATCAAAAGTTTATCACTATTACATCAAACCTGGGCATTCCCAGGGGCAATAAGCCATCAAACCAAAACCAAAAATTTACTAAATACCATAATTCAATCAAAAAGGGAAATAAGATACCTTAGAACTCAAGTTATCACTAGAAAGAATGTCATGAGATGATGGATATCCACTTCAGAATGAATCAAGGCGTAGCACCCTCCAACAGCAGGTGTTGTAAGACGATGAACAGCAGAAGGATTCCCAAATAATCAACAACTTAGCCCGGGAACACCATCCACAAGAAAGAAGACCGAGGCGAAGCTGAAGAACAGCACACAACCACCTCTATAAGGTTAACCATGCTGATACTTGAAGACCAAATTACCACCTGGACACTTGAACCAACACCAGCACAAACCTTAACAGAGGTTCAAACCACCTTTCATAGAGAATCAACTCGAAACCTTGCTGAAGAATACCATCCCATCACAAAAGCTGCATCAGAATGTATCTCATTCCATCTCCAGAAGGCGCACCAAAAGAAATAGATAATAGTTCGAAAACCATTGAGAGAAAAGAAGGAGACAAAAACAAAGAGACTCCTACCTTAGAAAAGGCCGGATACCCATTGAAAGGAAAGAAGGAAACAAAGAGAATAAGTTATTTATTTATTTATTTTTTATTTTTTGAGCACTACCCTCCAGGAAAAAGGAGAGTAAAAGCCCTCAAACTTAAGCAACAATCCTTAACTTAGGTTGGGTACACAATCCACAATTAGAAGGAAGACCAAGACCAGTTGAAGATTAGCAACTCGATCACCTCTAGGGAATATGTTGATCACATGGGTCTTTGTTGTAATCCTTGATGTATGATTGTGGATTTTTATGTTTTGTTCTATAGCATGTATAATGATATCAATAATGGTCTTTCTAAACATTTATTCTTGTTTACCATCAATTACGTAATTATGGAGATGAATTATTGTTAATAGGAATGGTCTTTGACAAAAGACATTACAGGGGTATTATGGTTACTTCCTATTATTGATTATAGTTAAATGATTTGCTAGCATTTGTAGTACATGGAAGGAAAGATGTCGTTTCAATGATATTTACCGCCATGACTCTTGTTAGAGAGTTATTTAATTATAATATTATGGTAATTTCACAAAAGTATAATGTTATGCGCATGATCTGGTTATCTTGTAAATCCAACTTATTGTGATTCATATGGACCAAGTGGGAGAATGTAAGAATATGTCTATGTCCAACATGAATATTATATGTCTCATTTGATAAAACATAATGAAAGGTCATAGAATGAAAGGTTATAGTGGATTAACTAAAGAGTTAATGTGAGATTAAAGGTTGAAAGTTGAAGAGTTTCCTATGTATCTATATGTAACTATTGTTATGGGGAGTAGTGATATAGAGATATAATTCTGTATGGAAATATAATAAAAGTAGGGCATATAGGAATTGTCCTCTCTTAACCTTAGCTCTCTCTTCATCAGCCATATTCCTATAAATTTGATGAAGTACGGAAAGAGATCGGGGTGAAGCGAGAGAAACGATTTCTACGGTTTCTACAAGCGTTCTTCTCGGTTGACATACACCTGAACGATTCCGGTTGTGACTTTATGGCTTTCTTATTTGTCCGCATAAAGGTAACATATATGTGAGTATCATGATGATTTAAAGATCCCGTGTCTATAGCAAATAATAGCATATAATTTCTTACATTCTACACTTTTACAATCCAAAGTTTATTTTTTCTAAGGAGATTAGAGCTTGATAACAATGTTATACACACACACACACACACACACACACACATATATATATATATATATATAATGTGATAAAACATTGTAAAATTCACTTTTTACATTAAATTATTAAAAAATAAAAAATATATATAACAAATTAATGAATAAATATTTAAATTTATACATCAGTAATATTTATTCTTTAAATTATAATATCTCTAATACTATAAATGAGATTTGCCAGTTTGATGTTTTTTTTTTAAAAAAAATATCAAATTTATTCTTATAACTACAAATAATTATTTCAAAATACTCTTTAACTACTTACGACTATTCCAAAATACTTTTATAATTTTGTTAAATCTATCCCTATAATTGCTCATAATTACCCAAAAATACCCCTATAACTATCTACAACTATTCTAAAATGACTTTCTACTAATTAATCATTTGTTATTTTCTCTAATCTCTAATATTATAAAAGAAATTCTTCCTTTAATGTCTTCTTTCAAAAATATCAAATTTATTCTTATATGATTACTTCAAAATGCTCTTTTAACTATCCATAACTTTTTCAAAATACCCTTATAATTATACTAAATTTATTCCTATAACTACTCATAATTATATCAAAATATCCCTATAATTATCTATAAAAATATAATAAAGAATAATTTTTAATACAAATTTCGCAAACTCCAAAAAACAAAAGTCGTTTAAAAAAGGTTGTATTAATCTTAAACTTATCCAAAAAAGACTTTTGGCGCAAACAAGGTTAAATAATAATTAATAACTTATCCGAGCAGTCGTCACTCTAACTCTACTGTCGCTGCTAAAAGAGGGAAGCACGAAGGGAAGCAATCAATAGAGACCATGCCACGCATCAACACGACCAGTTCGCTTCTCCAATCAGCGGTCATCATCCTCTTGTTCACCAGTACCCAATCACAGACCCCCACGTCACAACGCAGTCCACCGGCCGACGGCGACTGCCACTCCCGCACCTTCTCCGTCGCCGACTACGGGGCCGTTGGCGACGGTGTCCACTACGACACACGCCACATCCAGGCTGCCGTCGATGCCTGCTCCGCCGCTGGTGGCGGCCGAGTCGTGTTCCCTCCGGGCGCCTACCTGACGGCGACGATCCACCTCAGATCCAGCGTCGTTTTGGCGATCGAAGAAGGAGCGAGGGTGTTGGGGGGTACGAGGATCGAGGACTATCCGGCGGATGCGCGGAGATGGTACGTGGTGCTCGCGGAGAACGCGACGGACGTGGGGATCACCGGCGGGGGGGCGATCGACGGCCGGGGATTGAAGTTCGTGGTAAGACTCGATCCAAGGAAGAACGTGATGGTGAGTTGGAATAGAACGGGAGCGTGCGAAGGAGACGAGTGTAGGCCGAGGCTCGTGGGCTTCATCGGATGCAGGAATGTTCGGGTTTGGAACGTGACCTTGACGGAGCCGGCTTACTGGTGGTGCGCACTTAAACCCTCTCTCCCCCTCTCATTCACCGGTGGTTTTGCGCCGGTTCTTTTTCGTCCGTGTTGCATCCTTCTCTTCAAGACAAAACGACGTCGTTTCATGTGAGGCATAATCCTCCACTACGACGGCGTCGTTTTCATTGGGGATTGGTTGGTTGGTTGGTTGGGTCAGCTTGACTTTTAGGTTTTGAAGTTTGAACTAATTCAAATTTTCACAGAGCGCGATTGGCCCAATTATTTTGCCAGAAAGCATTTTCCTTGCACTTTCTTTAGCATGAATGAAAGGAAAATTGTATAAATAGAATTTCTTTTGTCTTGTTTTGTTATAGAAAAATAAGAAAGAAAATAAAATACAAAAAAAAATTATCTTATAAAATAAAATATAGAAAAAGATTATCTTATAAAATAAAATATAGAAAAAAATTATCTTACATGTCATTAAGCTTTGATTATTTTTCTTCTAAAATTTTAATTATGTTTGAAACTTTGAACTAATTTTATTCTTATTGGGTATGTAAGTATCAAGATAGAATACAGTATAGAAAGTTATGCTCACTTTCATTTCTTCCTTTTTTGCTCCCTTGCACTTTTTTTGTAATAATTTTTTTTGCCCTTTTTGGGAGAGATTTTAAATTTAAATTTGTATAGATTTGAATAGAATATAATACCAAATTGTATTGAGTTTCGTCTAAATCTATTAAAATCTAAAATTTAGGACCCAAAACTCAACTTCATAGGGAAAGATTTTGACCAGCATCTAGTGGTCCTAGCCTAGAGACACAGCTAGGAACCCTTTCTATTCTTTTGGAGCTAGACCTGTAATTTTCTTTTATACCAAATGCTTTGAACCTTCAGGATGTGTTCAAAAGGCCCAAGAGTAACAGATTGCATCAAAAGGATGGCCTTATTTTTCATGTTTTTTTGGACTGTCATCAATGGTAATCTTTTGTAAGATGCCCCATGAAATGAAAACTGTTATTGCAATTGTAGGTTTGATATAGCTCTGGGGTAACCACTGATATAAAAATTAGCTGTGGAGGAAGGTTTAGTAATCCCCCAAAGTCATTTTAGATTCAAAATCAATTTGCTGCTCTGAGAATGTGACTTTTCAATTTTGTTAATGGCTAATCTAAAACTAGTTTTATGTTCTTAAATCACTTTTGTGCGAAAGCTGTTCTGAACAGACATTGAGTGATGGCGTATAATTTGAAATGGCATATTAGCAATGAACAGTTTGGTATCATGTCACTTCAAATTATATACCATCGCTTACAATGATACATTTTTTGTCTCTGGATTATTGTTTAAGTTAGGCTGGCTGTTAGTAAATAAGATTTTAGCTATCCCATTTATTCTATGGCAGAGATATCATTTCAAAACTTGGTCATTTGGATTGGCAGAATGAGAACCAAATTGGTCACAAAGCTTAATGAACAGCTCAAATCATCAGTTATGAGTATTGACCTACTTCATCAGATTGTCTAGTTGCAGTTTTTAGTGTTGTGGGTTGGATGAGAATAGTGCTTGTTTTGTTGCATTGTATTGCTGGTTGGCTTACCTAGCTATAAGGACTTGGGTTTTTAAACAATGGTTTTCCATGATTGTTGTTTTTAGTTCTTCATGATCTTGTGATGTGTGTACGCTACGCCCAAAAGACAGATTTTGTAATTGAAATTCTTTTTACTGGTTCCCTTTTAGCATTCATATATTTATTTGGCATGTCTAATAGATGAGATGTGAACTGCAGCTTGCACATTGTACGGAGTGATAACACATCCATTCATGATGTTTCAATTTATGGAGATTTCAACATCCCAAATAATGATGGGATAGATATAGAGGATTCGAACAATACAGTCATCACAAGATGCAAAATTGATACAGGAGATGATGCCATCTGTCCTAAGACGTCCACCGGACCCCTCTATAACTTGACAGCTACAAACTGTTGGATCCGAACAAAATCTTCAGCAATCAAACTTGGTAGTGCTAGTTGGTTTGATTTTAAGGGTCTTGTGTTCGACAATATCACCATTGTTGATTCTCACAGAGGGCTTGGAATGCAGATCCGGGATGGAGGTACCACCACCTTGATTTTTGCTTGCAGTTTTTTATTTTATATTTATATTTATAGATTTTACATCAAATTCTCGTTTTAGGCATTATTATGAATCGAAATAAACTCTTTGGATTTCAGAAAATGATTGTTACCTAATAACCTTCTTCGGTACTAATGAGAAGTTTTTCCTGAGTTTTTAGCACTAATGCTTTTTTAAGTTGAATTGTGCTACCCCTTTAATATTGAATGTGTTGCTGTCTAGTTTGTATCTATTGAAATCCCGAGTATCCGTGGTAATAGTGAGTAAATTAGGAAAGTGGGTAAAAGTAGAAGATTGTATATTATTTTGTAGGGAATTGTTTCCTTGTTTAGAATATTTGATTGTATTATATATTGTAAGATTGAGATGTACATAATTTAGAATTCAAGGAATACAGAAATTGAATTCCGTTTACATGGTATCAGAGTTAGGGTTTCTCAACCTTAGCTAACTATGGCTAGTGGCACCGTCAATAGCAGAGGGTCAACCTCTTCTAAAAATATCGACGGCGACTCAGAGGCCACATCCGTTGGGGTTCGAATGGGCTAGACGACACCACCTTTCCAATCTCAGTGGAGAAACTAAACGGAAAAAAATTTCCGTGTGGGCTCAATCCATAAAATTAGTGATTGAAGGAAAATGTAGGCTAGGTTATCTTACTGGCAAATGGAGGAAACTAGACTCTACCGATGTTGTAGCCTTGCAAAAATAGAGGACCGAAAACTCTATGGTCATTGCTTGTCTTGTCAACTCGATGCAGCCTTCAATCGAGAAAATCTACTCGTTCTTGCCAACGGCGAAGGACGTCTAGGACGCCGTTTGTGAGACATATTCCGACGTCGAGAGTTACTTGTAGATCTTCGAGATCAAGACGTGATTGTGGTAGATGAGGCAAGGTGAGAGAGGCATTACTAAGTATTTCATGGAGATGACTCATCTCTGGCAGGAGCTCGATCTGAGCATCGAAAAGGAATGGGTGTGCTCCGGCGACAGCGCACGATACAAAAAACGACTCAAAAACGAACGGGTCTTCGAGTTCTTGGCCGGCCTTAACCGAGATTTGGACGACGTACGGGGAAGAATCCTTGGTCGACGACCTCTGCCATCAACCTGAGAGGTGTTCGCTGAAGTAAGGCGAAGGAGAGCCGATTACGTAGGATGCTGAGGCCACAGGCGGATTGTTTCGGGCCTAAAATACCAACCCTAAATTCGAATGGGCCTGTTGTCTCGGCCTTAACTTCAAAAAGCCCTACGGGATCTGGTCAAAAGTCACAAAGAGGAAAATTATGGTGCGAGCACTGTCAAAAGCCAGGTCATTCAATAGATACCTGCTAGGAGATTCATGGAAAGCCTGCAAACTGGAAGCCGAGACAATATCAAAAAAATTGTGGCTATCAGGCTACTACTGATACTTCAACTAAAAAGTCACAAGGTGATTCACAGTGATTTGTGGGGGCCCTCACGATCCCCCAATCGCACCCATACGAAATTATTTGTTACTTTTATTGATGATCATATTCGTATTTGTTGGGTTTACTTGTTGAAAGATAAAACTGAAGTCCGTTCCATTTTTGTTAGTTTTCACTCCATGATTCAAATACAACTCCAAACTAGCATTCAAATTTTACGTATTGATAATGGTATGAAATATTTTAATAACATTCTAGGAAATTATCTTCAAGAAAATGAGTTTGTTCACCAGAGTTCTTGTGTGGATACCCCTTAACAAAATGGGGTTGTTGAACAAAAAAATGGACATATACTTGAAGTAGCTCGGACATTAATGTTCACTACAAATATGACAAACTATTTTTGGGGAGATGCTATCTTAACAGCTACACAACTTATTAATCAAATGTCGAGTCGAGTTCTTTCCTTTGCCACTCATCTCTAGAAATTCCAAGAATATTTTCCTACCTCTCGACTCCACTCCAGTCTTCCTCTGAAAATCTTTGGATGTATTGCATTTGTTCATGTTCATGCTCATAATTGGGGTAAATTGGAACCTCGTGCTGTTAAATGCGTCTTTATTAGTTACTCTCCTACCCAGAAAGGCTACATTTGTTATGACCTTATCTAAAAAAAAATGTTTGTTAGCCTTGAGTCACGTTCTTTGAAACCACTCCTTATTTCCAAAAGCCCTCTCTTCAGGGGGAGAAGTGGAGTGAAGATCGGTTCTTTGATTTCTTTACTACTAACTCTGTGCCATCTACTGCGTCTCCCATTGCTTCATTCCCTGACCCATCTACTGAGTCTCCTATTACATCATTTCCTGACCTGTCATACACAAAAGATCACTTAACCTCAGGGGGAGATGTAGAAAAGCAAAACTTGTTTACTCAAGAAAACCGAATACAAAGAATAGGGAGAATCTCATACCTGAGGCACCAAAAGCGTTGGAATCGGTGATAGCTCTGAGTAACCATGAGTCCACGCCCAATCCCGATCTAGTAATAGATAGTCATGAGCTCTCTTCTGATAAGCCTGTACCTGATGACATCAATTTACCCATTACAGTTAGAAAACAAACTAGGTCGTGTACTCAATATCCCTAGTCTAAATACATGTCTTATAAAAACTTGTCTAAAGGATATTGTGCTTTTACCTCTAACCTTGACAGGATAAAAATTCCAAAGAATATTCAGGAAGCCCTGGAAATTCCTGAATGGAGGGAAGCTGTCATGGAGGAAATGTGGGCCTTGGAGAAAAATGGAAATTGGGACGTAATGAATTTGCGGAGAAGTACGAAGCCAGTTGGTTGTAAATGGGTCTTCATAGTGAAATATAAAGCTGATGGGACAGTTGAACGATATAAAGCCGGACTCATTGTAAAATGATTTACACAGACTTATGACATTGACTACACGAAGACATTGCACCAGTGGCAAACTTGAATACAGTTCGGGTCCTCTTGTCCTTGACAGTCAACTTAGATTGGCCACTATAGCAACTCGACATTAAGAATGTATTTCTAAATGGCGAGTTAGAAGAAGAAGTCTGCATGACGTTACCACCAGGTTTCAGTGAGAAAGGTGAAGAAAACAGAGTATGTAAACTCAAGAAGTCCTTGTATGGACTCAAGCAATCTCCTAGATCTTGGTTCGACAAATTTGCAAAGTAATAAAAAAACCAAGGATATCGACAAAGGCAATTAGATCACACTCCGTTCTTCCAACAGTCTGAAAGTGGTAAGAGAACGATTCTGATAGTGTATGTTGATGATATAATCCTAACTGGGGATGATACAATAGAGATTGAAAGATTAAAGAAAGTCCTAGCTATTAAGTTTGGAGTTAAAAACTTGAGACAAATGCGGTATTTCTTAGACATGTAAGTTGCTAGATCAAAAAAGGGTATTAGTGTCTCTCAGCGAAAGTATATCACTGATCTCCTAACCGAAACTGACATGCTTGGATGCAAACCTAGTGAAACCCCAATTGAAGCAGTAAAGAGGGTCGAAAATTGTGGAATACCAGTTGAATAGGAGAGGTATCGGAGATTGGTTGGTAAGCTAATCTACCTATCACATACCAGACCCGATATTGCATTTGCGGTAAGTGTGGTAAGCCAGCAAATGTATTCACAAAAAAAAAAAGGCTCATCTAGATGCTGTGTACAAGATCCTTAGATATCTCAAGGGCTTTCCGAGCAAAGGACTCTTCTTCAAGAAATGTGAAAGTAAGGAAGTAGAAATTTTTACAAATGCAGATTGGGCAGGATCAGTGGAAGATAGAAGGTCTACCACCGAATATTACACCTTGTATGGCGAAATTTGGTTACTTAGAGAAGTAAAAAACAAAATATAGTAGTTCGAAGTAGTGTTGAAGCTGAATTCAGGGCAGTTGCTCAAGGAATATGTGAAGGACTGTGGTTACGGAAACTCTTGGAAGAGTTACAAATTCTGTTGAAATTTCCTATCAAACTCTATTGTGACAACAAAACAGCCATCAGTATCTCTATCAATCCAGTTCAACATGACAGGACTAAACATGTGGAAGTGGACCGACATTTTATCAAAGAGAAGGCTGAAGAAGGAACCATCTGTATGACTTATGTACCTACCAAGAAACAAACTGCAGATATCTTTACTAAAGGGTTAGCACAACAGAACTTTGATGGTCTAATAGTAAGTTGGAGATGATTAATATCTATGATCTAATTTGAGGGGGAGTGTTGAAATCTCGAGTATCCATGGGAATAGTGAGTAAATTAGGAAAGTGGATAAAAATAGAAGATTGTATATTATTCTGTAGGGAGATTGTTTCCTTGTTTAGAATATTTGATTGTATTATATATATTGTAAGATTGGGATGTGCATAATTTAGAATTCAAGGAATACAGAAATTGAATTCCGTTTACAGTATCAATGTGCACCATACTTGCATAGGAATGCTTTGACTGCTGTCTAGAAAAAGAAACATGGCAAATTGCTTTCAGTATGTGAATTTCCTAGAAACAGGAAGAATATCCTGATGCTGTCAATCTTCAACAACCATGGTTGCTTCACGTGCGCTTCACGACTCTAGAAAAAGGAAGTGAGAGAATAATGGGCCTTATAGGACGGAACTTATTTGATTATCTGGACTAGTATTCCATTGCCGTTGTGTGGGGAAGTGGGAGCTGTGGGTGGATGGCTGAGTTTTTATGCTTAAACTTCCTTTCAAGCGTTCAAAGAAGCAATCAAATTTGAATTTTGAAATTACCTTTGTTCTTGATTTACATTGCTAATATTTTCACCTAGAATTTTTTTAGGATTCGAATATTAATGATGGTGTCGTGGGGCAAAGAGGGGAAGACATTTATACAGAAACCTTCAGCGAATTCTTATAATTGTAGGATCGTATTGTGTATATTTTGAGAGCATGAAAACTGCAGGCATTAGACTCGCTTATGATCATTTTCACCAATGATAAATTTGGTTCTTGAAGACGACAAGAGATTGGCATGGATACATGTCCTTTTTTGGCCTGATTCTAGTTTGTCGTGTTTGTGGACTCTCTTGCTCACTTTTTCAAATTTGATTTGATAGCCAATCTCCATGCTAACTAATGAATATAGTAACATCTTTTGTTTTTGCCCCCTTAACGAATGAACACAATGGGATTACTCACTACTTACCTACGAGCAGGACATGTAAGAGACATTACCTTCTCGAACATGAATATAAGTACAAGATACTATGACCCTTCATGGTGGGGAAGGGCAGAGCCTATATATGTGACAACATGCCCAAGGGACTTCAATTCAAAGGTGGGATCAATCTCTAATATACAGTTCATCAACGTTACTGCAACATCCGAAAACGGTGTCTTCTTATCGGGTTCTATTGGTGGGCTGTTGAGCAATTTGAGATTCATCAATGTGGAACTCACTTACCGGAGATGGACAAACTATGCAGATGGGTTGGCAGATTATAGACCAGGATGCCAGGGTCTTGTTCATCACAGCACGGCTGGGTTCATCATGGAACACATTAAGGGCTTGGAGGTTGAAAATGTAAACATGAGATGGTCCAATCATCGATCGGGAAGGTGGAATAATCCGTTGGATTTCAAGCCTTCAACTGTAAATAATATTTCTTTGCTTGGTTTCCATTCTGGTCTGTACAGAGAACCAGAGAAAGGTCATAGAAATAACTTCAGCTTGAAATAATTCCTGGACGCACTCTAATTCAAGATTTTGCCCATGATTGTTTTGATGCAGCGTGCTTGTTGGTGTTTTGTGCAGGAAAACAAATTGTGAAATGGGTATTGCCCTTAAAATGGCAAGTTCATGTTTTTTGTACTGTACTAAGAAGTTGCTTTGAATGGATTACAAAGTCTGGCAAGGTGTATGAGAATAATGTTCCATTTTAGTGTATAGTATGTTGAGATAATTTACTTTGATAAACTTTCAAGAATAGTGAATTATGTTTTAGTATTTTAGTTAAAAATGTTTTGAGTGAAATTGCAGGGGTGAGTTAACTTTCCCCTTTTATGGCACGTCCATTAAACATGTAACTATTAGGTTACGTTTGATTTGCGGAATACTGATTCTCAAGAATAGATTAGATTAGTAGGTTAGTTACAATTAGTTATATAAGAAATTATGTTATTACTATAAAACAAATAACTATGTAAAACATTTTATGAGTTCATAATAACGAATAGATAAGAGATAACTATTTTCAAATTTTATCGTGGAGATCCTATTTTTTATTACATATTAAATGAAATAATTACGAATACGTAAAGAATAATTATTTTCTTAATTTTTAAAATTTAATGTATATTTCCTCTTATTTGAATGAATAACTATTTTGTCAAATCATTAGAGTCAAGGTTTTGACTAAGTTGAATGTTGATAAAAATATATGGTATTTTGGATACAAGAGGGAATTTAGAATCTTAGACGTGCAAAATTTGAATGACATTTTTTTAATTTAAAAAAAAAAAATTTGCTAGGTTCATTATTTTTAATATACAACATATTCCAATGTTGAAATTCTAAACTCGACAAATATACCATTTTTTTTATTTTGAATTTGATTTCGTGACTTATTTTTATTTTAAAGATATCATGACTTTTGCATTCCTTTTATTTTTCCTAGAAAATATCACATCAATAATAACAAGTTTTAAGCTTCATTAGGTGGGGTCGGTTATATGAATTCTTTTTCACCAATTCACTCAATGCATTTTCATGACCACCTCATTCTAAGTAATTTGAGGTCTATCCTTACTCTTTTTCATGTCAGAAAATATTGCATCACATTTAAAAAAAAAATATGTAATTTTTTCTAAATACATTTCATATTGCATTGAATTTAAAAAAAAATGAAAAAGATATAAAATAACACTGGAATATTAGACACTGAATTTTGTATTGAAAATTTTAAATGCCACGCGTTCCTCTCGAATTTAATTCTTTTGCCATTCAAACCTTATCCCTAATTGATTGTCAATCAAGTAAACATATACTTTTAAATCCTTTAAATTTCTATTTATTCTTATAGAAAAATTTTTAATTCTAACACTAAAAATCCAAAAAGTAAAATTTATGATAACAAGGCAAAATTATCATTTAAAATTCTGATTTTTAAAAACAAAGTCCTTAGTAAGTTTAAACTATATATATATATATATTGCATAAGAGTAAAAATGTCATTTTAATTATTTGAAATATCAGTTGCACATTTAGAAACTTCTGGGGTTAAGTGTAATAATAATAATAATAATATGGATGCATACAACATTTTTAATAAATGTAATTTTCAAAAAATATTTATTTAATTAATGTTTATAATAAATTAAATATGGCAAATAATATTTATGATTTCTAGTAATTTTTTTTAGTTTAAGATTTAATAATTTTTTTTATTAAACCTTTTTATTAGTGACTTCAAATGATCTTTAAGGGTAATTATTGTAATCCTATTTGTAAAATATAAGCTATTACCAATAAATTTGTCTTTTTTTTTTATTATTACTTTTGACCCAACAATTTAAAATTTTCAAATAGTTCTCTTATTGTTTCTCATTAGCTAAATGGAAAAAAAGTCAAAGATATTTAATTTTCCGCAGATTTGATAAAAAGACAGGGACCTTCTCTGATGTTTCAAAAATTTTATTGATGTACTTTGACATTTCAAGAATTTTATGAATCTCCCTTTAGGTTTGTTAAAAAGAGCAAACATCTCCTTGTATTTTGTTAAAACAAGATAAGTCTTTTAAAGGAAGATTTGTCTTGTTTGGACAAATCTCAGTATAAGTCTGTGACATTTTTAAAATTTCATGAAAGGTCTAAGAAATTTTTGAAATTTCAGGAGAGACTAGTATCTTTTACCTTAAAAAAAATTAAAAGGGTACAATAATAAAGAAAAAAATTAATTATTTTAAATTATGCCCTTGTTTTTTGGAAATTTGAAATCCACCCATAATTGCTCCTTCTTTATTCTCTATTAGCCGTCGGCATGTGTGATGCGTGTACTTCATTGCTTTTGAGTGATAATTATAATAAAATAATTCTTTAAAAAATAACAAATAAAAATATTATTTTAAGAAAGTTATAGAGTTATTAGAGTTATTTTTTGGAATATTTATGGGTAATTATAAGAATATTTTTAAAATATACACGGGTAGTTATGGGTTTTAAAAAAGTTTTATGAATAGTTATGGAGACATTTTTTGGAATATTTTTATAGATAGTTATAGGAATAATTTTAAAATATATATAAATAGTTATGGGCACCTTTTTGAAAATTTTAAAGTAGTTAAAAGAAAGATTTTGAGATGTTAAACACTAAAGGGATATATATAATATATATATATAGTTTTTAAACAGAAAAAAAAATATTGAAATTTTGCTTATGGATCCCTGACAACAAGGTTTTAAATGGCTATAGCGGGTAAGGTAACGTCACGGGAAGCAAGAGTAGTGAACTTGACATAACGAGAAGCAAGTGTAATGACTATGAATTTTTTTCAAGCAAAAACAACCTTGTGCATGTAAGTGTACTTGTATGTTTTAGGTCATAGTGTATTTTGGATCCTTTAGTTCAATTAAGTTATTTGGTAAGGGCAAAAAGTTTACATTTGTTTTAAAGCACTATTGAAAGAAAAATGAGGTGTGTGTGCATATTTATACTTCTCATTATTTATGTGTGATAAATTTTCATGTGTGCTAAATTAATTAATTAAAAAAAATACATTATGCACTCCGTTAGTCTATTAGATAGAAAAGACATACGTATAATACAAATATAAAATAAATAAAAAAGGAAAAAAAGATTGAAGTTGAAAAATACATAACACAAATATCAAATTACTTGTTGGAACCCGAACCAAGAAAAAAAAAAGAAAATAAATAAAAGAGAAGGAAAAGTAAGGAAAGAATGGAGATGGTTTGGTTCTACACCAAATCGTCGACGGTTTGAGGCCATCTCAGAAAAGCGTCGACGGTTTCGTCAGCTCAGGAAAACCATCGACAGTTTCTCACGGGTCAACTTCTTTATAAATTGGTTTTAGCTCATTTTTTTTTAGAAAATTCCAAAACCTCTCTCTCTCTCTGCTAGGGTTTCGATTCCCTCTTTTTCGCGCGCGTCTCTCTCGCTTCTAAGGTCTCTCAAGGCTTCGGCTAGCCCTCTGATCATCTCCCTCGTCTTTCTCGATTTGTCGGCAGCTTTCTCCTCGCCGTATTTAGGAACTTGGGAATTGTTCGAGGGAACGGGAAAACAATTTTTCAGGAATAGGTAAGGGAAATAGATTATATCAGTTTTTTCTTAAATTTGAATCGATTAAACTCGAGTATATGAACTCAAGTATGTTATATATGATTTTTTGAATGATTCAGGCATATGAAACTATTAGTTTTACTTATTATACGTATTTGGTGAAAAATCAAAGTGAGTACGATTGATCATCTTCCTTTTCCTTATTAAACAGGTATTTTGATTTGAGTAAAAATTATGAAGATGACTGACCTAGTTTTCAGCAAAAAAATATATTTTTGCAAGTAGTTCAGTATATCATGATTTATCAATTAAAAGTTGTGTGACATGAGAATTATTTATATGTTACTGCACAAGTGAATATGAGTTTTTACGGTATTATACGATGGAAATGTAATTTATACGGATTGATGGAAATACTGGAAATGGTGAAAATTGGATATGACGGCTAAATGCCGGGTTTTGATATGATGACTGTATAAGAGTTTTGATACGACAGGTTTTATACTGAATTACGAAATGAGTTATATAATAGTTTTTATTACTTCAATTGCATTATATGGTTTAAGAACCCTAATGACCAGATGTGATGAGAGCACGGTACCGTAACTAGTATGTGAGATAGTGCAACCACACTATTCTGGATAGAAGTGTTGGTAATGAAAAGTCGATTTGGCCACAAAAGGGTTGTGTACCCGTTAGAGTCTAGACCAGGTTGGGTAGGCAAATCAGACTTGCAGACATGAGGTTTGACTTAGCCTGGTGGTAGGCCAGCTAGGGCTAGGTCCAGTCTTCGGACTGCACAACCCGATCATGGAGGTTTATACATGATGATGTTGTATGTCCAAAGGGGGTTTCTTCCACGCATATATGTGAATTTATGTAAATGTGGTTAGTTATCGAACTTATTTATATTATGAAAGAAATGTGTATTTTCAACTATATAAGTGTAAGTTATTTTGTACAAATGTCATATCTGTCAAATAAGTTAAAGTAAAGAATGTGTTTAAGTTCACTAAAACTCATATTAGCCACACATTGATAGTAATCTATTCTGTCTTAATGAGAAGTTTCTTACCCTAGTATATATATAAATTTTCAGGACCTACAGGAAATCGAGTCTAAGAGTTCCGGGGTGAGACCTAGATGATCTAGCCAAGAATGGGTTTGGTAGGATACTATTTTGTTATGTTTAGTTGTTTTTTAACATTCTGAGTTGTATAATGTTTTGAGAAATTTTAGTAAGACTGGTTGAGAGTAGTATTCTGGTATGTATGGTTGTATAAGTATATTTTACTTCCGTTGGCTGCATGTTTATATTAATTATGAATGTTTATATTGTGGTATCAGAGTTTTATAGGAATATTTATGGAATATTAGCAGTCTGTGCCCGCTGGTTCAGGCCGCTACATTACTATTATTATCAAACTATGTAGTAAGTTAGTATTTTTGAAATTATCAATTAATATATTTTTTATTAAAAAAATAATAAGTTTTATATCATTATCATCCTTATTATAATCTTTCCCCTACCTCATCACATAATATATTGAAAATGATTTATGAAAGGGAGGAAAAGGTGGGAAGAAAAAGTTAAAAATAAAATAATTTTTTGACGTAACAATCTGGTAGCAGTTACATAACGGCCTTAGTCGCCTTTAATCGCCGCTATGGCCGTGATTTTTCGCGGTGTGTGCCATAACTCAAAAAACCGGCTGCCACCATTATTTAAAACCACGCCTGAGATTGGGGAGTCAAGCTCAGGGAAACTCTCCATAGTATAACCGGGGAGGATTCCATTGTAGTTAACGGCCTTTGCATGTCAGTGAGCTGCAAAGGCTAACTCGCCAAGAATTCGTGGACTGTCATGGTTATTTATCAACATGAAAATGCTCAGGACAATCCCTACATTTTTCCATCAACCCAATCATGCATTTTCTTCCGTCTCAACTCAATTTTCTCTACAGCCAAACATCCCCATGTTCCCGCCAGCCCCACCAAATTTGAAAATCCTGTGCTCCAACGGTCAACTGAAAGAGGCCCTTCTAGAAATGGCCGTGCAAGGTCTTGAAGTGAACTTCAAAGGCTATGATTCAATCTTAACGGAGTGTGTGAACCAACGAGCCATTAGAAAAGGTCAAAGAGTCCATGCCCACATGATAAAGACGCGTTATCTCCCGCCTGTGTACCTCAGAACCAGGTTAATTGTCTTCTACAGCAAATGTGAGTGGCTGAGAGATGCACGCAGAGTGCTCGACGAAATGCCTGATCGGAATGTAGTTTCTTGGACTGCCATGATTTCAGCTTATTCTCAGAGGGGGTATACCTCTGAAGCTTTGGATCTTTTTGTACAGATGTTGAGATCAGGTATTATTGCAACTTATATTTCTATTCCATGAAGAAAGTGTTTGGGTAACACTATCGAATTTTAGCACAATCTTCATGGGAATTTGGAATTTATTTTTCTATTTCCTTATGTTTGGGAGAGGCCTTGGATTTGGATTTGTGTGGTTTTGAAAAATATGTAATAAAAAATTGTATGAATTTTTTGTCCAAATCCATCCTTATCCAAATCATCTGAAATCTATACTCCCAAATGCAGCTTTTGTGTACGCAATGGTATTTGCAGCTTCATTTATTTATTTGCAATTTAAGTCATGCAGAAGAGTATAAAACAAAAAATATGTCATTTTCTAGACCCTAAGGCTGTACTTGGATCAAGGATTTTGTTTGAGGAAAGAAAAAAAAAGGAAAATAAGAAGAAATTTTTTCCATTTTATTCTCTCTATACTCGATAATATAAAAAGTGAAAATTTGTTCTAATACGATTAAAAAATAATAAAAATCAAATGTTAATGATATGTAAAATCAATATTCATTGACTTATTGTATATTTTATTTTGATAACCAAACATGAAAAAATGGATACTTTTCATATTTTGTTTAAAACTTTTCCGAGTTCAAAACGAGCTCTAAAGAAAACAATGATCATATTTTAAGTGAGCATATGCAAGCCAGACATCTGAATTCCAATTCAATTGCCATGAAAAGACAATCTGAACTTGTGTGTTTCTTTCAGTTTCTGAATCCCATCAACAATTTCGGCTGTCATGTCTAAACCTCATACAGTCATATCTAGTCTGTGGTGGGATGGGCTTCAGTTTCCATTTATGCACCAATGGCTACTAGACATTGGAGTGATTTTTACTTATTGTTCCAAAACAATATGCTTAGTGATGTTTACATTACATTCTTACAGGTACAAAGCCAAATGAGTTCACTTTTGCAACAGTACTTACCTCTTGTTTGGGTGCTTTTGGGCTGGATCAGGGAAGGCAAGTCCACTCTTTAATAATCAAGAACAATTTTGACACGCATATGTATGTTGGCAGTTCACTTCTTGACATGTATGCGAAATCTGGTAGAATCCATGAAGCTCGGGAAGTTTTTGAAGGCTTGCCAGAGAGGGATGTTGTATCTTGTACCGCCATAATCTCAGGCTATGCTCAATTGGGACTTGATGAGGAGGCTTTGGATCTATTCCGTAAGTTGCAGAAGGAAGGAATGATTTCAAATTATGTTACTTATGCCAATGTTTTAACAGCATTATCAGGGCTTGCTGCATTAGATCATGGCAGACAAGTTCATAGTCATGTACTTCGATCTGAACTGCCTTTCTATGTGGTTCTGCAGAATTCTCTGATTGACATGTACTCAAAATGTGGAAATCTCAACTATTCAAGGAGGGTCTTTGATAACATGCCTGAGAGAACTGTTATATCATGGAATGCGATGCTTGTCGGTTATGGTAAACATGGGATGGAAAGAGAGGTGGTCAAGCTTTTCAAATTGATGAGAGAAGAAAATAAAGTTAAACCAGATAGTGTCACTTTTTTGGCTGTTTTGTCTGGTTGTAGCCATGGAGGAATGGAAGATAGAGGGGTGGAAATTTTTGAAGAAATGGTGAATGGGAAAGACGGGGTTGAACTAGAGATTGAGCACTATGGGTGTGTTGTTGATTTGCTTGGACGTGCTGGCCAAGTAGAAAAGGCTTTTGAATTTATCAAACAAATGCCTTTCGAGCCAACTGCTGCTATTTGGGGCTCGCTGTTGGGTGCTTGTAGGGTTCACATGAATGTTCGTATTGGGGAAATTGTGGCTCATCGGCTTTTAGAAATTGAGCCTGAAAATGCTGGGAATTATGTTATTCTGTCTAATTTGTATGCTTCTGCAGGGAGATGGGAAGATGTTAGGACTCTAAGGGAATTGATGAAGAACAAGGCTGTGGTGAAGGAGCCAGGAAGAAGCTGGATTGAGCTTGACCAAATGCTTCATACTTTTCATGCCAGCGATCGATCCCATCCAAGGAGGCAAGAGGTATTTTCAAAGGTGAAGGAATTGTCTATCAAAATCAAGGAAGCTGGATATATTCCTGATTTGAGTTGTGTTTTATATGATGTGGATGATGAGCAGAAGGAGAAGATTCTCCTAGGCCATAGTGAAAAGTTGGCCTTGGCTTTTGGACTGATTGGTAGCCCTGATGGAGTCCCTGTTCGGGTCATGAAAAACCTCCGTATTTGTGTGGATTGCCACAATTTTGCCAAGTTTGTGTCAAAGGTGTACGGTAGGGAAGTATCTTTAAGAGATAAGAACCGATTTCATCATATCACTGGAGGAATCTGTTCATGTGGAGACTACTGGTGAGCTTTGTTGTCCTGAGAATTAATTGATGCGCAGGTGATGTCCTTGGACACTTTGAAGATGCAATACAATTATTGCATGATGTTGTTTCTGGTTTAGGCTATATTTGTTGTGTCAATCTTTCCATGAAATGATGACTTCATAGTGGCATCTATTTTTCAAAAAACAGCAGTGGGACGCCATAAAAACTGACACATTTTGGGTGAAGATTTTAAGAGCCCTGGGTAACTGGTGTATGTCATGCGTAGTTGGAATGCCAACATGAACAGAAGGCATAGACAAGTATATTGGCTGTGGAATGAATAGGAGAACAGACGTACACCAAATTCTTCTTTTGTGGCTTGCTGGATTCTGACAAGATCATCATGATTGGTGCTAAGTAGAAAATGCTTTAAGCCATGAAAGCCTTATATTGAGATACTTAGAAGGAGATTGATTAAGGGAAGCTATATTCAACCAGCCAATAAGATCAGTTATGTTCGATCAGTAATGTGATACAGCCTTGTAAGCCACCTGCTCATTATAATGCATGCTTGTATTGGAAGCCTCGCTCATTTGGTGAAAAAAGAATTGCATCAAGTGGGTGGATGTTGAGGAGTCGTCAAAATGCGGAAATGGGCTGATCCATATTTATTGCAGCTACCTTGGAATTTCAATGCCAGAATTGAGAATTATATTGTGAGATACTATTCTGAAATGGCAAAGCCATAGAAACTCATAAAATTAGTGTTGCATGCAGAATACAATTGCGGAAAATTCTAGCTCTTGGCTTCTTCTTCTTCTTGAAGTAAATGAGGAAGCAATTTTTCAGAGCTTTCGGAGTTGCTTTTTCTCACGGTGTAATTGTTCAAACATTCAGATGCAGCTGAATCATGTGAAGTGTACAGCACCTAATTGAAATGGTTTTGTGTTTGACAGTAGAAATTTTTGAATGGGCAAAATATTAATACAGACTAATTATTTTTGTGTCTTAAATCAATTAGACCTCACAGAAGGCTTGCTCGAGCTTGTTTTTGTACAAACAACTTGTGATGATTGATCTCATCTCAACCTAGAATTGAACCATGGGACTCTGTTATTTCATTTCCTAGGCATTTGGTGGAGAAAAATTATGAGGAATTTATAGTAATAAGGTATGCCATCCGAACCAGTGTGACTTATTCCCTTTTCATTTTATTAAAACCTATATGGCCTTTCATTCCATTACCCCCCAACAATCCTCTGCAGCATGAATACTAGTGATACCATGAGCCTTTTTTTACACAAGTTCATTTTCACTATTGACTTTTAACTAGCTGGTTAAAATTTGGAACTTATATGTTAGAGGTTTTTGATTGAATTTATAAGAGTAGGGAAAGTGTATAGGATCGGAGATGTGCTTTCTCATGTTGTGGAGTACAAGTTCCTTGTGAGTTTCAAATTGACAAAAAAAGGAAAAAAGCCTCAATGTTCATGTGATTCAAAGCACTAAATTTGTTCAATGTTCATGGGGTTCAAATAACTAAATTGGTTGTCTCTCCTATTTGGGGCTCTTGCCATAACAGTACGCCAAAATAGTCGATTTATGTAATAATTTCATATTTTAATGACTGTTGAGTTGTGCCTCATATTTAGAAGGCTCCCGGTGTAGGAATAAGATAGGAAAATATTGCAGATTAGAAAATACTTCAAAGCACGTTATAATGTCGTTTTCCTTAAAACGTTATTTGCACCCACTAGATCAGTGTATATTGAGTCAGCAAATACATTTCTAGGATACAATGAAACCCATAAAATAATCTGATATCAGTTTGGGTTATACACAAACGAAAACTGACCACAAATACCTTTAAAATAATCTGAACAAATTTTCTGGAATTCTATCTCTGTATAAAATAAAATCCAAATTTGAAAAAAATATAATTTATGAAGCTTTATGTAAGAAAGAGAAGGAGAGAATGATGAATTTTTTGTGTATTTTGTGGAGTTAATTCTATCTTTAAATAGATAGAATTATGTCTTTTCAGAAATGTTGCATCTGTTCAAATTGTGAAACAGATTCGACCTAGTCGCGTCTTGGTTGAGACTCTCAGGAAAATCAATGTTTAGTCGATGGTACCGCATCACTTGATCTTAAAAGATATAAGATTATTTTTCAAGTCATCTAATCATGATCAACAGTCATGATCTTGCAACGATGCAAGCATGCTAAGTGCGTTGCTAGCGCCCTACAGCCCACACTATACGTGCGTGCGGACGGTTCGCACCGTCTTAGGGTGTACTAGAGTACACACTAGCACTATCTCTTAACTAACTTTAAGAAATTATTTCATCTTATCATTTATTAATGACTTTTCCTTTTCCTCTTTTTTCAATGTGGGACAAACTCATATAACATTAAATACTCCTCATGAATGTTTTAGAAAATTCATAAATTGAAGACTTTGAAAACCCATAAAATCATATATTTTAGAAAATATTTCAACGCCGGGCTCTCGATGCACACAACCTACCTAATAAAAATCCATGCAAAGGTGTTACATTATAGTGCTTTTGAGTTAGTGCGTAGCGTGATGATATTGTATAAGGTATTTTATGATTTTCTCATGGAGTTGTAGTTGGTAATCTTGAGATAAATTTCTTGATTTGGCGATTGTGTAGAGACCTTGTGAACATAGGCACACTATTGAAGTATAAAAATTATTATGTTATTAATTCTTATGTTTTTGTCTCAATTTGTTGCATTGTGTGCACAACTTTTGAAGGCTGTTCATGACAAATAGAACGGGTGTATATTGTAGTTATTGCCTTATTGGGGTTTCATTTGGTTTCAAGATTTCAATTTGGTCAGGTGCCTTCCAGCAAGACTAAAAAGTCACAATGCCGGATGAAGACGGCAGGTTCCTAGACGAAAAGACGACGTCGTTTACGACCTAAGCACAGCAAAACGACGTCATCCCCGAAAAGCGAGTTACCCCCTCCCCTAAACAAAGTCGCCCACTCCACTCCTCCTCCATCTCTCTGCCTCGCTCTGTCTCTTGCCGAACATCCATGGCTTCCCAAAAGCCCTTGGCCTCTGCGGCCACCATGCTCCGAAGCCGCCTGAGTACATCGCTCCGAACAAGGGGAGGCGGCGAAGGAGTGAACCGGTGGACTAGCCCCGGCCACCAGGAGCGCCCCAATGGCTATCTCTTCAATCGCACTCCTCTGCCGCCCGGCCAGTCTCGTAAGTGGGAAGACTGGGAGCTTCCCTGCTACATCACCAGCTTCCTCACCATCGTCATCCTCGGCGTCGGCCTCAACGCCAAACCCGATCTCACCCTTGAGACCTGGGCGCACCAGAAGGCCCTCGAACGCCTCGAGGCCCAGAAGCTCGCATTATCCGAGGAATCCGAGTGATCTTTGATCTGGGTACGCTGAATTGGCTCTGCCCTTTTGATATAATCTCGCGTTTTCTTTGGTGGGGTTTGGGGTTTTGATTTCGTATGGGTTTAGATGATGGCGAACACTCGTGTTGATATGGTGCGGATGGCGTAGTTCAATAAGATCCTAGCTGTTGATCTCTGATTTTTAGTTGCTTTGTTTCTCATCTTGATGTTATACAGTATAATGTTTCGAAGAAATTATAATTTTGTTTACTCAGTCTTAGGGTTTATGATGCTCATGTGGGGGATTCCTAGTTAATTTGGAATTATATTTAGAATTGGGTGCCTTTAAGATTCATTTAGTTATATATGTCAATGGATGATGAAAAAACTTCGTTGCGGGTTCATTATGGTTCCAATTTAAATGATGTTTTGTTTAAGCATCTCATTTTGCTTCGGTGTTCACTGGTGAATTGTTTTGGAGTTTAGTTGTCAGTTGTTAACTTCATAGTTTGACACAACAGAATGCGATAGTCCCTTTTATTTGCATTAAGGGTTAACTTATTCTACACAGGGTTGTAGCCAATTATATTTGAGGTTAGTTTTGTTTACTTATATATTTGTTGGTGTCTTAATTCTCAACATTTTGAAGCACTTTTTTTGAGTTTAGTTTACTTGGCTTCTTTAGATTAGTTACAATTGCAGACTTTGAGCACTTAACTGTTGATTAGCAGATCACTTGATCTCTAACCATGAATGTTTGTGCATGCTACATCGACCCATTAATGGTGTTGCATGCCGCGTGAAAGTGTCTCTTGGTGTTGAATTTGTTGAACCCTTGAATGTTAAAAGATAGTAACATGGTTGCATTTATGAACCAAAACCGACCTTTCTGTTAGGGTTAAATTCTCTCTATGTAACGGACTGTTGACTTGGGTGCTCTACTCATTTTGGAGCATCCTTGCAACATTTTAGCTCTTTCTTTATCTCATCCTAGGAACAGCAACTACAGCAAGAGATACTCTGCCACTTTCTTTGCTCCTCATAGATTGTAGACCGTAGACTACTTATTTATATCTACTATGGATTGTCTGCCTTGTGGGATGAAACTAATGCAAAATTTAATATGTGAATGGAAGGATTAGTATAGAAAAATTTATCTTAAAAAATTAATCCTGCCATGCTAAACTATAAGCTTTGGGGATAAGGAAGCTTTGGTATAAAGTGAACATAGTATCCAGGTCATCTAATAGAATGATTGTTAAGCTGCCAGTTCCACATATGCGACCAGAATTTGTCATTTAAAATTGTACAACAACAATAATAAGCCAAGTCTTAAGTCCCATCAGGTGGGTCAGCTACATGAATCATTTTCCTTCAATTTATATGATCATGGACATTTTGTCTTAAAAAATAAAAATTTGTAAGGTTTTGCCAAGGGTTAGTGTTACATTTTAAAAATTTTCAAGTCCTTATAAAAAATAGAAAAAAAATGATTTAATGAAAATCAATGATTTCAACAAGACTTAATTAACCTTGTTTTAAAAAAAAAAGGAGAATGTATATTGCCCAATAGAGTTATTATTTCAACTTATCATTACTTGAGCAAGTGTGTAAATATGCGCCTAGATCTAAAAAATAGATAAGTAAGCATGCCTATTGTCCAACTAGGTGATCAAATAACAAAGTGAACATGTTTATTGTTCAATAGAGTTGTTTATTGCTTCTTCTTATCATTACTTAAGTGAGTATGTATATTTGCTCATGGATTAAGATGTTCGCACTAGAATAAGCATGTAATAAGATTGAATCGAGTGTTTTAAATCATTTTTAAAAAATTAGGAAATGCTTCAAAGAGCGTAAATATATGTTTTTTTGCATCATGCTAGAGAAAAAATAGAAGATAGAAAAAAATTGAATAACGTTTAGGAGTGGACAAAATAAAATCAAAGAGGTTGTTCTTAATTAGGTGGGTAGATCGTTTATGATTGTAAAGTTATTCCCGATGAGAGTTCAACCACACATGTATTAGTGTTAAGTATATGCATTAAAGTCTGAAAGAGAAGGGGTAACATAGATCAAGTAAGAGAACTTGGTGGTGGAATTTAATGGGAGAAAATATATTAAAATTTAAAGGCTATATGATAAAGAGGGTGAATGGATAAATAGGAGATATTGAGCACATAAAGATTCATTGGAGTAGGATAGCTAGTTCATTTAAAGAGGAAGCGAAAGTGGTTTTAAGTGAATTTGGAGGAAGAAGCATGACTAGTAAAGAGAGTAGGTGGGATCAAGATGCCCAAAGAGCAGTTAAGATAAAAAGAATAAGGCCTACGTGATAATGGAGTAATATTGTTGACTAATTTATTTTAAAACAATTATAAGAGCTAAGAAAAATGCTTAATGGAAGGAGGGAAAGCACTTTAATACTACCAAAGTAAAGGAGATACTCAAATAGTGGAGCTTGGGAAAGAGTGTTTTATGCCTAGGAGGTCAATTACAAAAGCTATATAACTATTCAAAAGATTAATGGAAAAGTTTAGGAAAAAGAAGAGGGATTTGCATGTGGTTTTAGTTAACCTAGAGAAGGCCTATGATTGGGTATCTACTATCTGGGGAAGGTCTATGGTGGGTTTTAGAAAAGAAAAAAAAGTATGTAGGAAGTTAGTGTGTGTGTATGTGTATATACAAATGTTGAATGATAATATATATATATATATACACTATCATTAAGGATTTGTACAATAATGGCTAGTGATTGGGTGAGAGTTCATGGAATAAATTCCCAATCATATGGCTTTCTTTGAGCTGTTGTCTGTTTGCATTAGTGATTTAGTGATGTATGAACTTATTACAAATAACTGAAATCAGATGTAATGTCGTAGTTGCAGATGATATAGTCTTGACTGATGAAACTAGAGGTTGAGTAGAATCTAAATTAGAATGGTTAGAGAAGCTTTAAAATCTAGAGGTTTTAAGATACATATCATAAATTTAGTCATATGGGGTTTCTCCAAATTTTTGAAAGGGTGTCGCGGCTTAAGATTAATTTGCGTAAGAGTGGTATCGAGGCTATTAATGTGCCTGCTGAGAATGTTAGTGAATTAGCTATAGATTTACCCCTGCTTTATGCATTACATTTTTTCAATTTCTCCTCTAGCTTGCAGGCATGAAATAGAGAGATGATTCGGCGGCATACCATTAAAATCAAAATGAACGTTCTATAGGATGATTATAAGACTATGCTATAGGGATTTGGAAGTTGGGTAACTAACAAATAAATTTACAAAATGTAAAAATTGCTGAAATGAGAATGATAGGGTGATCGAGTGGTATAACCAAAAAGATAAATTAAGAAATGAGTACATTCGTGGTGAGGAGGGGGCTATTTAATGTTAGTGGTAGCTTTTGGGGGGGGGGGGGGGGAGGGATGGTATGGATTTAATAACTGTCTTAAGTATCAATGAAGGTTCATGTAGAGGTACTTAAGTATTGGTGGTTGTTATTAGAGAACAAATAGAGTGACATCATGGAGAAAGTTTTGTGGTTCAAATATCTTTAGTTAGAAAGGTACATTGAATCATAAGGGAAGCATCAGTCATAAACTGGTTGTTGTGGACAAGTTGTGGGGGATATAAATATTTATAAAATTAAACAAAATAAGAAAGGAGTTGTAATGTATCCATGGGTATTCAAGTCAATTGCTAAAAATATGTAGGTTTGAAGTTGTAATGCATCTACTGTTATTTGATCACCCACTAAAATATATATAGGTTTGGAGTTGCAATGCATCCATGAGTATTTTAAATTTGGCCCTAGAAAAGATAGAGGTTTTCAAAATTACTCGAGTCAGATATTTATCTGTGAAATCAACCATTTTTTAAGAGAAAAAAACTCCTAGTTTTTATGTAGATGACCAAACCTTGTAGCTGACACCATCTTACATGAATTGGTGCTGCCACTAACTTTTTACAAGTATCTACATTTCACATTTTCCCCTTCTGTGGTCACATCAACATACTTAATTCAGGTATGACTTGCCATATCTTTTTATGATAAGTCTTAATTTGATAGGTATTTGTTGATTAATTGACCACTGTAGAAGCACTTCTCTATCCCATCCTAATTTGTTGTGAAAAGAATGGTTTCTTTATATTCTCCTTGTTTCATGTTTTAGGCTGTGTTATGAATTAGAAAATTTCTGTAAAGCACATTTGATTTGAAACTAGTGTCTGGCCATGTGAAAAAGTAAGTGCTTAAAAAGGGTTTGAGTTGACATCCAAAAATGAGCAAGATATGGAAGTGGTCAAAATGAAGCTTTTACTTGTAAGTAGGTTTTGCATGTTGATGGTGTTTGAGCATAAAGAAAATGATGAAAAAGACCTTAATGAACTTGCTTTTTTTTTTTTCCCCGTCTTTTATTTTTTTTCGGTTTTGGCTCTGTTTTGTTTTGTTTTGTTTTTTTTCTTTTTTTTGTTTCTGTTTTTTTTTTTTTTTTGCTTTGTTTTGTTTTGTTGCGTCTTTCTTTTTGCATTATTCAGGGACAAATGTAATTTTGTGTTTCAAAAGCTGTTCTTTTGGATTAGTGCCCAAACATAATACACTAAAAGAGTACCTTATTCAGTTGAAATTACTTGCATAACTATTTACGACAGTTCCCTATATTTTTACAATCATGTGTATAGATGCATATATGTTTTTGATAAGCTGTGCAAGCCTGCCCCTAATATTGGTTGACCTGTTTATGTGTACATTTTGAAATGAAAAATAATCACTCCATGGTTTACCTGGCTACTTTTGTGCTATTCAAAGCTTACTATATAGAAAATCACTGTTCTCATTCTGCACATGTTATTGATACTGCATTGCCCCCCGCCCTCCCTGAAAGCCTACTATTAATTTTGTCACAGATGAAAAACCACACGGAATCCATTTCAGAGATTGAACCTATGATCATAAGCTGTTAAGAAGTATCATCTAGCTTTTATCTTCTGACATGAAGTTAGATGGTTTCTATGATCCGGTTATATGTTAAAAGTGTTTGTTTAGTTGCTCTCTTCTAGTATTTTGTGGCGTGCCACAGCTGCGTAAGTCTTTTCTCCTAACAATTGGCGCAACATCTATTCTCTTCTCAAATTTTATTTGGAGTCATAATAGGACGTTCTTTTCCTGCCATTTCTCGTTGAAGCAGTTTTGCTTGACTACACATAATTCCAAATTCAAGGCCTCAATTTGATGCTCCAAAGCATAGTGTGAATAAATTTGCACAAACATCTGGTAGCTTCCTAGTGTCAACAGCACATTTGTTATCAGAGGTTGTGGTGACCTCCATTTTCGAAGAATGAAAAATCATAAGATATGCAGTGGATACACGATTCATATCAAAATCTATGTAGGCTGTTTGTTTAGTGAATTACATGCATTTTCAGGAAAATTCAGACTACCTGTGTGAGCCGTCTGTGTGTGGGGTGTGGTTTTTGGGCCTGGGGAGAATATATTGTAGGCATAATTGGCTCTGATGGAATCTTTGGTATCAGCCACATTGAATTGCTGAAGCAAACCAAACAGTAGTAATGAAGATTCTCCACTCCCATTCTGGGAAATCCTTACAGGAATGAGTAGCCCAAAGCAATTGCTATGGGTTGATTGTGTTCTCTATCCTGTAGCAGCGTTGCTTGCTCGGGAAACAATTGTTAGTGTAAGCTTCTTCTTCTTCTTCTTGTCTCTATTGAGTGAACAAAATTAAGATCACTTGTGTGCTAGTTATTGTTTCTAATTTATTACGAAAAAGGAGAGATGTGCATTGGCTGTTTCTGATATAATGCTTGAATCCATTCAAATATGAAGGGGGATTCGCCGAAGCAAACTAAATCCTGAGAACATTTTTCTCGGGGCTGTAGTATTTTAAGTACCCAATTTATTGAATATATCCTCAATTTTTACTGGGGGTGTGTAGGAACATGTATTCTCCATCTGTGCTGTAATTCAATTAAAGCTTTGTCTAAGGCGATGGAATCATCTGGCACCTCTTAACTAGAATTACGAATGCAAATATATTTATCAACACTAGCTGCTGCTTTCAACACATATTTCAACTTAGGGCTGTGCTTTTGTAAGAATTATGTCATTTGTGTGAATCAAGGGTTACAAGCCGGATCAGTAAGTTCAATACCCAAGCAAAAATTTCTTTAAGATGTAATCTCTTGTACAAAATTCATAGAAATTTAAATTTGAATTTAAAGCATGCTTCTCAAAGATGAGATTGTTCTTGGGCAAGTGAGTTTTGTAGATTTATAGGTTTATGGTAAAACTAATTAACTTTTATATTAATTTTAGCCTTGGTCACCTAGTGAAACAGAAATTGCTATGGGCATCTCAACTTTAATCATTTAGGGCGTCCAAGCACATGAATTTTTGTAGGAATGAATGAAATTAAGGAGAATGGAATCAGATTTAGCATTTGAATTTCAAACTTTCATTTGGAGGCATGGATTTGAATGAATGTAAAATAAAATTGTATTTTGTCAAAATTCGTACAAATTCATATTTAAAATAAATATTGAGAAGCTAGAAAATAATTTTTTTAATTATTTAAAAAATAATAAATAAAAAATATTTTCACTACTAAAGATGACCTCAATTAGTTTTTTCAAGTATGCTGTCTACTAATAAAAACTATTGTGAATTACAACAATAGCAACAACAATTATCTACAACAGTGATAAACCAAACAAGTTATGTTTTGATTAAGTTTTTGAGCAAATTAGAGCTCATTTGGTATGTATTTGGCTCACGAATAAAGATTCCCCCAATACAAATAATTGTAATATGACAAGGGACAAGCCTTCTTATTGTTCTTCCCAACCAAAATGAACCCTTGGTAGTTTCTAAACTCTCAAATGGGATGAGAGTGGAATATAAGGATAAAAATTATTTCATTTATATATATATATATATATATATATATTGAAAGAAAGCAAGAGTGAATCTATTAGCTTTAACTGCAGACTACAAAGATTATTGATCAGAATAAGAAACCACTAGAAAACTGTTACAAAGATTATTCATTAGAACTAGAACCTTGTTGTTTATGGTGTGACTCTTATACTTGGGGTTTCATAAACAAAGGAAGGAAGAAAAACATAAGGGTGCAGTCAAGGACTTAAATTTCGATTTCGATGGAAATTTCGATGGTCTCAATTTACGGAAATTTCGATTTCGATTTAAAGAAATTACGGAAATTTATAGTAAATGATGGAAATTTACAATAAAACTTTAGGAAATATTAGAATAGATGATTATGCTTAATATGGTATCAAAATACATTAAAAAAATGCATATATGACAAGTTTCTAGTGTGTAGGATATTAAACTGCATATCGCGAAACAAACTATGAACTGAAGAACATTCAAATGATTATAAAGTTTTGAAGCTATTCCTATAAGATTTAAGGCAACAAATTATCATTTAAACAATGACATTTTCAATAAAAATTATACATTTAATGATCTAATACCACATGGACTTTCTTGGTGGCTCAAAGTTATCTCTCTTATCCCTATCATTAGGATTTCGAGATGACATATATTGTTTACAATAATCACTCCATGTCATATAATTTCCAAAATATTGAGTATAGGTGTACATGTGTTGTTCATACTCCTCCGTAGTCATCTGGTTCATGGCAGTTTCTACTCGGTCAGAAGATCTTCGTGTGCTAGGATTTCTTCTTGCATGTTCTACTTGTTGTGTATGTCCATAGGATTGTTTTGCATTTACATACTGGTCATAATCATACCCATATTCTTGACGTGTTTGTCCATACCCATAGACATGTGGTTGCCAATTTCCATATTGTTGTGCCTGCTCATTTGCATGTGAAAACGGTTGGCCATATGTAGATTGTGAGGAGCTGTTCTGTGTAGATTCATAACCACCATAACTATTAGAGTCGTGCTCTGTTCCTATACTCATAGATTCCATACTAAGGGAAAAGGTATCCTCTTCTATTTGATGCATCTTCCCTTTTCCTTTTCTACGACTGTACTGCCTATCAACTGGACGTGTTTCTCTTTGTGGACCCTCATCTTCTAGTTGGGAAGGACGTGTATATTCCACTTCTGGTCTATAATCTTGCCATCCTTCATTTCCTCCATAGTCCCCACCATCACCACCTTGCCCACTGCTATCGCCGGGGTTAGATCTGTCACCACCAGCATCATCGTCGTCATTATCATCATCACCACCAGAGGGCATAGATGAAGTTCCATATCTAGATCCAAGATTCATTTGAGAATCATCACTACTAGATATTACTTCTTCTACCATTACTTGATTAACATCGATGCCAAAGTCATCTTGTGCATGCTTGGCCATTTGTGGATGGGGACTTCCGTCTCGTTCATCAAGATGAGATGGCCTAATCCATTGAAAAAGTGGATACTCATCCTCATCACCCAATTCAACTGATATGTCAAGAAGGTCCAGGGGATCTTGTTTAGCCACTTTGTCCATTTCGGCCTCCATATCTCTTATTCGAAGCTTCATGTTGTAATAACAAAAAACAAGCTGCTGAAATCTGCTGTAAGCTAGTCTATTTCTTTGCTTTGTGTGAATGAGTGCAAATGTGCTCCAATTTCGTTCACAAGCTGATGAAGATGCGGTTTGTGACAAAATGCGCAATGCTAGCTTTCTTAGGATTGGAGCACTTGATCCATACATCATCCACCAATCAGCTGTGCAAGATGTTTTAAGAACACAAGTTAGTATTTACTACTTAGTAGATTATACTTGAAGTTTGTAACTTTGTATTGTACATTTATATAAAAATACTTACTAGGTGCCATGGTTGCCCTAGCTGCTTTAGCAGCTGCTTCTCCAAAGCTTCTTTTAGCATCTCTAAATATAATAATCTAAAAAAAAATATTGTTATTGAATAATTAAACATAGATTAAGACTTATTTTATTTAAAAATATACCTCATTCCAATTTGATCCAGGCCCGAGGAATGTGGCTCAAGGGTGTTTAAAAACTTTGTGAACTGCATCAAGAAAATAAGGATCTTCCCCAACACCTTCTTTGTATTGACATTTTGGATTTAAGAAATAAGCTGCCAATTAAATAAAGTAAAATATAAATATGTAATAAGTATTTTGATATATGAATTTCTTGAAATTTATAAATATTTATACCTGCTGCATGAAGAGGATGTTCAAGGGTTCTTTCCCATCGGTCATTGATGACTTTGAGAACCCATCTTGCACTTCTTGCACCTATTTCAATGGCCTCTTTCATCACCCTTATTGCTTCAAACACAACTCCTAATGTTGGCCACACTTCACTGTCAACTATACGCAATACTCGATATATAGGCTCATAAATGTTACAAACTTTTGCCACTCTATCCCAAAATTGATGGTTAAGAACTGTACTTTCAATTTCTCTACCCATTTTTGTTCGACTAAGAGCATGCTCAGCCCATTCAGCAGATGTGACTAGAGATATTAACCCTACTCTTTTTTCTTGTAGGCTATCAAGTGCAATGTAGTTTGTAGCAAATCGTGTGTCCCCTGGACGCACAATATCCCCTTGACAGTGCTCCCTCATTTTAGCAAGCAACCATCCATGATTATATATAAAATTAGTGATATGTCTCCCCTGCAAGATCACTATGCTTATTGCCTCTCTTTTTCCGATCTCTTCAAAAATGAGATCAATACAATGAGCGGCGCAAGGAGTCCAATACAAGTTGAATTTTTTCATTAATTTTAGAACCGCTTTCTTGTAGGCACTACCATTATCGGTCACCACTTGGACAACATGTTGCTTTCCTACCTCTTGCACAACATGTTTTAATAAGGAATATATGTATTCATGGTCTTTTATTTTGTCAGAAGCATCTACCGACTTTAGAAAAATTGTGCTTCCTTTCGAGTAAACCATGAAATTTATGATGGATAATTTTGTAGGGCCTGTCCATCCATCACACATTATAGTGCAGCCATACGTGGCCCACTTTTTCTTCACTTCTTGTACGTGGTCTTCCATTTCTTTTACCTCTAAATCAAGGTATTTTGTTCTGATTTCATAGGGTGTGGGTGGATCGACTCCCGTTCCAGCTGATTGGCAACCCCATACCATGTTTTTAAAATGAGGTGATTTTGCCTTCTCAGGTGGAACATTATCATATATAAAAAACTTCGAAATCAACCTATTCATTTCTTCTTTTATTTTACCTCCTTTGAATAAATTTTTCAAGTTTCTTTGTTTTGCTGCATCTGACTTGTAATGTTAAGAAGGCTTTGAAATATATGGCTCTATTTCTGGCTCTCTCACACTTTGAGATCGCCTCATCTGAGGTTGCCCTGCACTAATACCAGCCCCTGAACTGCCTCCTTGTTGCCTACCCGCAAACCTACGAGATTGGTCTCTTTCCCATTCCGTCTGTTTTGAAGCATAGAATGCTTGACGATATGCAGACCTTTCATAGGAAGAAATGTCAGGCGGGTATGCAATATTGTCAACATCATCAACTTCATCAATTTGTTGTGATTGCATCAAGTTCCCACGCAATTCATTTTTTATTTGATCCATTCTTTCTATTTTTTTGGCCTTAGCTGTTGTTTTTCTTTCTAAAACAATTCTCATTTCCTGCTTAACTTCTGGAGGTACTTTGTCGCAGAATTTAATATTATGCTGCGGGTCGTAATTTGCTAGGTGCATTTTTAATCTTGTTGCACCACCACTTTTCATTTGTATTCCGCAGTATTTGCAAATAAATCCATTCTTGACATTGGGCATCGGGTATCCATGTTCCCATGCTGGATCTTGTTTTCTTCCTTCAGACATTTTTGTAGATAATTTTACTTTCCTACAAGGTAACAATGAATCAAAATTAGGTGTTAAATTAGTCAACAATTTTAAAAGAAAATTATTTGAGATGTTTTATTATCAATATAATCTCAATAAATAAGACAAACATTAAAATATTAAATTAAATTTACAAAATTTAATGATAATGTACAAAATTACCAATAAATTATGGAAATTAAATTAGTCAAATAAATGAAATAATTTAAACTATATTAAGCTAATAAGTACTTTAATTTATTTAATTACTAGACTATATTGATTAGATGTTAAATTACTCTAAATTTGTAAAAAAAAAAAAATTATTTGGATGTTACTCTATAATTTTAAAATAAAAATATTTCGATGCTAAATAAAGATAAATTAATTACTAAGAGAAATATTAAATTATTAAATTAAAATTACAAAATTAATGATAATTTTTAGAAAATTATTATTAAGTAATAAATTTTAAAATGAATATATTTAAATAAATGAAATAATTTTTTAATTTATACTATAATAAGACAATAATAGTAAATTATTCTAATTTTATTTAATTATTAAATTTACTAGTTATTAACTAATTATTTATTATTCATTTATACTAACTTATTATTTAGTATACTAGTAAAGTAGTAAGTAGTAAGTTAGTAACTAGTAAGTTAGTAACATTAACTAAGGGGTAAATAGTAAATGAGAGAGGAGGGCATTGCTGTAAATATATTGGGGGAAAGGGAGATTTTGAGTAAATGTAAAAACTTAAGTGTTAAGACATCTAATTTAAAATATAAACCAGCCTTTAAGGTAGCCTTTTTATTTTGTGGAGCTGCTGGCTGCTGCTGCTCGTGGAGGGAGGGGCGACAGAGGCTCCAACTCTCGTCCCTCGTTTCTCTTCTCTCGGTTTCTTGCTCGCAGCTCAGCGAGGGCCTCGGCAGAAAGGAAGAGTGCAGGCTGGAGTTCTTGCGGCTGGCTGCGACTGTGTGTGACGCCGACAACGATGGAGGTGGAGGGTGAAGCCGAAGGCTAGAGGCAGAGGCTCGAAGGGCTGGTAGGAGGGGATTCGAAGGCTAGGGCTTTTCGGAGTTCGAACTTCAAAGGTGGAGGCAGGAGGCAGCAGAAATTTGGAATCTGGGGTTTTTTTTTTTGAAGTTTGAAGATGGAAGAAGAAGAAGAAGGCTTTTGAGAGTTTGAGCTTGAGGTATGTATCCGAATGCATGTTAATTTATAGAAATAATTTGTGTAGTGGTCGATGGAATTATTTGTTTGAATAATGGATCTGCAGAGTGCAGAGAGTATCTCTGCGAGATTTTTTTTTTCACTGTATAAGCTCACGGGTTTCACAACGTGTACAATCACGTGGGAAAAGGCAAAAAAAAATCTGAGAATACTCAGAATAGTGCTGAAATTCCTCCCTCCAATTTATTTTTTTTTTCTTCCACATGAATTCCAGGAAATTTCGGAAGAACAGCCGAAATTTTCGAAATTTCGAACGAAATTTTCCAAAAGCTCGAAATTTTGGTCGAATTTTTTCAAAATCAAATCAGTCTCTCAATTTCCTTTCGGGACCCCTCGAAATTCGAAATTTCGGTCGAAATTTCGACATTTCGACCGAAATTTAAGTCCTTGGGTGCAGTACAACAGGGACTCGTCGATGAGTGCCCTGTGCTTGTCGACGAGTAGATCCCGAGAGTAAGGAAAATTCAAAGTTTATGAGATACTGAGAGTAGAATTTGAGACTCGTCGACGAGTGACCGTACTAGTCAACGAGTGGTCTTTTGTGTCTCATCGACGAGTATCATGTTCTCGTCGACGAGTGTGCCTGGGTTGCGAGAAATAATTTGAATTTTGAATTGAAACATTGGGGTGGGGAATTTGGAAGGAAAACCTCCGAAATGTTGTTATATATGTCTTTATGGACATGTATTGAAAGTCAGTGAGATCATTGTGAAGTGTATTGTATACTTTGACATTTCTTAGTGAAATTTTTGTGTCGATTGCTTCCGTAGATGTAGACTTTGCCGAATCACGTTAATCTTCAAGTTGTTGTTCTTGTTTCTTATTTACCGGTTGTGTTTGCTTTGCTTGTTGTATTATATTCCGCTGTGCATCCTATATTTGATCATTATACAACAAAACCATTAGAAAATTGATACAAAGATTATTCATCAGAATAAGAAACCACTAGAAAACTGATTATTAACTAGAACAAGAAACCACTAGAAAACTGATCTATATACATGTTTCATAGCGTGTTCTTTGGATTTTAAAATAAAATTTTTGAATAGCGGTCTTGGAGAAGCCACTTCATTCTTGAACATATAGCCATTTCTAGCTTTTCATATGTGATAGACAAGAGCAGACCATATTAAACTATGCTTTATCATCTTCCCTTCCTTTTTTCAGATTATTGAGCCATTATAATTCCTCTTACCAGTTGGAGTACATTTTATGAAATTGGAAGAAATTGAGGAGTCCATTGTAGGCTTCATTTCAATATGAACATTCAAAAAACAAGTGATTTTTACATTCATTTCCACTGTTGCATTGTATACAAACTATTCTTGTAGCTTCCCCCAGCTAAAGATTTCATCAAAGGTAGAGAGCCTACTTTTTGTGGTCGGCCAATAGATAAAGTCATGTCTTGAGAACCAAACCAGACTGCAAACCACCATGGTACTTTGGGGTTTGATTCTCTGGTCTGGTTCCAAGCTGAAGAAAATGCATAGCCACCTAATGAGCTTGCACTATATTGTATGCTGCCTTCAACATTAGAGTCGAAAGTCCTTCAGTTTGATCAGTCTATTCTGCTTCTGAACTTCTTCTTGGCCAATTCCATCTCTGTTCATTAACAACATCAGAGACCTTAACTTTCAAAGAAAGCCCAAATTAATTTTGTGCTTTATGCAATTATACATATCCTCCATTGCTTTCAAAACTTTTCTCTAGCTCTAAGAAACATTTGGTGGAGGCTTCATTGCCCATGAGCTTTTATCTTTAAGCTTATAAATTGAAAACCATCTCACCCAAAGAGAGTCAGAGCCCTAGAGGAGCAGATTTTCCATATTAGCTTGGTTACAGAGACTAAATTCCATTATGATAAAAGCTTGATGCCCAGATCTAAGTTATTTTGAACTTCTTAGATAGTGAAATACTAAAACAGAACAACACAAATTTTGCAGGAATGCATTTGAAACCAAATAGTACATGAAAGAGAATCTCGATTCCATTCATTTAATTTATTTTTATTTTTACATATACCAAACATGTTATTACTATAAATGAGAAATCATTAAATTATGCTATCCTGTCATGTGATAAGCTCTAGTAAAGAATATAATATAAAATTATTTAATTGATTTTCATACTCCCAAATGCATTAGAAACGAATAAAATATAAAAGTATTTATAATTTTGTTCAAGTTCACTCAAATTTAATTTTAAAACTTAAAAAATTCATACTCCCAAACGTAACATAAATGAAATCTGGATTCGTTCTTCTTTAAGCATTAAATTCAGCATGTGGATCAGATCCACCTCCCCAAGTGTATGAACAATTTAATATGGAGACAGGAAACCCTACATGTCTTAGATCTCTGCCAAGCAAAGTCAAAATTTAATATTCTGCATTGGCCTGTCCATGTTCTTGCATTTTCTAATGCTGATGATTAGGTAAAAAAACCTCATACTTAAATGGCCATGGTTGGCTTAATTAATATGCAGTCGTAAAGTTGTATGCTACATATTATTATTAATTATCTTATTCTTATGTTTAGAGGAATCCTAAGATTTGCTTCCTGATGTTTTTACACAGAGGTACTCCAACAAGATGCATGTATGCTGTTTGCTTCCATCTTGTTTGTGATTTGAATATGATCCTAATTCCTAAAGTCCCATTTGGAACTTGAAAAATACGAGACGAAGGAAAGGAAAAGACAAAGAAATCTAATTTCTCATGTTTGGTTATCGAAAAAAGTGAAAAGGAAAATAAAAAATATGTCAAATCAATGAACAAGAATTTGGTTTCATACACCATTAGCATTTAATTTTTCTTAATTTTTAATTCTAGTAGAATAAACTTTTATTTTTAGTCGTATTTGATATAGAGAAAAAAATGTAATGGAAAATGAGTTTCCTTCTCATTTTCCTTTCATTTATTTTCTTTGCTAAAATCCTTGATCCAAACATGCCCTAAAAAAACTCAAATTTACTTGTCACAAACATTTACAAAATAGGATAGAGTTTGGATTAGTCATTGGTTTTTCATTTTAATCTAGTTTATTCAAATGCACCAATCAAGATGGGTTCTAACTTACTTTAATTTACCAATCAATTACTAAAGGGTTCGTTTGGATCAAGAATTTTATGTGAGAAAAGGAAAATAAGGAGGAAACACATTTTCCCTTATATTTTTCTTCTCTATTAAATACCATAAAAAATGAAAGTTTGTTTTAATATGACTAAAAATTAGAAAAAAAAAAAATACTAATGGTATCTAAAATTAAGTTTTAGTTTATAGATTTAGTATATTTTTATTTTCTTTCTCATTTTCCTTAATAACCAAACATAAAAATAAGGACTCCATTATATTTTCCTTTCTTTTCCGTAATATTTTATGAGTTTCAAAAGGGGCCAAAAAGTTTAGGACTTGCTTTTTTCATTTTTATAATTACAAAATGGTTACTTTATTTTTTATTCAATATTTATAAAAAAATTAAAAATATCTTTTCATTATTTTTAAATTCTTGGTATAAATTTTTAATATTGAAAAAAAAGATTAAATGATTTCACAATTATTTTTAAATTTAAAAACATGAAAAAAATATTTGTTTTCACAATTAAATGAGCCCTTAATTTTTAAACATTATAATGATTGTCATTCATCATGCTTATGTTGTGATTCAAAAATTAACTTGGGATTTGTGTTGGGTTGTGATTGTGTCAAAGTTGTCTATGTTCAAAGCAAGATCCTTATTTTTCTCATCTTCAATGTTGATTTTTCTACTCTATTGTTTTCACTATATTGGCTACTTAATGCTTGTCGATAGGGCGTATGAGTGTGAATTGTCATAGTTACATATTTCGAACTATATCTTTTCATAACTCATATATGATTAGCTATTTAAAATATGGTCGAACTTTACAATTTCTTGTTTGAGGGGTAACGTAACTTTCTTTCTTAGTTGGGCAGGCTAGGGATACTACGAATTTGGTGATGACAAGTACGTGCCCCGATGTGGAAATTAGAAGAAAAATGAAGGCATGGAAAAGAGGTCTTTAGGGACATATTCGAATCCAATGTAAACCTGAAAAAACCCAGAAAGGATCATCATATAATGTATAGTTATAGTAAAATGAGATAAATAAAAGAGATAATAACTATTTGAAATTTAATTTTACTTTAATTTTTTCATGAGGGCGAATATCAAGCTTCTAATTTGGATTTGCATGAATTACAAAATTCAGTATGCCTTTTTGTTATTTTGTTTTGTTTTTTTTAAGATTTTAACTACTAAGCTCCTAAACATACAAAATGCCAAAAAATAAAAAATTTAAGTTAATATCTGAGAGTATATTTTTTAAAATTTTGATTTAAAAGGATTTAGATAAAATTAGATGCAGCTTTATATTTTATTACGTTCAAATTACACATAGTTAAATTCAAAATTTGACATTTATGCCCTCGTAATTCTATAAATTATTTAGAAATAAAAATAAAATGCCAATAAAAATTGTAGAGTAGGGTTTGAGTTTAAATTTTTAGCTCAAGATTTTCAATCTTGAAAAGAAAAATTAAATATTAAAAAAAGGCAAATAAAAACAGCAATTGACGAAAACAGCAACCTATAATTAATTAATTAATTCGAAATTCAGCAACCTATAATTAATTAATAAATTTGAAATCCAGTAGCCTATAATTAATTAATTAATTAATAAAAAATCCATCAACCTATAAATAATTAATTAATTAATTTGAAATTCAGGAACCTATAATTGAGCCCATCACTAACGAAGCTGGATTTTGTGATTTTCACAATCTGCTGCTGTGCATATGCACCTTATAAGTGGGCCCCACTAACCAGCTGGATACAACTAATCAGCACAGACCTGCGGAATGCCTTTGTTTTCATTTTTTTATTCTTATTTTTTTGGGTACTCCTATGTTATGTCACTTTATAGGTCTACGTGGCAAATTGAGAGAGAGCATAGACTAGCCGCAAGAGTTCTAAAAAATTAGACGATCTAATTATTTCGATTGTCTAAAATATAAATTAAATTAAGTTGCATGGTGTCAAACGTGCCTTAATTATAATAAATAGTAATAAAAAATAATATATACATTTAGCATAATTCGACAGTATGCTTATATCTATAGAAACGTGCGGTGATTGGATTTTACTATTTCAAAGTAGAATTACATTATATGTATTTATACTAATCTTAAGCATACAAAAGTATTTGTAAAATTCCTTAAATACCCTTATACCGTAGCGCAAGCCACATATTACAACATCATAACTTGGTAATTTCTCTCTTTTTTATTTTTTAAATTTTGCTTTTGTCATGTTAGTGATGTTGAGCATTTTTTTTTATTAAGCTAAATTATTTCTTCATAATAAGGAGTGTATTTGAATCGAGTTTAATGGGCATAATGGGATACTTGAGAAAGTATAGCGATGCAAAGAACAATGAGGCTAGTTGTAGGATCCAATCGTCGACGGTTTTAATCTGCAGCGTGAATAGCTCTCGACATTAAATCGTCGACGATTTACCTAAAACTGTTGACAGTTTCGTTCGGCATAAATCACAGAATTTGAATTGAAGATCAGTAGATTGGAGGGTTGTGGAGGATTTTCCTCTTGGAATTGTTACAAGCCGGAGTGATTTAAATAGGTTTTAAGACTTCTGTACGCATAGGGTTTGTATACATACTATATTTTGTAACCGTTGATGTAAGCTTGACATTTTGATAGTAAAAAGTTAGTCGCTGCTCTCGTAGACGTAGACAAATTGCCAAATCACGTAAATCTTGTGTCTTTGATTATTGTTTTCGTTTATTCTCTTTGTGAGTGATTGCTTGTTTCCGTATTGTTCATCGTTGAACGCTTGCATTACTCGTTCCGATTTGATTCAAGTTAATTTGCGAGTTTACTTGAAGAATAAATGTAGGTGACACCCAATCGAACCACTATAAATTTATATATTCCTCAGTTATTGTTTGAATATTTTGTCTCTTATAATTGATTCAAACGCATGCATAAACTCAATACTGATTTATACTTAAAAATAACAAATTTTTATCACCTAATTCCCCCAGCCTCTTGAGTGCTATTACCAAACCAAAAAATACAAAACTTGAAATCGATTCGTTAAGTTACTTGAGTGTGGCTTGAATTTGGGTAGAACCGAGTCAAGTAAAATTACAAAGTGAATCAACTCAGAGTAGTTAGTGAGTAGGAAATGGAGTAGCACTTGCGGCATCTCCCCTTTTGCCCTTTTGCCCTTTTTGCCTGTGTGATTTGCCTTCTGAGTGAGGAAGCGCCATACTCTCGTGGCCGGAAACCAAAAATAGTGGTGAAGTGTTTCAAATCGTCGTGACTTGTGAGAGAACAGTCGTCACCGTCGGCGCGGCCCCGCCGTGCGGAAAAGGACACGTGGTCCATGCTGTCTGCCTCACTCCTAATCCAGTAATAAAATAAAGCCCAACACTTATCTCACTTGACAAAGCCAATGAAGTCGCGGTGAATTAGGCAATTATGGGGGTAAGGAAATCACGATTCATATTTTATTCATTTTTAAGTTTGGGATTTATAATGGTTTGAACGGGACAATATGTGAGGGATGACAAATAATTCGTCAGTTGTATTCCTAATATAATTTTTTTTATTATCTGATAAATAATTTATTTTGTAATATAATAACTGAAATAATTTTTAAAATTATAATATGATAATAATTAAATATTTAATGACTAATTACATAACTATAATTTTTAAATTTTTAATCATGAGAACATTGAAGATTTATTTTTTACAAATAAGGAAGTAATTTGCAATGACCTAAGTGGACTCAAGGTCTATTCTAATATGGTTGTTTTGGATAAAAATTCTTTCACGGCGAGAAAAGCAAAATCATAAGAGGGATCACTTTAGGTCTATTATATTTCCATCCCTTGACCTGATGTAACTCGCAAACAAGAAAATTAAGAACCCAATAATGCTTTAATAAGAGGACAAGGCAAAATCTAAATGCATTATTATGCTCCTACCTCACCTATAAAAGAAATCCTTCATTAGAGAACGAGAGGGTTTGTTTTGGTTTGGAAGAGCTATTGCATATTTATGAACACTCATTAAAGTCTTGCTCCATACCGTTTGCTCCTTAGTTTTATTAGGAGTAATTGAAATTTTATCATTTCATTCCTTTTCAACTCATTGCCAATACCTAGTGAAGCAAATCTAACTTTAAAAATATCAGGCTTCATATATTCGAATCGCTATGTTTCTAAATCAAGAATAATCCCTGAATCCACGATGATTGCATGCACAAGCAAAATCGAGGGTTCCATAGAGTTTCCTTGTCCATTAAAATTTTGTATTCTTATTTTTTAATTATTTATTCATAAAATTTTAAAATAAAATAAAATACCATATATTTATTTATTCATTCATAAACCAATAAAATAAAAGAAAATATTGTATTTTTTGATTTATGGTGTTTTTTTTCACGTTTTTTGTTTTACGAGTAAAGGGAGCATTTCTATAGTTTTACCTATTTTCAACCCTAGTTTATATTTAATTCAGGCAATTCATTTTCACTCGTGCTACACGTTTAGAAATTTAAATTTCGATTATCTCATAGTTATTGATAAGTGGCCAATCAATATAGGTCCGATTTTTGTGAGTGATCGAACCATGCTTGTAATTAAGTATTCTTTTAGAACGTCTTAAAAATTAGTATTTATTATAAAAAATATTTAAATTAAATAATTATATTAATATCTGGTTTACACTTAAATGAATATTTATTATAAAAGGTATTTTTTTGAATTATTTTTTAAAAATACTTATAATAAGCAATTTCGTACTATTTATAAATGCATATTTTTTTCAAATAAGTGTTTTTCTTTTTTTTTTAAGTGGTTTTTTTAGATTAGTTACGAACTATAATGTGAGAGGATGAAGTATTGTCTACCCATTAGGTTTACAAATGTATCCTATAAAAAACGACTCGTTGAAATTATTAGAGGGCCGGTTCTACTTGGTAATATTAAAATAATTTTAATATAAATATATTAATTTTAGGCTCAATTGTCGTCAAATTGACTGGGGAGTGGGTCCCAACAGGCTATAGGAGTACGGGCCGGGGCATGGTTCAAATCAATAGTGCAGAAAATGTAGACTTGATGTTTGGACCGTAGCAAGGTGGGCCCACCAATTTAAGCAGCTCCAGCCCAGTCCAGTGGGCCCAAATACCATATCCGGCCATTAATGATGTCATATTATTGTTTTACAATCTGGACACCGACGGTTGACGGACTCGGGTAAAGCCACTGGCGGTGACTTACTTCCTCGAAACGCGCAATGCTACCGGTATTTACCCGTCATCTCGCCCACCGACACAGAATTACCGGTGACTGCCCGTACACCACCACAGCTCATTTAAAATGGCACCTCTTCCCGCACTAATCATCATTGGTCCCTCGTCACGTCGCTCTCCTCCCTCCCCCATTTGCAGAGAGAGAGAGAGAGCGCTTTTTAGAGAGAGAATGTTCGAGCTCTAGCGCCATTTCGGAGAGAGAAACTGTTCGGAAGAGGGGAGAGAGAGAGAGGACTGTTCCGAGGACTTGCTGCAACTTTTGGCTGAGCGGAACGAGGCCGGCATTTGAAACTTCTTCGATCTTCGAAGAAGTAGAAGATAATTGAGCTTCGGTAACTTCAAATTAATTGTTTGTCTTCGTCTTCACTCTCTCTGTGTATATCTTAATGCTAGATTACAGCTTTTTGCTACTATTTTTTTCCTTCGTTTTTTTGTCGTTCTCTCTCTGTGTAAGATTTACTTTTTTCTTTTTAAAATTTAACTGCGCTGCTTTCGAGAATGGCAACTCGAAAATGCTTATATATGGATTGAAATTTCCGGATCCGAAGCTTTCTACAGCTAGATCTTGTCGGAGCGCGGAACATTTGGCATTGTGTTGTGCTTCGGTCTTTCTGAGGGTTCGAACTTATTTTTTTGGCATTGGATTCGAACTTTTTTTTCCTACTTGCTTGTAGCCAGGTAGTCGGTACTAGTTCTTTTTCTTGATTTTATTCTTGGCGAGATAGCGAATTTTGAGGTGATCGTGTTCTTATCCTGGTTCATTTGCCAGTGACTCGGTAAGCGTTAGAAATTGTATACAGTCGAGCATTTTGACCGATTGTACGGCTGTTTTCTTGTTGATTTAAGTTTAAATATTTTACTTCTTTGCCTTTATTTTTTCATGGGGAACCAAACCTCGTTTCGATTGCGATCAATTTTTGCTGGGTTTGGTATGCTATGTACGTAACATACAGCACATGCCTTCTATGGCATCGACATTCATGCTTGTTATGTGAATTTCTCGGAATGAAGTCTCTTTCAAGCTCGACTTCCATAGCTTTAATATCTTAAATGAAAATTCCTGTGTCATCACTTGTGCTTCAGTTGTGCTTGATTATTGGTTAGAATCTTGTATAATTGGAGAATAAAATCTGCGGTTTCAACATTGCCCAGTACCTGTTCACTCTGAATCCTCAATTTAGACGCCATTTTAGATAGAACACCTATTTATCTATTCCATCCATTTATTTGCACGGCTGGGAATGGGTTTCACGGGCACATGCTGCGCTCACAAACTCATCCTGATTTCTCTGCTTTACTCTATCTGGGGTTGTCCTTTATTTTAGGCCTCTCTCGTGTTTGGTTGATCTCTATGATTTTTTGATATGCCAACAGTATGCTGAGTATTTATTGGTCTTTAAGATTTCTCTGTATACTCATAGTGGAGAGGCAGATCTTGAGCTGGTGGCAAATCCATTTCTGTTAGAATGTAACGTTGATCCACCCAACAGATTTTAGATAAGTTATGTGAGGTTTAAATAATTGTTTCAACCTATGCCAACTGTAGAACTTTAGAAATTCATGTCATATAGGGGCTTTGTTTGTATTATTATAGTCCTCGTCTTGTTGATTAGCAAAACAAATAATTTTGTGATAAAGGAGATGAAAAAATTGTTTGGATAACCTAATGTTAGGACTGAGGGAGTTCTCATAGGAAAACTTGATACATATAAATGAGCATCAACTTGACCCAAAAACTTTAGCAATTAGTTCTTGGGCCTAACCATGTATATAAATACTCATCCTTCACTATATGTTTTCAATGTGAGACAAATTTACAAGTAGAATTCTCAAGAATTTGCTCATCACTTCTGACTTCCAATCACTATCACTTGAAGGGAAGCCATCATTTGTCATGCAATTAAGAGTCATTACTCAAGCATGGGAGAGAGCACGAAACCATGGGAGTTTGCTCATTTATTGGTGACTTCTAACCACTCCCTTAACCTCATTACTTGACATGTAACCAATTAGGAGTCATTACTCAATCATGGGAAAGAATACGAGACCATGGGAGTCAATTCATCTATGAGATTAGCATCCAAGGATCCATTGTTCCCCTTCGGGAGCAACATTGGCAGGAATATATGCATGAACACTCGAGCTCAATTCGAACCATTGTTAAGAATACATGCATGAACACTTGAGTCCAATTCAAACCATTGGTCACTTGTTAGGACTGAGGAAATCCTCATGGGCAAACTTGATATACATGGTTGAGCACCAATTTGACCCAAATGTTCAAGCCATCAGGTCTTGGGACCATCCATGTATAAAAGCACCCCTCCTCCACTGTATTTTTGTAATGTGGGACAGACTAAGAAATGAATTTATTGACACCTAACACCTCAAATTTTGGTTATAGTGTGCGGAATAGGTATCATGAATGTGAATGAGGGGTTTTTCTTGAAAATATTATTGCATTCCTATTTAGTATTGAGTGTATTTAAAGTTTTCAATGTAGAAAATCTCTTAAACTCTTTCAAGTATTTGCAATCATTATTCATAAATTGCTCAACATGAATGCTTTTGCCCTGTTTGCAGCTTTCTTTTCCAGCTGAATTTTCCATATATTTTTTACCTGCAATGGGCCAGTCTAGCTCTTTATTTGCCTTCTCTTTTTTTCCATATTGCTCAAGTCTTTCAGCTATGATTGCAGAGGTATCCAGGATATACACAGGCATCTGAGGAGAGGATGAGAAGAGTCGGTGCATGATAAGTAGGTGCACCTACATGTCTTATGCATCTGCTAGTGGCCTTTCCTTGAAGAACTTTGTTGGTGCACCTACATGTCTCTGTTTCTCTTGTTTGTAGTTGGGAAAAAGAAGGTGGAAAAAAGTGAATTTAATCTAGTATGAAGGAGATTGACAAGAAGAAAAATCCAAATAATAACCAAGCAAGACGCTCTGGAAGGACTGAAAAGAGAGAGAACAAGCAACGGCAAGAAAATGCAGGCAAAAAATTAAATGCTAAGGAAATTGATTCTAAAACTTCTTATGCTGGATCAGACTCAAGCGTCATAGTGAGTGATTCGAAAGTCAGCACAGAGCCCCCTGAAGTTTATGAAAGCATGGTTATACATTATGTGGATGATGTCAACAGGTTTGAGGAGGTACCTCATGGTTTAAAAGCCCATGAAATGGTTGGAAAAGAGAACAATGATGAAACAAATGGCCATTCTAGTGATTTGGACAAAGAACCTAGACAGGGGAAGGGCGAAGAATCAGACTCTGAGACAACAAAAGATTCTTCATCTTCTCAAGGAGATTCACAGATAGCTGAGGATGAGAAGTTAGAAAGAATTTTGAAAGTTCCCAAGAAGGTTTCTAAAAAAGGTGTTTCTGAGAGCAGCCCACATGTAACAAAAATGAGATCTGATCGTGAAGCAAAAACACAAATGAAGGTAGCTCAGAACACTCCAAAGAGATCAACAAAATCTAACAAAGGTCCTTCTAAAATGATCTCCAAAGATACGTCTGATAGTAACTTTAATAATATGAAAGTTCCTTCAAGGCCTTCATCAGAATCATCTGAAGGAGCTGATGATAAGTCCCTTGAAGAGGAAAAGGAAATACATTTCTTGGATGCGACCTCAAATGGGGCTCAGAGTGTTGTTACTGATGATGAAACAGTTAATGCTGAAGAAAATGGTGAGCATGAAGAAAGGCCAGGTTTGGATCAAAAGATTGAGGAAATGGAAATGAGAATTGAGAAACTTGAAGAGGAGCTTAGAGAAGTTGCAGCTCTTGAAATTTCTCTATATTCTGTGGTACCAGAGCATGGGAGCTCAGCACATAAGGTGCACACGCCTGCTCGGCGCCTTTCTAGGCTCTACATTCATGCTTGCAAGCATTGGACTCAAGATAAGAGAGCCACAATTGCTAGGAACACTGTGTCGGGGCTTGTTTTGATTGCCAAGTCCTGTGGCAATGATGTTCCAAGGTACACAGTTACCAATGTAATTAGGTTGGGTGTTTCAAGATACTTTTGACTGTTATCTGTACTAATGGATGTTCCCTTTTTCCCCTCATTTAATTCAGGTTAACTTTCTGGTTGTCTAACATCGTTGTTCTGAGGGAAATTATATCTCAAACATTTGGGAATTCATGTTACTCTAGCCCAGTTACAGGGTTTGTTGAGTCAAATGGCAGCAAAAGGAGAGGTGATGAGAAGGCTTCAACGCTGAAATGGAAGGGTGTAAACAAACTTGGAGTTATGCATTTTGCCGATGATTGGCAGGAGACAAGGACCTTGACGGCTGCCCTAGAAAAAGTTGAGTCATGGATTTTCTCACGGATAGTTGAGTCAGTATGGTGGCAGGTAAAAATTGCAGAGCCTGCTACTTAAGTTTCTAATTATATATGCGTAGTAATTTTTGACACCTATTGTTGGCAATGGGAACCAGATGGCACAATCAAGAAACATATATAATTTTCATTTTTGGCTGGAAATGATAGACTCAAGCATACGACATCCTGGTTGAAATGTAAATGTTGCATGTCAATGCTTAAGTTATAGGTTCATGCTCATATCCACTGCTCATTCTGAAAATAAAGTAAAATATTTCAAATTTGCACGCCAAACAAGTCTATATAGTTGTTATCATTTCTTGGATAGATTAATGCAGTTGGCTTTAACGTGGTTTTAACTGTTCTGCTGAAATTCATGGTTTCAGACCTTAACCCCAAATATGCAATCTCCAGTTGAGGATTTATGTGCCAAAGTAACTGTTGGGAGGTTCTCAGGACCTGCCTTAGGTGATCAACATCAAGGCAGCTTTTCAGTTGACTTGTGGAAAAATGCTTTTCAAGATGCTTTTCAAAGACTTTGTCCCGTTCGAGCAGGGGGGCATGAGTGTGGCTGCCTGCCTATACTAGCAAGAATGGTACGTAATCTTCAATATGTTTCACATTTCTCCTTAGCTTTTTATTCTTTGACTGAGACTGCAGGAGTATGAGCTCTAGCCTCGAGGTTCTTTTTTTGTCATTAATCATTGTTTCTTTCAGAATTTGATTTATTTCAGTGTTTATTTGCTTTAGAGGGCTAATTAGAATTCTCTATGTCATTAGGTGATGCATCAGTGTGTTGCCAGACTAGATGTGGCAATGTTCAATGCTATTCTCCGAGAGTCGGCCCATGAGATCCCTACTGATCCTGTTTCTGATCCTATTGTTGATTCCAAGGTTCTGCCTATTCCAGCTGGGTGTTTGAGCTTTGGATCTGGCGCACAACTCAAAAATTCTGTATGTGTCATAGTCCATTGCATGTTACACTGCTTGCATAATTTATCCAACTATCTTTTGGAAATTGACTTCCTGCTTGATGGTGAAGCTTCCTTTCTCATTTGCCAACATAACTTTAGGGACCTTTTGGTGTCAAAATTTGCCTTTTGTTTTCTGTTTTTGTTTTTGTATGTAAAGAAATATATGATAACAAATTGTTTGTTTATGTTGTTTTTTTTTTCTTTTAATTTTTTTTTGTTGGTTTTCGACCGTGAAAATAAGATTTTATGGTTTTTCCTTTTCAGTTGTTTTTCCAGAATAGGTTAAATTTTCATGTTGATAACAAACATTGATCTTTAAGAAGAATAGGCTGTGATGTTGGGAAGAAAAACTCTAGAATTAAAGGCCAAGGAGATGTATAGGCCGGGTTAGCTAGTTTTTATTTAAGAAGATGCTCTTCTTCCCCTGTTTGTTTGTGAATTGAGTGTACTACCACTCATATACAATAAGATTGTCCTTGTAGCATTGAAAAGTAAGTTTTGAACTATATTAGTTAATTAAAGTAATTATGATAATTTCCATTTTTATTATAATATTTTTTCAGGAGATGGATAGGCCAGGTTATCTAGTTTTTATTTAAGAAGATGCTCTTCTTCCCCTGCTCCTTTGCAAATTGAGTGTACTACCACTCATATACAATAAGATTGTCCTTGTAGCATTGAAATGTAAGTTTTGAAATATATTAGTTAATAAAAGTAATTATGATGATTTCCTTTTTTATTATAATATTTTTTTAATTTCTATTTTTTTTATTTTTATTGTTGTAATCATATGAACATTTGTTCAATCAAGTGTTTTAATAATAGTTTTGGTTTCTAGTTTTCATTTTCATAATTCTTGACTATGATACCAAACGGCCCCTTTGATTGCTTAGGAGAGGAAGGAATGAAGGATAGGCAATGAGTTCCTTGGCTTCCTTCCTTTGCAAGACATAGCCAAGAAAAATATATTGAAGGAAATGAGCTACAAATAGCATGTTTTATAATTGAGCATGTACTAATTCGTGGATAAAAATGGTGAAAAAAATCTAGGCTGCTGATTGCATGTACCTAAAGTTAGCCTATTTAATGAGGGCCATGAGGAATCCATTTGAACAGAAAATTTTATGTTAAAGTTGAATTCCATAGTAACTATAGGACCTTTCTATGGAAAATACTTCATGGTTGAAATTTGTGTTGGCATCTTAAATCGTCAATTCGTCATCTTTTGTAGACCATAGGTTTCCGTTCATCAGTTTAGTTAAACATATTTCATAGAAATGGTGAGCAATTATTCCTGCCATTTTTGTTCATTGTAAAGGGAAATGCACATGTCACTACGAGCTTCTTGTCTCAAGGCAGTGGCACATGGGAATTGATTTCTGTGTAGCTTTCATTTGTTGATGACGAAATTATTTCTTGAACTAAAAGTTTCTGAATGAGTCATAACTAAGGAGACAATAAAAGAGGATTGTATTGAAAAGATCTTGGAGCACAAAGATAAAATTAATTGGCTTATTTTAAGTGCCATGAAAATGGTATGGACTCTTTGAAACCCCCAATAAACTCATTGGAGATGCTTTCACTCCTTGTGATGTGGGAATGAATATTTGGACTAGAACAAAAAGATTTGAAGTTGTATTTAAACAAGTCATATCATTTACTCGTTTAAAATTCCATGAAAATGGCGTCTTGGATCTTTGTAAGCCTCAGTGAACTCATTCAAGATGGTTTCACACCCTTTGTCATGCATAAACACCTTCTGACTGTCGGAATAATCATAGGCTAGCTGGAAAACATGAACAGGAAGTTTGCCATTCAGATATCTCTGAATTTATACGATATAATGTCAGGCTGGAATACCTTTTAGGTTTTATTGGCGATAAACATCTTTAAATGTGTCAAAAAATGAGCAAATTGCTATCCATGCAGGTTGGTAATTGGTCTAGATGTCTTACTGATTTGTTTGGCATGGAGGCCAACAATTCTTTTAGAGAAGATCAGTGCAGCAGCGACGATGATGTCGCACAGAGTGAATCAAAATCCTTCCATCTTCTTAATGCCTTGAGTGATCTTTTGATGCTTCCAAAAGACATGCTTATGGATCGATCAATCAGAAAGGAGGTTGCGGCATTATGCTTATAATTCACTATTGGTTATATGAAGATATCTTCAATATTTTCTTGTCAAAATACTAAACTTTAAAATTTCAATTGTTATATTTTTGTAGGTCTGCCCATTGATTGGTCTTCCATTAATTAAACGGGTACTCTGCAACTTTACTCCAGATGAGTTCTGCCCAGATCCTGTCCCTGGAGCTGTTTTGGAGGCATTGAATGCTGAGGTATAATATTTGTACATATCAAATATTTACCAACCATGTCTTTGGTGATGTTGTGATTTTGACCTTAAGGATTATGCAAGCATGGAAAGAACAAAAAGAGAGAATATACTCACGCAGTGTCCCAGCAAAATTTTTTTCGATTATATTGTGAGCAGGTCATAGGGTTTAACCTTCAGCTACAAATATAAATAGCCTCCATTTAGAAAAGCCCAAAACACACGCATAAATATATATGGAGACTACACAATGGCTTAAAATACTACACCACATTAAGGCCCTTAGGGCACCTCACTCTCTACAGACTTTTAAGTGGTTCACCTTCTGAATATGAACCAACAGTGAGGTTCTGTTTGGTTCACGAACTACCTGTTCTGAGGAATAGGATGGAATACAATTAGAATGTAAAGAAATGTAGGGATGCAATAATTAGAAAGAGGTCACTCAAGCATGGTTTTATGTTATTCCATCCAACAGAGAATATAAAAAGAGTAGGCATTCCCATGTTATAATTTGGGTATTGTTATTCATTGTCTCTATTATCATGGATTCATAAAAAAAATTTACACTATTATTTGTTTTATGGTAATTACACACTTTCTTTTATTTTATTTTATTTTCTTTTTTTTGGAGTGTAACTATCAAAATCTTTAACATAACCATTCTATTTCAAGGAGTAGTCATTCTGCAAAGCAAATGTAATGGAAAATCTGGACATCCTGTGGTGGCTTCAGAACTACTTTAGTGTATTCATTTTAGACCACAGAAACTAGTGTAACATCAGAGTCTTCATGATTTTGGATTGGGTTCTGAAACTTTCGGGAAAGATTATCACTCAAGAAAAAAAGTGAACAATTACATGTTTGCAATCTCCATGCATAATAAGGTGCTTGTAAGGCCTGAATGTTTAGATTTGAAATATTTTCACCTATATAAATAATGAAAATTGCTCATTGTTAGCAATTGTACTGCTGTAGTTTTGGTTTCTGCTAATTTTTCTATTAAATTTCTGATTGTCAAGCTTTGTAGTATAAATTATGCCTTATGCATTACAGCAAAAACTCAACGAAGCATCCATCCCCAGTTATATGGGACCTGCATTGTAGTTCCTTTTGGTCCATGGAGGACATTACTTTTCATTTTTTTTGTTAATTATTAACTGGTGCCAAAACTTCAGTTTACTTACTTTTGGTCTCCCCTCATTCTCAAGAGTACCTAAAATTTGAACCATGCTGCTGCTCACTATTCATTTGACCATACTATTACTTAATTCATTATTTGTAGCCGAACTTAACTGCCTATCATGGCCTACCTTAGGTGTTGCCCCAACTTCCTATATATGCTTTTCATTCTAATTCCTTCTTTTTCTTGACATGCATCTCAACATCTGCATTTTTGCTATGGTAACATTATTTTTTAATTTTTTATTTATTTTTATTTCACTATGACCCAATATTACTTACCATAAAAACAATTAGCCATGTTAATTATTTGTATTTGTTCAGAGTATTGTGGAGCGGAGGTTATCTGGAGGTTCTGCAAGCAGCTTCCCCTACACGGCTGCCCCAGTCATATATGCAGTTCCTTCCTGTGCAGATGTGGCAGAGAAAGTTGCGGAGGCTGGGGGGGAAAAATCTCATTTAGCAAGGAATGTGTCGATTGTCCAGAAGAAGGGGTATACCAGCGACGAAGAGCTGGAGGAACTGGATTCTCCTCTAGCATTTGTCGTCGTGAAAATGCCACCTTTTCCAACAACCTTGGCTAATGGAAATGGAAAACACAAGGAGCAAGGAGGTTATGAATGCACAAATTCGAGGTACGAACTCCTTCGCGAGGTATGGTCCATGTGAATGGTAATATGAGTCTAAATATTAATATTTACGTTTGGATTTTGTATCAAAGGAGAAGTGACAGGAATATGAGAAGCAAAAAAATTGTGAGAATTAATAGTTGCCTAGGAGAAAAAAAGAGGTTAGCTATTTGTACATCCAGCTGGAGTATATTTGTTGTTAAAAATGCGTTTGGTTTTTTTTCCCTTCCATTGCAAGAAATAAATGACTTTTCAGTCATTGAGGAGTGTACAATCCATTTTACATATCAAAGAAAAATAAAAAGATGAAAAGAAAAGTACAATCCATTTGTGTGATGATTTAACTTGCACCAACATTGATATTCACCATTGTTTTTTTTAATCTATGAGTTAGGAGTTTTTTGATATCATCTGTTGTTTTATATTTTTCTTTTGTTGTAGTATACATAAAAAATATTTCTATTGAGTGGTGACTTCTCAAGTTTTCACTTGTTGCAACAACCTATTGTCATGGTCTTTTCTGCTATCTTATTCAATTAATCAATAGCCCTTTAAATAGGCAATACATCAACTAATAAAAGCTGAAAAATGGCGACCACTTTTGACCGCTAACCCATGATTTGCAACACTAAAAATAAACTAAGAATTGCAGAATTGTTGTGGCTTTTGTCTCTTGAAATGAAGTTCTTCAAGAATTCTCTTCAACCATATGGCTTGACGTGTACATGAAGTTGCAGCAACAAACTCAGCTTCATTGGTTGATAGAGTGACGATTGATTGTTTCTTTAATGACCATAAAACAGTCCTTGAATAGCTTGATCCCTTGCATTATCGCTGACTTCTCTCCCCTCTTATAGAACATCCCAAATTCCTTAGTACCTTGCAAGTATGGAAGTATCCTTGTGGCAGCTAGCAGAGGCATCTCTATCGGATTCTCCGTGTATCTGTTGATGAGACTCAATGAATATATTATATCTAACCTTGTTGCTGTTAAATACATTAAGCTTTCCACAATTTACTTGTAAAGAGTGCCATCAACCTTTTATGACTTTTATTTAGCTTCAAACCAAAATGTTGGTCTATTTATTGAGTTGCAATTTTTCATCTAAAATCAATCTAAAACTTCTCGCACATGCTTCTTTTGAGAAATAAAAATTCTAATATTTTATTGAACTTCAATGCCAAGAAAATATTGTAGCATTCTAAGATTAGACATGTCAAATTCAATCATCATGGACTTTTTAAACTTTTCAAACATGGCTGACTCACTCTAAAAATGAGCGGCTTGGAAGCTATTCCAAGTATAGGAGTTTAGTCGTGTAATAATTAGTCCAAGGGTTAGTCGTTTTCTCAAGGAATGCAGTTTAATTTTAAATTTTGTGTAATTTTAAAAGAAAATAAGAAAAGAAAGGTTTACTGAACATAGTTCAGATTTGGTTCCTGGGATGTTTGAGATTTTTGTAGTAAAAGTTAAAACAACTTAAACCTTAAATAAAAATTTAACATGCATGAAAATAACTATTTAAATACTAGAATTAATACCTGAATAACGAAGTAAATAAATCCTGTAATCGTCTAACTGAATAAAAATAACACAAGTTCAAACAAGATTAAATTCTAAGAATGTAGAGTCACTAACTTTAATAATAAAATCTCCCAAGAAAATATTTAAATTCCAACGAAAACTCTAAATAAGGAAAAAAAAAACAAATTGATTTTTATAATAAATAATAACCTAAACAAATATTTAAGATTCAAAACAAGACTTTAAAAAGAGCAATCTAAACTTAATTATTCAAAAGAACCCAACTAAATTAAAATTCCAACAATGACTTTGAATAAAAAAGAAAAGACAAAGGCCTTGATGGCCTTTGTTTAACACGTTGAGCATGTGAACCTGCTATAGCATCATCTTGCTCATTATGTTCCGCTGCTACTGGTGAAGTTGCAGTTGTTGTAGAAACTTCATTTTGAGGATCTTTAAGAGTAGACACTACCGGAGCTTGTTAATGATAAGACTGTTGTGTTTCTTCTTCATTTACATCATCAAAGTTTGCTAGTATTGTCTGTCCAACGCCACTGCTGCTCCAAGACCAGATTCTATTTTCATCAAATACAACATCACGACTAATGACAATTTTCTTGGTGATATGATTGTACGATTTGTATGCTTTTGATTGATCACTAACACCAAGAAAAATGCATTTTTCTTCTTTGTTATCCAACTTTATTCTCTTTGCATTTGGAATGTGGGCATAAGCAATATACCCAAAAATTCTGAAATAATCTACCGCTAGTCTTCGTCTGTTCCATGCTTCCTCCGGTGTCATATTTTGAGCAGTGTGAGTGGGGCTTCTGTTCAATATATGAATGCTCCAATTAATTGCTTCAGGTCAAATTTTTTTTCGGAATGCTACTCCTTATCAAAAGACTTCACACTATATTCAAAATAGCGTGATTTTTCATCTCGTAAACTCCATTTTGTTGAGGCGTGTACGCTGCTGTAACAAGTGCTTTAAAGTTTTGAAAGGCCACAAAAGCTTCAGATTTTTCTTGCAAAAAAATATGCCCTAGTTTTCTGACTATAATCATCAATGAAGGTAATTATATATCTTTTACCTCTATTAGAGGATGGATTTATTGGTCCACAAAGGTCGGAATGCACCATCTCCAATGCTTTCTTTGCTCTCCATGATTTCCCTTTTGAAAAAGGATCACGATGTTGTTTGCTAACAATACATTCTTCACAAACTTGTGAAGGACTTGAGTATTCGGGAAGGTCAATCACCGTATTTTTCTGTTGCAGCGTCTTTAATTCACAAAAATTTCAGATGTTCGTAGCAAAAGTGCCATAACCAAGTTTTCTTCTTCAATCTTGTAGAGAAGCATGAATGTGTAGTGTTGTGAAGATACATTGAAATTATTCTGTTGGAGATGTGGTTCATATTTGAGTGGAACACATGTGCCCGGGAAGCATAGTGATGCAAAGAACAAGGAAGGAGGCTGCATGAGGAAAACCATTGATGGTTAGTCTACGGTTGCATCGACGGTTTACTCTTGGTGGTTAACCGTCGATTGTTTCAGTCGTCTGCATGATAAACTGTCGACTATTTTGTTCGGCGTAGGTTACAGATTTTGAAGCGGGAAATCAGTAGATTGAAAGATTTTGAAGGATTTTCCTTCTAGGATTTCTACATGAGTGTTTTAGATATAGTCTAAGTTTTCTGTACGCATAGGGTTAGTATATAAACTATATTTGTAACCCTTGTTTGATGAGATGTTGAAAATCATCCGCTTGCTTTTGTGGACGTAAGCAGATTGTCGAATCATGTAATTTCTTGTATCGTGTGTTCTGATTGCTTGATTTTATTCTCTTTGTGATTGATTGTTAATTTCCGTATATTCATTGTTGAGTGCTTGCATTACTTGTTTCAGATTGTTTTGAGCTTGTGAGTTTTTGTTGCGAATTTGTATCAACAATTGGTATCAGAGCTATTGGTTGCAATGGTTGGGATTTCTTCTACGAAGTTTGAGATTGGTAAGTTCGATGGAAAGGGAAATTTTTGGCTTTGACAGAGGAGGGTTAAGGACGTGTTGGTGCAGTAAGGTATGGTGAAGACACTATATGGAAAGAAATCGGAAGGCATGGACGACACAAGTTGGAAGGAGTTGGAAGCGAATGCTGTGTCTACTATCAGGCTGTGTCTGGCCAACGACGTGATGTATCACGTCATGGATGAGGAATCGCTAGTGGCAGTTTGACTGAAACTGGAGAGTTGGTACATGTCCAAGTCTTTATTAAACAAGTTATATCTTAAGAAAAGACTCTATGAGCTTAAGATGGTAGAGGGTTCAGACCTAAATCAACACATCAATGTATGTAATCATATAATTAGCAATCTGAAGCGGGTTGATGTGAAGTTGGAGGATGAAGACAAGGCATTGATGCTGCTGATTTCCTTACCTACATCTCCTACGTACGAGAATCTAGTTACGACTTTGACATGGGGAAAAGAAATCCTGGAGTTGGAGAAGAAATCCTGGAGTTGGAGGATATCATGAGTGCATTGTTGGGGTTCCATAAGAGGAAGAAGGCTAGCGATGAGAGTTCACAAGGTGAAAGACTCATGGCGAAAGGTAATCAGGATCGTGGGAGAGGCAAGTTTTGGAGCGGATCGAGTAATAATAAAAATCAATCGCAGTCCAGGAGGAGGAAGAAAGTTTGGTGTTTTAAGTGCAGGAAAATTGGGTATATAAAATTGGAGTTTTCGTAGTGGAAGAAAGGGAATGTAGAAACTCAAGAGGGTTTTTTAAAATTTGCAAATGTAATGAACGAAGAAAATTCAAGGAGCAGTGATTGTGATATGCTTTCTATTTCATCGGGTTCAGAACGCCTCACAGATTCTTGGATCCTAGACTCGAGATGTTCTTTTCACATGACGCCCAACAAAGCTTGGTTCACCACTTACAGATTGGAGAGTTCTAGTTTCGTTCTGATGGGAAATGATGTTGCCTGAAAAGTTGTTGGAATGCGGAATATCAAAATCAAGATGTACGATGGTGTGGTAAGGACGTTATATGATGTAAGATATGTACCTGATCTACGAAAGAATTTGATTTCATTGGGCACTTTAGATTGTAAGGGGTATAGTTACAAGTTTAAAAGTGGGATAATGAAGGTGTGTAGAGGCGCCTTGATGGTGATGAATGGACAGAGGTTAGCAGGGAATATCTATGCACTACTGGGTAACATAGTTGTAGGTGGAGTTGCAACTGCAAATTCTGAGTCAGGTAATACTGTTTTGTGTAAAACAACCACACGCAAAGTAAAGAGTATTCTTAACTACATTGTTTTGGATATTTAGGGACCGGTGAAGGTAGTATCACAGGTTGGACATAATTACTTTGTGAGTTTGTTACGAAAGGTCTGGGGGTACGTCATGTGGCACAAGTTGGAAACGTTTGCTAGGTTTAACTTGTATCTGAGGTGGAAAATCAGACCGAGAGAAAGACACCGAGATTTTACGAGGTTCGGCTATTCTCGCCTACATCTTCGCCTTAGGCAAATCACCCAAGGATTTTACTATACCACTCCTTTAATTGGGCAGAGCAAACCGTTTACACACTCTTTCAAGTAGGATAGAGCCCTCCTTTCCAAGCAATACCCTACACTCGATAGTCCAACGATTCAACAATCCTGAATCATAAAAAAAAACAAGAGAAATAAGAAACAACCTTGTGTACAAGAAGCACTCTCAGTAAGAGTAGATTAGTACAAGTGAATATTACAATATACTTTAATCAAAATCAATATAGAAAGAAGAAGCTCAAGAATTTATCACCGGAGTTCTTTCTTAGATTAAGAAACTCAGTAGAAACGCAAAGAACCGTAGATTTTAATTAGCAAATTCTCAGTAGAAACTTTAGCAAGAGTTTTAGTAAGAAAGCTTTTGAAAAGTAGAAAATATTAAGCTTGAATGCTGATTGTATGTATTAGTATATTTAATCCTTTGATATAACTTGTATCTATAGATGGAAAAAGGTTAATTTTTGTGTTCCCCAAGTTACTTGGAGTGTTTCCCAAGTTTTCATAAAGTTTGGGGGCCAAGCCATCTATTTTGGAAACATTATTTTGTTGTTTTATTTTGAATTTTATGAAGGTTAGTAGCCTGATCTGTCAAGGTCAGTTGACTGATCTTATTTTGTTTTAGCAAAAATTCAAACTCAGAATGGAGTCAGTTGCCTGATCTTAGAGGGTCAGTTGATTGGGCCTATTTTGTCTGCTCAATTAATTAAACATAAAAATGTTAGTTGATTGATCTATTTTGGTTAGTTGACTGAACTAGAAAATTCCCACAATGTTTAATTTTAAAGATTTTGGTCCTTCAATTTTTGAAAAATTTCAACATAACTTAAAAAACATTTTCCGGGGTTTTCAAAAATTGGTCTTTAAGTCAATAAAAGATTCCTAAGAGCTTTATTCATTTATATTGAAATGTTTGAAGTACTTACGTCAGACTTCTTAAAAACTATGACTCTTCTAATCACTAAGTCTTCATGTATAGCTTCCATTCTTTACATTGAGCTTGACTTTGAGCTTCATCTTTAACTTCATAAGATTTTGTGTCATTAAGTTCAATCTTTGTCAAGCACTTTGATATTAGTCACTTGGGTCACTTGAGTTTGATACTTGATTTACTTGAAACATCATCACTTAACCAAACATGTTAAGTTTCCTTGATTTGTTATTATCAAAATAAGATTCATAAGCCTTATTAGGCCAACAATCTTCCCCTTTTTGATGATGACAAATAAGGAGCAAAAGTGAGTAACCCTTAATAAGGCCCCGCCTTACAATAAGCATACTCTTAACAATATTTGAAAAATGAAATATCAGATGTTATTTGAATCAATTTAAGTTCATATATCAAGATCAATATCTCAGCCATGTATAAGTGTTTATGAATGTTAGCAATGTATATGTGTTAATTTGAATTATTTCTTTTATCTTAGTTTTTCAATTCTTCTAGCATATCTTATATCTTATCTCATATCTTATCTTATATCATATCTCATATCTCATATCATATCTCAATTCTCAATTTTGCTCAAAAATCTTTCTCCCCCTTTTGACATCAATCAAAAAGAGATAGATATTAAAAAATTAGACAAAAAGCAAAGCAATAAGCAACCATAAGCATATGATATAATCATGCATAAGCAATAAATCCAAAAGGAAAAAACACACATAAATATGTGTTTATACAACCATAAAGTCAAAAAAATTATGCCGTTCGAGCATCTACATCATCATCATCTTCATCTTCTTCGTCATCTCCTTCTTCATCATCATCTTCTTTGTCTTCTTCATCATCATTACCAGCATCAACTGAGCTTATATCCATTGGAACTTTGCCATTGGAAGAGGATGAACCAGCCACGTGATGTTCAATTTGACTAAGCCGTTGATCTAGTGAAGAATAGTTGACTTAATGAGATGCGAAATTATCTTGAAGTGAGCTAAGTCTCGATCTCATTTCTTCACTAAAAGCAGTAAACTATTGGTGATAAGCCAAGAACCATGATGGTGCAACATCAATCGGAGGAGCAGGTTGCTGGTCTTGAGGTTGTGGCTCAAAAGTTTGTCTTGGCATCATCCGCCTTTAGGAAACCAACCTTGCTTATGTTTCTCATACCCCATTTGTTTAAGTGTAATAGAAGAGAAAATATCATAATGGGTACATTTAACAAACAAGTCATTTGGAGATGAAACATGAAGATGAGCAAAAATGAGGTTCAGAATTCTTCTAGAGGGTAGAGTTACTTGGCGAGCTTCAATATGAGAAATCATCCATTTAAGGACTAAGCTTGATAAGTCCAGCTTCTTTCTTTTTAACAAACACCATATAAAAAAACAATCCAGGTATGCTATATAGTCATGAGAACCAACCTGAGGGAGGATGTTGTATGTGATGATCTTTTGGAGGATCTTGGCTTGGAGATCCAGTTGCTTGTACAATGGACGATGTCCAAAGTAAATAGGTGCTTCAACCATAGTTAGAGGTAGAAATTCTTTGGGGGTAAATCCTTGCTCGATGATCCATGTTTGTCCAAAAGGAGGACATTCGAATTCGCCTTGGCGGATATTGAAGATATTAGCCAGAGTTTGTGGTGTGAGTGCGATGGATTTACCCAAAACTTCGATAGTGGTTACCGACTCCCCTTTAACCAAATTGGCATAGAAAATTTTTACAAGTTTAGGATAATAGCCTTTGGCTTGGTAGGTAATGAAAATTTTCCAACCAAGGTTCCTAAACATAGGTAGGATTTTGGGAAAATCTTCTTCTAAAAATGAAGTATCAAGAATTTTACCGAGAATCGAATTCATCGAACGGAGATGATCTTTGTTTAGACGCTTAGCATGAGGAGTGACAAGCCATTGTTCGATGGAGGAGTCATCATCAGCTTGCGATGAAGTCTTATGCCCAACCGTCTTCGTTCTAGGCATCGTGAGTTCAAATTTTAGGGTTTGCGCACTGTTCGTATTTAAATTCCGTTTGTCAGTTGACTAAACTTGAGGTTAGTCGCCTGACCTTTAGGTGTACTTAAAATTTTTTCCAGAAAGTAGCATGTTAGTCGACTGAGGATTAAGGGTCAGTCGCCTAACCTTGCTCATCCTGAAAAATTGATAAAGTCAGAAAGGGATCAGTTGACTGAGGCTGAAAGTTCAGTTGTTTGACCTCTTCTACTTTTGATTTCCTATTTGCTAACTTCTTTTAAATAACTTCTCTACTATGTAACAATCCTAGTTCTCTTCTTATAGATATAAATCTATCTTCGGGAAGAGGTTTGGCAAAAATATCTGCCCATTGGTCATTTGTATTCACAAATTCAAGTAAGATATCCTCTTTTTGCACATGATCTCTTAAAAAATGATGTCTTATGTCTATATGCTTGGTTCTTGAGTGTGATATAGGTATCGCTGAATACTCTAAATTAAAATTTTTTTAATTGTTGTTTCATATAAAATGTTTGTGCACAATAGCTCCCTACTGCCACATACTCAGCTTCAACAGTAGACAAGGTTACATAATTTTGTTTCTTGGAGAACCAAGACACAAGAAACCTTCCTAGAAAGTGGCTAGTACCACTTGTGCTTTTTCTATCAATCTTACATCCAGCATAATCAGCATCCGAATAGCTTATCATCTCAAAGCCGGTGTCCTTAGGATACCATAGACTTAAGTCAATAGTACCTATCAAGTATCTTAAAATTCGTTTTACGGCTATTTGGTGAGATTCCTTAGGGGCTGACTGAAATCAAGCACACATGTATACACTAAACATAATATCCGGTCTACTAGTTATCAAATATAGTAAACTTCCTATCATCCCTCGATAATATTTCATATCAATTGATTTTCCCTTTTCATCTTTGTCAAGACTTGTGGATGTACTCATTGGAGTTCCTATAGGCTTACTACTTTCCATGTCAAACTTCTTAAGCATGTCCCTTATATACTTAGATTGATTTAAGAAAGCTCCATTCTTGGCTTGCTTAATTTGAAGTCCTAGGAAGTAATTTAATTCTCCCATCATACTCATTTCATATTCATCTTGGATACATTTTGCAAATTCCTTACATAAATATTTGTTGGTAGCACCAAATAGATTTGAATGATGAGCATATATTCATTTTTAGATTTAGTAAATAATGTGCTATCTATATTTCCTCTAGAAAATCCTTTTTCTAGTAAAAATCCACTCAACCTCTCGTAGCAAGCCCTAGGGGCTTGTTTCAACCCATATAAAGCTTTTGTTAACCTAAACACATGATTAGGGTTATGGATATCCTCAAATCCCGGAGGTTGTGCCACATCGACTTCTTTATTTATGAATCCATTTAAGAATGCACTCTTTACATCTATTTGATAGAGTTTGAATTCCTTGAGGGATGCATAGGCTAATAACATTCTTATAACTTCCATTCTAGCTATGGGCGCAAAGGTCTCATCGTAGTCTATTCCCTCTTCTTGGTTATATCCTTGAGCCACAAGTCTAGCTTTGTTACGTACTACTGTTCCATTTTCATCATTCTTATTCCTAAATACCCATTTTGTTCCAATTATTGAGTGATTATTGGGTCTAGGAACTAACTTCCATACTTTCATTTCTTTGAAACTGATTTAGCTCTTCTTGCATAGTAACTATCCAAGAATCATCACTTAAGGCTTCTTCAATGTTCTTAGGTTCTTCTTGAGATAAGAATGCATAATGATTGCACATATTTTAAGATTTAGTGGACACACCACGTGAAGGTTCTCTTATAATTTGATCTTTTAGATGATTCCTTACAAATTTCCTTTCTCTAGGTAGTTCAAAATTTTCTAAAGATTCATCATTTGAAGTTGGTTCATTTGTCTTATCCTTGACTTCTTTTATTTCTAAGTCTTCTAACTTTTGTGTTGTTTCAGCTTCCTCAATATTTATTGTTTTAGTAAATGAGTTTTCCTCATCAAAGGTTATATGTATTGATTCTATAATTGTGAGAGTTCGTTTATTGTAGATTCAGAATGCTTTGCTTTTTAATGCATATCCTAAGAATATTCCTTCTTTTGATTTTGCATCGAATTTTTCTTAGTCATCTTTATCATTCAATACAAAACACTTGCACCCAAATACATGAAAATAAGATATGTAGGCCTTCTTCCTTTCCATAGTTCATAGGGGGTCTTATTTAAACTTGATTTTATGGAAACTCTATTTATTACATAGCATGCGGTATTTACCATGGACTCTTGGAGCGTGTGGCGTGACAGTCGACTGAGCCATTTTGTAGGGTTGTTTGGCCCCCTGAGTCTAGATCAGGGCTATAGGCTAGTCAGTTGTACTACAGACGCGATATGATATTTTGATCTAACCGGGTCGGCCAACCGCGGTTAGATCTAGCCTTCAGGCCGCACAACCTTGACCATGGAGGGAAGCATGGCGTAGAAAGAAAGATCCTCAGGGTGGCTATGAGTTCTAGACGTGATGTTGGTATTTGATACCAAGGATACTCATGAGCCGGATAGTAAAATGGAAACGGAAAGTGAAAGAATGATAAAATGGGTTAAAATGAGAAAAGAAAGAAATAATGGGAATTGAGAAATAAAGAATGGTAAAATTGAGAAATGGAATCATGTGAGTTAATAACATAAATAATTGAGGCGAAGTGAAACTTTCTCCTGAGGGCTTATTGAGTAAGGTAAGTACCCTGATAGGTATCAAATGTAGCCATACTTGACTGCATGTCGTGTTAAGGCAGAGGGAAGCTACCTGTATGGGCGGGTAATCTTTCATATTCTCAGGAACTTCGCGCTAAATATGTGTTGGAAATCATTCAATTTGAGAAATGATTTTAAAACTTATAAAAACTTGTGTTATATATCTATATGATTATGAGAACGTGTATATCAGTGTATTTTCTTAGATGAAATAATGATTTGAAAAGTAAAGTGTGTTATAACTGAACTCATATGGCCACACACTGTAAATAATTTATTCCTTCTTACTGAAATATGTCTCACCCAAATTATCTCAATTTTTCAGGGAACAGGGATAGGTTAAGAGATAGAGCTCCGTGATCATAGGGAGCTGGGACCCTGACACACAGGATGAGTTTTTGGACTAGGGGAGGTGTAATTTCCCTAGAGTTGAGTTGTTTTTGAGTCTGTAATGGTGATATATATATATATATATATATATGTATGTTGATACTCTGGGTATTGTATTCTGACTGATATGTATATACTGTCTTCCGTTGTTGGGTTGTATAATGAAATAATTTTTAACTCGGTATCCAATGCGGGTTGGGTAATGTGAATGGTACTAGGGTTGTTAACGTGGTCGATTTGTGAATGTTGTGGATGACGAGTGAATATTTATTGATTATTGTTTTAAAAAAAAAAAGATACAAAAATTGGGGCGTCACAACAGTAGCCCAAGATCGGATGTGTTTGGGTCTTCTTTCTATATTACCTACTGGAAGATTATTAAAAATGATGTGATGGATGTGGTAAGGGAGTTCTTCAAAGGTAACATGTTGCCTCAGTATTTTTGTTCCTCTTACATAGTTCTTATTCCAAAAGTAAAGGATCCTCAATCTTTTGATAAATTTCGGCCGATAAGCCTTTGTAACGTAATCTATAAAATTTTCTCCAAAGTCCTTGTTGGCAAGCTTTCGTTGGTGATGGGTGATTTAATATCTCTTGAGCAAGGTACTTTTGTAAAAGGGATGAGTATTTTTGAAAATATAATGCTTGCTCAAGAGATGACAAAATTATTACATAGGCGGGTAAGAGGAGGTAATATGATGCTAAAGCTTGACATGAGTAAAGCGTATGATTGAGTGGAGTGGCAGGTGGTAGATCAGATTTTCCATGCTTTTGGTTTTCCATATTGGTTTTGTAAGTTGATTCAGAATTGTATTTCTACTCCATGGTTTTCTATTATGATGCATAGCACTTACAATGGTTTTTTCAAGTAAAAAAGGGGCTTAAGGAAAGGAGATCCGTTGTTGCCGTATATTTTCATCATCATAGAAGAAGTTCTTTCTAAATTAATCCAAAAAAAAGTAGACTGAGAAGCGAATTTTACCGTTTGTGCATCCGAGTGGTGCACCTATTATATTGCATTTAATGTATGCAGATGATGTTGTTATATTTGCTAATGCTGGTAAAAAAAATCTGTTTGACAGTTAATGGAGGTGATTAAGGAGTGTGAAAATTGGACTGGACAAAGGGTGAATAAAAATAAATCAGCTATTTTTTTCTCAAAGAAGTTGGGTGTTCAGAGGAAGGGAGAAATTTTTCAAGAGACTAGTTTTATTGAAGGTAAATTTCCTTTTACGTATTTGGGTGTGCCGACAGTGGATGGTAAATTAAAGGGATGTCATTTTGACCCTTTACTTCAAAAAATCAGTAAGAGAGCTGAGGGCAGAAAAGTAGACTGTTGTCTCAAGGAGGTCGTCTAGTTTTGTTGAGACATGTGTTTTCGAGCATGTCATTACATCTGTTAGCTGTCCTAAATGTCTTGAAACTAGTGATAAAAAAGATACAAGGTATGCTTGCTTCTTTTTTTTGGAGATTTAAGGATGGAAAATAAAAAATGAAATGGAGGGCTTAGAAGAAATTGTGTGTTCCTGTAGAGGAGGGGGCATAGGAGTAAGGGACATTTCGAAAGTGTAACGGTCTTTGTTCATGAAGTTTGGTTGGCAATTATTAACACAAAATTCTCTATGGGCTAGATTTTTTAAGGCTAAATATGTTAAAGGTGGACATATTGCTCTTTGCAAGCCACATGGATCGGATTCTTCATTATGGAGGAAAGTTCAGCAGTGTATGCCTGAGCTGTTAAGTAAATCTAAGTGGAAGGTTAGAGAAGGAGATGTAAAATTGTGGTATGATAAGTTTCTGGATTTGGGACCTTTGTTTTCAAAATGTCCAGATGGTACATATTCACATATCAGATTAAAAGATTTAGTTATCAATAATGCGTGGGATGTGAAAAATTTGCAAAGGATCCTAAGATTTATTAAAGCAGAAGAAGTGATAGAAAGAGTTGGAAAACTTAGAAACTCTTCAGACATACTGTTATGGCTCCCGGAAAAGGATGGTTGCGTTAATACAAAGTCGGTTTGGGATGTTATCCGAGTTAGAGCTCCAAAATTTGATTGGGCAAAGTGGGTTTGGAACAAATGGTTACCAAAGAAAATGACTATATGTATGTGGAATGCTGCCTTTGAGTGCTTAAGCGTTGATGAAAAGCCTTTGAATGCTGCCTTGGCATGTAATTATTGTGCGATGAGGAAACCAAAAGACATGGAGCACATTTTAAATAAGGGAGATCTGGATGCTAATGTATGGAGGAAGGTTTCAGTGGAGGTAGGTGTACCTTTCCTTAGGCAACAAAGTTGGAAAGAAAGAGTCCTAATATGGTTTAATAGGGCTTCTCGATACTCTCAACTGGAAACATTGATGGGATTGATTTCTTACTTAGTAGTTTGGAGGTTGTGGAGAATGAGATGTGTGACTAGAATAGAGGGGAAATTGGAGAGTAGTACATATGTATGGTTGTCCATTAAGTATTGGGTGGGAGTTTTGAGTAAGAACATGACAGGAATGACTCAGTTAAAGGATGCTGATGTTCGGATATTGCAGAATCTGGAAGTGCAAATTGTGAATAAAAAAAACAAAACTATGCAAGGTGTGAGATGGCTAAAACCGAGGCAAGGGATCTTGAAACTAAATTTGGATGTAAGTAGTTTTGGAAACCCAGGATCGGCGGGTGGTGGTGGCATCCTTAGAGACTGTACATGTTCTTTTATTTTTGGTTTTTCAAAATATTTTAGTTCTTGTTCAAATAATGAAGTTGAATTGAAAGATGTGGTGGAAAGAATAAAAATTTGCAAACATTTGGGACATACCAGTATTGATATCAAATGTGATTTGAATATTGTAGTAAATTCGATAAGATCCAGTAAGTGCTCTTTGTGGTATTTGTGGGATTTTTGGGAGCAGCTAATTGGTTTATTGGAGGGAGTAGACTTTTCTATAAATCATTTGTATAAAGAAGGGAATAAAGTGGTAGATGCATTTTGCTCGACGAGGTGCTATGGGGAGGAATAGTTTGTTTACAAATAGTAACTAACTTCCTAGAGTTATCAATGATTTGTATAAACTGGATAAGATGGGTACAACTTATATGACGTATGTTTAGCTGGTCTTTTTTTTTTTTGTTTTGATATATGTTTGTTTTTTTTCTTTTGTTTGATTTGATGCGTGGGATGTTTTATTGGCTATTAGGTCCTTGTTTTGATTTGTTTGAATTTGTAGTCCTATTTTGGTTGCATGTTGAAGTTGTTTTTGGGAGTCCTTTAAATTTTTTTCTATATGTTATCTCCCATTGCTTGTCTAGTAACCACGGTATCCCTTTGCCAAAAGCAAGTGTATATTAATAAATAAATTGAGGTGCCGCCCTTCTTAAAAAAAAAAACCCCACCAATAAATTAAAGCAAAAAAATTTATATTTAGGTCTGAAGATATTTGGAAGCTCATTTTATATAGAAAGGCGGCATGGATGCAAAAATGAGGCTGACCATTAATTATACAATGAAATCTTTCAAACTTCTGAAAAGGCTCCATTCTTTTGCTCTTAAAAGAACATTGGACCACTTTCTTATATTTGCGTGTTGCCTTGAACATGATTTCTCCATAAAGTATTAAATTAGATAATCTATTTATAAGAATTGCTTTATTCAATAGCTAAGTCGCGAACACTACGTACTTTAGAGATGACACAGTATGGGTATTTATACACGATTACATGACATAGGAGACAATAAATAATAAATTATAAATTCCATGATTTGAGATAAAATTTGAATTGTTGTCATATATCTTTTTTTTTGAATTAATAGTGTCACGACCTGCTATTTAAATGGGATTTTTTTTTTCTAATTGGGATGAGCCAACGCTCAGTTGAACGAAATATGTTATTACTAGTGTGTGGCAAATGAGTTACAATACTGTGAAAATCTATTACTATATAGTCATGTATCACTGAATCTGTAAAGTACAATACCAGTAATATAAATCTTCATCTTTTACCTGTTGCTTAACATTTAAGTACTTTAGGTTTTTACTCAAAATACCGCTAATATATATATATATATATATATATATATATATATTTCTGTTTCTGTAAACTTGTATAAACATAGTAATAACTGTAAACTTCCCTGTGGATAACTATGTGTCACGATTTAACCTCTCATGATAGGGTTGTGCGGCCCGTAGGTGGGATTTATCCTGGCTAGCCAATTAGGAATAAATCACTATACTCCATAGTCTAATTAGCCCTCCTCAACCCATATCTGATGGGGAGCCTATCCACTCGTGGGCTTTATGCGATCAACCTTTATACCATGTATTATCTGAATAGGTGGTTACACTCTATATATTGTATGTAACTACAGTACCGTGCTCTGTAAACTGTATGGTCCAACAGGGTCTGATACTATATAATACATCTCTATATACAACTATCTGTTTTATCATGATTTTGTAATAACTGTATAAACCATGACGCTATGGAAAACTGTATCTATATCAACTGTGTTTGTGTAATTAACTGTAAATCTGTATGTCATGGTACTGTAAAACTGTATAATCATGGTATTTCTATAATTGTTGTAAAATACATTCACTATCTATATATTCTGTAAAACACATCTCTGAAAAATACTGTAAAGTATGTTTCTATACTATATCTATATTCTCAAGCCACACAGTAATTTTAAAACATATTAATCATACTTGATAAACTGTATAAATCTCTACTGTGAATAATACTCTGGTAGAACATTTTTAATTTATACTAAAATCATACTCAAGTAACCTAGCATAACATATTTCCTTTACCTGATTTTTGTTAAAATTCCCCTACTGTAGCGGATCCTACACTCGCAGGGTTCTCCACTCAACACCCTAAAAACAACATTTGTCAGAACAGAATATCAATATTTCTTTGCCTACACCATTTCCTAAAACAGATAGAAGGCCAAAATTTGACTAAAATACCTTACCCTAATTCTGGGAAGAAATTCGACTTGATCCCACCGACAATCCGCCCCAACAAACTTGAAGAGAACTTCGCCAGAAGCGTCGTAGTGGTCTCAGATCATCAATCTGGAGAATAACGAGGCCAAAATCGAAGAGAGAAAAGGGAGAGGCTGTAGGGGAGAAGAGAGAGAGAGAGTCTGTATTGAAATTCTGCGTAAAACTGAGTTTAAGCACTATTTATATTGCAGGATTCGTCGATGAGCCACGTCACCTCGTCAACGAGTCTTGTAGAAAGTTTGTCGACAAACCTACACCTTCATTGACGAATTTCAAACTTCTCAAAAATACTTCTCGGTATCTTCTTGTCGATGAAACGAAACCTCGTCGACGAGATCCTAAAGTACCCTTGTCGGCGAAATCCATGTGTTCGTTGACGTGGCTTGGAAAAATTTTCTTGGAAATTTTTACTCCAAAATGCAATGTTGCGTTTGTCGACGAAGTCGGCTATCTTCTTCTATTACTATTTCCATTTCTCTCCCTCTTTATTATTTAAATACTATTATTCTACGTGTCATTACAAATAGGCTCTGATTTGTTGGCATATATATATATGACCCTCAGGCATTAACTTTGGATCTTTGTCGCTCCTTAGTCTTCATTGTGATAATTTCTTTCAAATTTTCAACATTTAAATTTGCAGTAGAAAAATGTGACCGTCGATGATTTGATAAAACCGTCGATAGTGTGATGTAGTCATCGATATGCATTCTTAATATGTACCAAGTGTGCATATAATAAGTGATTTACTAGTGGAATACCAAAGCAAATATCTTATAGGGGTGAATGTAGATCATATGAAACTGAACCACTACAAAGTTTGATTGTCTTTTGCCATTACACTTTATTTTTTAAGTTAGGGTTTGTAAATTTAACTACACCCACTCAACCCAAACCCTTTTCGGGTGCCATAACCAAGCTAGCACCTATCGCATTATTTAGGGGATGAGCATATTTGAATTTAATCACTTGTATGTCAAAAAGTGTAAAATCTCGTAATAAAATAAGTTTTTTTTGGAAAACAGTATGCATACATATATACACATACTAACACACATCACATAAGTAAATTTATGTAAATAATCCATATCTTTGAAATTATTATATCCTACTAATTCTAACAAGTATTTTGATGGCACTCTTTTTTTGGACCTTGATTGATATACATATCTAATGTTAAAAATAAGGTATTTTCACCTAAAATTTAGAGTTAATTCTTAACATAACTTGTTAGAAACTTCAACACATTCTCCAACAATGGTGATACCTTCTCTATTGTTGTTATGTAAATTTCATTCTTGTAACTTAATTGACAAAGACAAACATGTTTCAATAATCTAGCTAAATGTCCGAGTCTTTTAAGTTGAATGTATTAGGTTGGACTTTGCACATGGGCTCAAAGAGATACATATTTAACTATGCTATGACTATGAAATGTTATATATAACCTCAAGACGACTTATGTTGTTGTGAAATAAACAATTTTTTCTTCTCTTTTTTAATTAGTCAATAAATAAACTATTTGAGAGAGTATGTATATTTAAGTGCACTTATGTTGTATTTAAAAAAATCAATTTTTGAACTTGAATTTTTTTTATTTTTTATTTTTTTTTTTACAAAGAACCGGTTGCCACCCACATAGTGGCGTTGTCCCAAATTTATTAATAAATCATCACTTGTGGCGAAGGAAAACCGTGGTTACATTTAAAGCCTTTGGGAGATTACAAATAAGAAAAAAAAAAAAAAAAACCCCTCCCAAAAACAAATCACAAACATAAACCATAAATAGAAAGAAATCAAAACTAAACAACACTAACCAGATGGACCAAACTAAACAAGCCTAACTCAAACATCCAAGCAAACTACATAAAACTAACCGAAAGAAAGAATGAAAGACAAAACATTAACATCTAATGTTAGGGAAACCAAGACTATCAAGTCTCAATATGCCTCTAAGCTTTCTCGAAAGCACATCCCCCTCCTCAAATTGAAATATCATCCTTCTTCACCTTGACGTGCTAGGTAGTCAACAGCTCGATTACCCACTCTATAAATGTGTTGAATAAAGAACTGAAGACCTTGAAGTTCTGAAATAATCTCCTCCCAAAAATCCTATAAATACCACATTAAGCATTTATAATTCTTGATCCAATCAACAATCAATTTAGAATCACATTCAATAATAATGTTATAAAAACCTAGATCCTGACATAACAATACTTCCATGTGTAAAGCACGAAGCTTAGCTTCATTATTCATACCTTGGAAAAAATAAGAAGAAAAGGCACCTTTGAGCTTGCCAGAGGAATCCCGAATAGTACCTCCTCCCCCACACGGACCCGGATTGCCTCTACAGCTTCCATCTACATTCACCTTTACAAAACCTGTTAGTGGTTTCTCCCAAACAACTGTACACTGTCTTCTAATGTTATGAGGCACTATTCAAGGAATATCAAATAACTCAAACCCCCCGGATTCAGATTGCATAACAGAGTGCTCTATCAAAATACGCTTAATCCAAAACCAAATGGAATGCCAAACCACCTCCTTAGACTCCACCATACCTTTCATCCTAACTTCGCACTGAAATTGCCAAAGTCACCAAGTGATGATAAAGGGAATCCACCCAATACAAATTCCACGTTGAGAAGATCTTTCTTCTAACGAAAACCAATGAAAGACACGCCCCCACCAGCTTCCCACAATGCAGTTCGATAAGCCCAAAATACAAGTAGCTCTTTTCCAAACAAGTGAAGCCACCTCCCCTGAACTTAGCACATTGTCAAGCATTTCAATCTTCGTGTCAATACAAAAATCACATCTTGAAGTAAGATAAATACCACAATGCTAAACACACATGTCCACCGGCATACAATTGAACTGTGCCTTCCACATGCACATTGCACACTGAAATTTTTTTTGGGAGAAACTTATGTTAGAACCACTCCATACCCGGGTATTTGTCTTGCTTTATTCTGATAATATTCCAAGCACTAGAAGATGAAAATTTTCCATCCAAGGTCGCCTTCCAAATTAGAACATCTAGACCCTCTTTCTTAATAGGCAACGAGAGCAAAATGTCTCCCAAAAAATCAGGACCAATAAGATCTTGCATTCTCTCAAAATTCCACCCATTATCATCCTAGCAACCTCTTACCTGAATAAGAGGATAGGAAATGTTCTCAACCCTTAAAAAAAGTGGCCCAGAATTTAACCAGCGATCGAACCAAAAGGAAACCCATCCATCATGAACTCTCCAAATGGTATCCTCACAAACATCTGGAAAAACCTTCATTAAGGACTTCCAAAATCTCGAACAAACTGAATTATTGCTAGCTAGAGAAAGATGGCCTTTTTTAACATATTTATCCTTAAAAAATCACTTTCATAAATTATCCATTTTCAATAAACGCCAAACAAACTTCATATGACAAGATCTCTGAACCTCCTCAAAATCTCTAATTCCCAAACCTCCTTCCAACTGAGGAACACATAAATTCTTCCAAGCCCACCATTTACGCTTAAATTTTCCATTTTCCTCTCCCCAAAAGAATGAGGATAAAATAGAGTTTACTATCTTCAAGGTAGAGCAAGGAACATCAAGCACGGCCAGCAAATGAGATGGTATAGATGACAGAACATGTTTCAATAAAATTAACCTACCACCTTGCGACAAAAGCTTAAGCTTCCAACCCGCCACCTTTGATTGGATTTTATTAACCAAAGGATCTAAAGCTCTTGCTTTAAGTCGACTAGACACAAGCGGAACTCCCAAGCATGTTGAAGGAAAGGATCCTTCAATAAAACCCGAGGTCCTTATAATCTCACGACGCCTTGAAATATTGATGAGCTTAGAAAAAAAAACATAGTAGATTTATCCTTGCTGATACGTTGACCTGACCATTTTTTATACACCTCAAGAGTCTTCAACAAGTTCTGAAAGGACCTTGCATCGCCATTAGAAAAAATCAGTAAATCATTTGCATAAAGAAGATGAGAGACAATAGGAGCACCAACAGGATGAAACAATCTACCAATCTTGTCAAACATATAATTATGTTGCAGCAATCTGGATAGGACTTCTTCCATCAAAATAAAGAAGTAAGGTGAGAGAGGATCCCCCTATCGCAATCCCCTTGTTGATTTGAAAAAAAAAAAAAAAAAAACCTTTGCAAGTGTCACTAAGCATAATAGAGAACCAAGGAGACTAAATACAATTTGCTATAATCCTGCAAAATTTATCTTCAAAACCAAAAGCCACTAGGACATCTAAAAGAAAACCCCAGTTAACTCGGTCATAAGCCTTGGCCATATCAATCTTGAGCATTGCATTACCACCCTAATTTTTCCTATGGATCGAATGCATCATCTCCTGGGCCAAAGTAATATTTTCAAAAATACTATGCTCTGGAATAAAAGCTCCTTGTTCTTGAGATATCATCTTATGCAAAACCTCTGTCAACCGAGCTACTAAAATCTTTGAACAAATTTTATATGCCACGGAACACAAACTTATAGGTCTAAACTTATTAAAACTCTTTGGATCCAACACTTTAGGAATCAACACAATAAAAGAAGACGAATAGAACCTGGGAAGCGTCGTCCCCCTAAAAAAATCCGCCACTGCTTCAACAGCATCATCTTTTACAATATCCCAACAAGCCATATAGAAACCAAACCCAAATCCATCAAGACTAGGGGAGCTATGGTTCGGAATAGAGAAAACTACAGCCCGAAATTCCTCAACCATAGGATCTGCACTGAGCATGGAATTTTCCTCTCCAGTTAAGGTTGGTTGAATAAGAGGCTCCAACTCCACATGAATAATCTTTTGCTGCTTAATTAGAAAATTATGGAAGTAATTAATAGCCCCTAGGAGATCTTCCTCCAGAGAAGACAGAATAGAGCCATCTTCCAAGTGCATACTAGTCATCATAGATTTTTTCCATCTTTGCTTAACAGAAGTATGGAAAAACCTCGAGTTTTGATCTCTTTCAAGAAGCCACTTCTTCTTAGCTTTCTGAGCCCAATAAGCTTCTTCTCTAGCCTCCCATTCCGCCAACTCCATTTTGGTACTCAAAAATTCAGCCTTAACGTGCGGGTCGAACTGAGCCTGCAGTTGAAACTCAAAAAACTCTAACTTTTCTTCAAGTGCCTGAATATTAAGATTCACCCAGCTGAAGGACTGTTTATTCCAAGTCCTTAACACATTCTTCAGTACTAAATTTAAACAAATTTTAATACAATTTTATTCAAAGTCAAGACCTTTCCAAACACAAGTTAGGAGTTCTCTTGTACTCTACGATTGTATATACAAAGCAAAATTGTAATATCGAAGTTAATAGTCCTATAGATGAGTTTGCATAAGCCCATTGACTATAGGTTGTTTGATTTATTCTAATTCATATTTATATTTTTTTATTATTGCATACATTAAATTAAGAAAATGTTTGATATTACTATCAAATTTTTAAAAACCCAAATCAAAATGATTTAAATGATAAAAATATTGGTGAAAGTTGGTGATAGTTTTTGGTTCGTTTTTCTTTGGTTCTAAAACTTCAAAAAATTTTATGATTGTTCAATTTTATTTAAAATTCACTTGAAAATTTTATTTTGATGTTTTCCATTAAAATGTTTATACATAATGATTTGATCCATAAAAATTAGTTATAACGTTATGAATTTGTTTTGTTTTGAATTTGTCAAACTTGTCTTTCATGTGGGTCCTTAGATGTAGGATAAGTAGACTGAGTTTTTAAGCATATTATTAGTTTGTTTTTAGTGTTACAGATCATGGGTTAGTGGTCAAAAGTTGTTGCTATTTTTTCAGCCTTTTTCGTTGATGTATTGCCTATTTAAAGGGCTCTTGGTTAATTGAATAAGAAAGTAGAAAAGCTTTCTTTCTCCTCTTATTTCTAACAGTGGTATCAGAGCCACCTAAAAAAAAAAAAACAAAGGAGAGTTTGAGTGTGCAATAATAGCAACTCCATATATTGTCGTAGCAATTTACTCATGGCCTTTGAAAACTTTGTGCAACCATCTATTCCATGCTTTGATGGTCACTATAACCATTGGAGCATGCTAATAGAGAATTTCATGCGCTTTAAAGAGTACTAGCAGGTGATTGTTTCTGGGGTAAAAGAACCAACAGCTGGTACAGTGTTAACCGATGCACAAAGGATAGAGTTAGAAGCGCTGAAGCTAAAAAATTGAAGGTGAAAAACTGCCTTTTTAAGGAAATTGATTGTTCTATCATGGAAACAATTATTTGCAAAGGTACCTCTAAGTAGATTTGGGATTCTATGAAGAAGTATCAAGGATCAGCAAGGGCAAAAAGGCAACAGCTTCAAGCACTTTGAACTGAGTTCGAAATGCTTCAAATGAAATCAGGAGAGTCAGTTTCATATTACTTTTCTCAGACAATGGCAATTGTAAACAAGATGCAAATTCATGGAGACAAGGCGGAGGATGTTACTGTCATTGAGAAGATTTTTTGATCCATGAAGCAAAATTTCAATATTGTTGTCTATTTAATAAAGGAATCTAAGGATATTGATTAGCTTTCAATTGATGAAATACATGGCTCATTACTGGTTAATGAACAAAAAATTAACTAGCGGGAGAAAGAGGAGCAAGCTTTGAAGGCCTCAACTAACAAGGAGCAAGCTTTTAAGGCCTCAATTGATAATCATTCTTCTGCACCACATAGAGGATAAGGTACTGGCCAATTGAACAAGGATCGCAAAAACCTGCACCAGACCTCTAAAGATAATCAATTCCATTGTTGGCCTAACAAGGCTTACGAGATAACAAATCAAGGAAACTTAACATGTTTGGTTAAGTGATGATGTTTCAGGTAAATCAAGTATCAAGCTCAAGTGACCCATGTGACTAATATCAAAGTGCTTGAAAAAGGTTGAACTTAATGACACAATATCTTATGAAGTTAAAGGTGAAGCTAAAAGCCAAGCTCAATGTAAAGAATGAAAGCTATACATGAAGACTTAGTGATTAGAAGAGTCATAGTTTTTAAGAAGTCTCATGTAAATACTTCAAAAATTTCAATATGAATGAATGAAACTCTTAGGAATCTTTTATTGAATTAGAGACCAACTTTTGAAAACCTCAGAAAATGCTTTTTAAGTTATAATGAAGTTTTTCAAAAATTGAAGGATCAAAGTCTTGAAAATTAAACATTGTGGAAATTTGCTAGTTTAGTCGACTGACCAAAATAGTTCAATCAACTGACATTTTTATTCTGAATTAATTGAGGAGACAAAACAGGCCCAGTCAACTAACCCTATGAGATCATGCGACTGCCCTCATTTTGAGTTTGAATTTTTGCTGAAACAGAATAAGATCAGTTGACTGACCCCAACAGATCAGGCGACTGACTTTCGTAAAATTTAAAATAAAACAGCAAAATAATGTTTCCAAAATAGATGACTTAGCCCTCAAACTTTATGAAAACTTGGGAAACACTCCAAGTATCTTGGGTAACACAAAAATTAACCTTTTCCATCTATAAATACAAGTTATATCAAAGGATTAAATATACCAATACATACAATCAACATTCAAGCTTAATATTTTCTACTTTTCAAAAGCTATCTTGCTAAAACTCTTGCTAAAGTTTCTACTAAGAATTTGCTAATTAAAGCCTATGGTTCTTTGCATTTCTATTGAGTTTCTCAATCTAAGAAAGAACCCCGGTGATAAATTTTTGAGCTTCTTATTTCTATATTGATTTTGATTGAAGTATATTGTGATATTCACTTGTACTAATCTACTATTGCTGAGAGTGCTTCTTGTACACAAGATTGTTTCTTATTTCTCTTGTTGTTTTTGACGGTTTAGGATTGTTGAATCGTTGGACTATCGAGCATGGGGTATCGCTTGGAGAGGAGGGCTCTATCCTACTTGAAAGAGTGCGTAAACGGTTTGCTCTACCCGATTAAAGGAGCGGTATAGTGAAATCTTTGGGTGGTTTTCCTAAGGCGAGGACGTAGGTGGGAATAGCCGAACCTCGTAAAATCTCGGTGTCTTTCTCTTCCCTACTCTTCTTAATTTTTTGCATATATAAATTGCGTGAATGTTTACTCAATTGTTGGAAATTAAAATATTGGGAATTGCAGAAACCTTGATTAAAGAAAGTACGTTGATTGCGGAAATCTTGATTAAAGGAAGTACGTTGATAAATATCAAAGTTCATTAACATACTTAAACTCAAGTAACTTGTTTGATATCAAAATATGAATTTTGGAGGCTTGCTAAAATTTCTATTTTATTGTGAAATCAACTTACCTTATTGATTGAATTGAGTGTTGGTCATTGCAAACCTATTATACTTGTATGATTGAGTTGATTAAAGTTCAAAAGATTCTTGATCATTGTGTTTGTGTGTGATAGCTAAAAAGAAAGATGGCAAGAATTCAAAAACTAACTAAAGAAACTTGTAAAAGGAGTTTGTAAAGAAATTTTTTAAATCCCAATTCACCCCCCCTCTCTTGGGAGTACACATTACTTCTCAATTGGTATCAGAGTGTTAGGTTATAGTAAATCTTAAACTAGAAGCTACATGAACATCCCTATGGCACAACTAGGTGTATCTCCATTTGCTAAGGGTCAATCCTTATCTAGACCACCTATTTTCTGCGGTATAAACTATACCTTTTGGAAACAAAAAATGAGATTTTATTTACAAACTATGGATTGGAAAGCATGGAAAGTTGTCACACATGGTGACCTTATCCCCACTAAAATCGTGGATGGTAAAGAGATACCTAAAGAAGAAAAAGAGACAACCAACAATGATTATAAGATGTTGCAAGTAAATTCAACTGCTATGAATGCATTATATTGTGTCATTGATGTAAATGAATTTAATAGGATTATGACATGTAAATCTGCTAAAGAAATCTGGAACAAACTTGAAGTAACCTATAAAGGTACTATTGATGTAAAAGATAATAGAATCGATATGCTCACTAGCGAGTATGAAGCTTTTTGGATGAATCTTGATGAGACCATTACTAGTATGTACACTAGATTCACTCATATAATAAACTCCCTAAATACCTTAGGAAAGAATTACTCAACTTATGAAATGATATGAAAAATCCTGAGAGGACTTCCGCCAATTTGGGAACCTAAGGCAATTGCAATAACAGAAAGAAGAAATTTGAAAAATACTTCCCTAGATAAACTAATAGGATTGCTTCTCACTTATGAGATGGCAATAAATGAAAGAAATTTTGAGAATAATAAAAACACGAAATCAATAGCTCTCAAGGTTGCTAAAGAAAGCTCTAGTGAAGAAGAAGAAGAAGAAAACGAATTAGATGATTGTAACGACCTAAAAATTTATATCATTTTTTTCCTTCTTCATATTATATATATATATACTATTCTAACCCTCTGCTATGAAACTCGGGTCTTAGCAGGCACTGGGGTAATCCTGTATACAATATTCATACCTACGCAACGGAAACATAAACCATACATCCATATATACTATACAATACCAGAGTTTAATACATTCAAACCAAAGTCACATAAAGCAACTCCCTCCAGTATCACCTATCCCAAAAATACAAAACTTAGTCACAAACTCACCCTAAAACAAGGGCTATCAAGAAATCACTCTATTTGTGAGCTTGATTTGCTCACCTAGTTGGCTCATCTGAAAAATGGTAAAATAATAGGGTGAGACGACACTTAGTAAGTGGAAATATGTTATTACTAGTGTGTGGTGACCGAGTCGTAAAACTATAATAATAGTATGTAAAACTGCATGATTTGGTAAATCTGTGAAACACATATATCATATGTATAGTAGCTTAAAATATATGTATCATATAAACTTTCTATCGTTCATACTGCTAATATCATACTATATACAACATAAGTTGTAAAACTGTATACATATACATAACTGTGCTTTATCCCTAAAACTCTGTATGTCATGATTTGATCCCTCATGATAGGGTTGTGCGACCCGTAGGCGGGACTTAACCTAGTTGGCCCTCTAGGTAAGTCACTATACTCTACCCTACCTCAACCCAGCCAAATTGCATACTCTCATAGGCACGGGACTGGCTGCTACCTCGTCAAAACAGCCCCCTCAACCCAACGAATTGGGGAGCTGCATACTCTCCGAACACGATTGTCATGACCTGCTCATTTTTCCACATATTTTTTTTTTTATATAATATCAATATCACATATCCCATATTCCAGCTCAGTAGGTCACAATCCACCTGGGCCCGTGGGCACCAGGGATATATCAGAACATAAAGTAGAAGCCATAGCAGTAGAAAATATATAAACATGTACATCTTAATACCATATACCACAATATACTAGAGTTACTACAATCACTGTATTTTCATATATACATCCCAAAAATAAAACCTAGGGACATTTCCCATAAAATTCAACTGTCCCTACAAAACTTACCCTTCAAAAAGGGCAGATAGACCGTACTATATCAGTGGGGCTTTTCCCGCTCTCCTATTTGGGGCTCTTGAAAAGTTAATAAGATTTAGGGGTGAGACACCTCTCAATAGGGAAATAAACTAATACTAGTGTGTGGCAACATGAGTATACCGTGTTCTACATATACCATACATATCATATTCAGTACTGTTTATCAAATATGGGAAAACATATGTATATCAAAACATGGCAGAACATACTGCATTTCATAAGCATATCTCATCTTATCTCATATCATAATAATAACATAAAACAATCCTGGTAGGTTAGCTGACTGTTGTCATGTATTACCCCCACATGACTGGATTGTGTGGCCCGAATGCGGGACTTAACAATGGTTGGCCGACCATTGTCAAGTCAAACAGTAGTTTGTAGGTCCGATGGGTCTATCCAGACTGGTTTGTACACCAGGGGCGATAACAGCACACTTCTTGAAAATAACCACATCGACCATCCAATCTCACACCACTCCGTATAGCGGCGTTAATACAAATATCATGGTTACGAAGACCATGGACACATAGCAACGGTACCGTACAAGTGCTAGCCTAGACCAAGCCAACCAGGTTATGATATCATATACATATACTAAAATCGTGATACATGGATAACTCATATCATTAATTATCAAATCATTCATATCATTTTTCACATATACATATATCATGAAAATCATCGGCCCGTAAGCCGGTATTATTTTGGGAATCACCCCACTAATTTTGTATAATCATTTTTGGGGTTATTACAACTGTTCATAGAAATAGAAGAAATAACTGCATAAACCTCCTCCTCAGTTGGTTCTTCCTTCAACTGTCCTATAGAATCCTATGAAACCACCGATTGGATAATACCATCCAAATTTGACCTTTGCATTGAACTATTCTGCCTCAAGAATTGCTCAAAATAATTCACAGCCTTATCATGGATCATCTGCATATTTTCCAACACCGAACTATGAGGAAGCACCATTGAGTTCACACAAGAGTTACATCTTCTTTGCATAATCACCGCATGGAAAAACTTTGAATTCTGATCACCATCAGTTAACCATTTCATCTTTGCTTGCTGCGCCAACTTAACCTCTTCCCTTCTATACCATACCTTCAATTCAGCCTTAGAAATAAGGAACTTTTCTTCAACTGATTCTGAGTACTCTGTTTGCAGTAAATTCTCATACTTTTCCACCATTTCCTCCAACTCTTGAATAATACCACCAACACGACCAAAATTCTGTTTATTCCACACCCTAAGCCTTTGTTTTAGCCTTTTCAATTTACCTGCCATTTTACAAAATCCTAAATCTGCCACAATGTGTTCTCTCCAAGAATTATTCAACCATTTTCAAAAAATTCCCATGCGACGTCCACATGTTTTGAAATCTAAAAGGCACTAGCCCATACCTCTCCATACTCGCACCCAGCTGTAATATGATAGGCAAATGATCAGAAGTATTTCTTTTCAACAATGATGTCTTAGCTTCACTGTATTTTACAGAAAAAAGCATTATTAATCAGCACCCTATCAAGTTTCGCCTAACTTCTCATCAAACCTTGATGGCCATTGCACCATGAAAACTGACTTCCTTCGAATTTGAGGTCTAATAATCCACATCAATTAATACAACCATTGAATTTAGCCATAGATGAACCCAAGCGAGGTCGACCTCCCACCCTTTCCTCATCGGACCAAATTACATTAAAATCTCCCATAACAACCCAAGCTACATCAAAACTTGACATCCCCTGAAGCCGTTCCAATAACTCTCTTCTCTCAGTATGATAACATTTAGCATATACAAAAGTAAAAAGCAGAGAACCTCTGTCCTTTATTAACAAAACTGTCAAGCATTGATTTGAAGCACCCACCCAATCAACTTGAACATAATCTTTTCATAATAGCCAAATCTTCCCACTTTCCTCTATATTAGAACAAAAATTAGTAAATTTCAAATACACCGCCCACCTTTGTATCTTCTCTACATCTTGAAAAGGTTTAGAAACATCCAAAATCAAAACTTTATAATCTTTGACAATTTGTTTCAATCTTCTCTTCGACGTGCCCAACCCTCTTATATTCCAAAACATAACTTTGTCAATCATAAGTTCAAATTTTGAGGCACTGCCTTAGCCCTCTTAGACTTTCTCATTTGCCCATTACCTTTATTTCCTCCTTCTGATCCACCCACTGTTACATGACCTGAATTAGAGTAATATTTCTTTTAAGTATCAATGCAAACCTCCATATCTTCCTCAGATAACACATCATAATTATCGCTACACACCACACCCTCCTCATCCCCCTCTCTCTCAGCTACCTCCTCCACCAAAAACACCTTCCTATCCTTATCCTTTTCAACTTCTCCCCCCTTTCATAAAAAACTTTGATTTCCTGGGCAGTCCTAGAACAACTACCTAGTTCTACCTACACCCCTAACACCTTTGACTTATGATCTTGAAAACATTCGGATTTCTCTCCACTATTCTTCTCTACCAAATTAACTTCATCCACTTTTTGAGTACTCACATTACTAACCTCATTCACAACTTCTTTATTTTTATCATTCACATTCGAAGGACCACTCACATCTCCATCATTCTTCTCCTCCACCCTTTGATCTTGAATCTGCAAACCAGGAACTTCCTCTTCAACTATCATATTTTTTTTTCTACCCACTTCTTTCCACACCATCTCATCTCCCTCCTTCCTCATACCTACATTCCTTTTATCCTTGGGTTTAACTCCAAACCGGCATACCACATCAGTGTGACCTTGCCTACATTATTTATTACAATAGAAACCACTCTTCTCATATATTACCCTTTGCCAATTCTACTTTTGTCCTATCACCAATAGAAAACCCTCCATAGGATCCTTTTGCAAATCCACTTCAATACAAAATCTTCCACCAGTGGCTTGTGTTCTATATAATGTGGCATTATCCGTCCCCAAAAGTTTACCAAATCTAGTAGCCAAACTTTGTAAACAGTCCATTTTATATAAATGTGAAGGCAGAGTCGGTAAAAAAATCCACTGAGGTGGGATCGATGGCTCCTTGTTGACATCAAAATTCATGGACCAATTAAATAGCCAAAATTGGCACCCTGCCACCCATCTTCCTTCTCGTGCTTATGCATGAATGTAGTCATTTTCATTTTCCAAATGCAACAAAATATGATAGTTGTCCATAAAGCTTATCATTGGAACTTCTGAGAGACCCCATGATTGGATAATATGCCTCCGAAGGGCATTGATAGACAGCCTTGCAAAAAGAAATTTAAGTACCAATGCAAACTTCAGATCCTCAGCAGCCTTTTTCATTTCCACATCTGAGAAAATAAAACCTAATTCCTCATTAATCAGTTCCGGTTTCCTTAAAGGGATTTTGAATTTTGAAGATGGAATTGACCTCTTCAAAGCTTCCGCAAACGATTTTCCCCCAGCGAAACCTTCCCCCTTTTCAACCTTATCATCCCCTAAACCACTCCCCGCGACTTGTAAACTAGTGTCGGCACCTCCCCTCAACCCTTCAGTAACAGCTACCATAGACGGCGCAGCCATGGCTAGCGATTACCTGTTTTCCATATTGAACACCAAAAAATAAAATAAAGAATAAAAAACCAACCTTTTTTGGATAGAGATGTTCCTTAGCGTGTGTGTCCCTTCCCGACGATTCACTAAATGCCAACCGTATGTCGCCGTCACCGGTTCGCCATCGCAGCTTCGTTGTTGTTGCTGTCGAAGTGCCACTGCTGCTCTCGGCCCTTCTACTCTGTTGCGAAATCCCTTGAAAGAATGACAAAAGCCGCTGCAAACGTCGGAGACGAAACGCCGCTGCAACACCAGAGACAAAACCTACTGCTCTTGGCCCTTCTGCCCTGCTGCGAAACCCCTTGAAAGAACCACTCTGCTCTCATCGCTGTTGCAGAAACGGCAAAGCTGAGGTGCCTGGGCACTACTGGTGTGGCGGAGGTTGGTTGCGGTGGCAGCAGCAGCCCTTAGGGCTTCCCTGAGTTCTTCCCTAACCTACACTATCTCCTTGATTGCTCCGAAATTAATCTGCGTCTCACAGAGAAGAAAGGCTCTACCTTGGGTCGTGGATTTCTCCCTCTGCTCCAAGTTCGTCTTCTTCGTCGTAAACTGCTCCTCGACGTGCACGACACTTAATTTATTAGGTTCAAGTTACATAATTCAAACTACCTCATCTTATCTTTATGTCTCATCTCACATATTCAAATAAAGACCTTCAACATGAAACATAAACCTTAGCAATTAATATATCATTAAAGGTTCTTCTGCAATTTAAATAGTATTTTTTAAAAAAGAAAAATATAAAATTTACTTTTTTTTTCACATTTGATTATCAAAAAAATAAAAAATATATCAAACCACATGAACAAATTAGTATTTTTTTTCTCTAAATTTATAATCATCATACTAAAATATTTTTTTATTTATTTTCAACATAAAGCACTTCATATAGAGAAAAAATAAAATAAAAAAATAAGTTCATTTTATTTTATTTTTTTAATTTATTTTCCAACAAAATCATTGATCTAAAGATCCTAAAACATTCTTATACATATAACAATGGACTTATGGGTTTTTTAAACGGTGGGCTCTTGGGCTTGGGTCTTTTAACATTGTGGGTTCCTTGGCTTTTTTAAAACAATGGGCTTCTGGACTTTTTAAAACAGTGGGCCCCTAAGCTTGGGTCTTTTAACATTGTGGGTTCTTGGGCTTTTTAAAACAATGGGCTTCTGGGCTTCTTAAAATAGTGGGCCTATGAGCTTGGGTCTTTTAACACCGTGGGTTCCTGTGTCTTTTTTCAAAAAACAATGGGTTTCCGGGCTTTTTAAAATAGTGGGCCCCTTGGTCTTTTAACATTGTGGGTTCCTATGCTTTTTTAAGATAATGGGCTTCTGGGTTTTTTAAAATAGTGGGACCCTCGGCTTGGGTCTTTTAACATTGCGGGTTCCTGTGCTTTTTTAAAATAATGGGTTTCTGAGCTTTTTAAAATAGTGGGCCCTTGGGCTTGGGTCTTTTAACACCGTGGGTTCCTTGGCTTTTTTAAAACAATGGGCTTCTGGGCTTTTTAAAACAGTGGACCTCTGGGCTTGGGGTCTTTTAACATCGTGGGTTCCTTGGCCTTTTTTTTTTTTTTTAAAACAATAGGCTTTTGGACTTTTTAAAACAGTAGGCTTTTGGGGTTTTTAAGATAGTGGGGCTTTTGGGCTTTTTAAACAGTGGGCTTGAGGCTCTTGTGTAGAGTTGGCCTGAATGCCAATGCATAGCGAAAACCAACAAATCAATCGGAACAAGTAATGTAAGCAACAGACGATGACTATATGGAACAATCAATCACAATGAGAATAAAGGAAAGCAATAAAATCAAAGACACAAGAATATACGTGGTTTGACAATTTGTCTACGTTCACAGGAGTAAGTAGCTGATTTTCACTATCAAATTATCAAAGCTTACATCAAGGGTTACAAATATAGTTTACATATCAACCCTATGCAGAGTGTAAGTTCATGAGAGAGTGAATTTGTAAAACAGTTCACCCGTGGGTTTTACATACTATACATTTTCTTTTCTAGGTTAGGAAAGTTGTGATGACCCAAAAATATATATACGATTAAAGCACAATAATAATAAAATAATAAAAATGGTCATTAAGTTAATATCAATACAGAAGTTTTTTTTTTTTTTTATATAGGATCCTTGATTCCATGTTTGATGTCTAAAAAAGACCTTGTCTAAGCGAGTGCTCAGAGACCATTGCGGCTCAGTCGCTCCTTGGTGGTCGGCCTGGTCAAAATGGAATTTCATAGGATAAACAGGATAGACATTGTTGGTACACGTAAATAAGTATATATACATAAAATAGTGTTTTGATAGACATAATTTATAGAAATACATAATAAGATGATAATAATATAGGTATCAAACGTGGGACCCACAAGACTATGTGGGGTCCACATGAGTCCCGGAGCCACAAGACACTATTTATATACGTAAATAAGTACATAAACTAATGTTTTGACTGATATAACTTGTAGAAATATATGATAAAATAATAATAATATAGGTATCCTATGCGGGGCCCACAAGACTGTGTGGGCCCCACATGAGTCTTGAAGTCGTATGGAGGTTTACACGAGTCTCAAAACTATGTAGGATGCATAAAATCATATGAGAGTTATTCGAGTTACGTAGGATCCATTTGGGTCTCGAAGTTGTGTAGGGCCCACAAGACCATGTGGGGGCCATATGAGTTTTCAAAATTCAAATTTAATTCTTATTCAAAAAATAAAATAAAGAAATACTAAAAATAGTTTAAAAGTAATAACAATGATAATAATAATGATAATAATGATTAATAAAAATAATGAAATAATAAAATAATTAATTAACTAATTGATTAATTAGGTAAGTAATTAATTAAAAATTTATTTAATGGGAATGGTGGCAAGCACTCCCACATGACCTCCATCCCCATCCCATACTCAACTCATACCTTACCCATCCCTTGCCCATTCTTTAATTTTAAAAAAATTATAATTTCACCTATCTCCCCACACTTTTATAAATTTCATTTCTTCCCCAAAATTTTCCTATAAATAGGAAGCCCTCAACCTTCATTTTTCACAACAATTTTTCCAAGGAAGAGAAGGATTAGTGAGTGAAAGAATTTGTGGTGGAGAGAATTTTGAGTAAGTTCTCACTCACCCACTCTTTCCGATCTCATTTCTTAAAGATAGTTATTGTGTTCATAGCACGCGATAAAAGAAGAAGGTAAGTAAATTTTGATTATGTTAGTTTTTATTTTATTTTATTTTAATATCATACCCGAGTTTATTTTATAAGTAAATTTCAATTATGTTAATTAGTTCCACAAAATTTCCATGAGTTTATTTTTATGCATATTTAATTATACCAGTTCTATTTTTAATATACTTGCATCTATTTTTGGGTTAAGAAATGTTCTCATCCCCTCGGGTAAATTTTCAGCATTTATTTCTATTCAAAAATAAAATTATATATATTTTTAACCAAAAATTGTGTGGCATGACTTATTTTTATGTTACATTTTTTATGAAAATATGACTAAAGATGAGATTTTCACGAAATTATTTTAAATTGCATAAATTATAATAAGATGATTTAAAAACCTCTTATGGCAACGAAAGTTCAAAGTTACAGATGCTCGGTACCGCAGCTTAAAGTTTATACGGATCAGAGTGCACCTATACTGTTTACAGAGTGGTTATTTATGTTAGTGGATTTCTCCTGAGTGCGCACCTGGTTCCGAACCAGGATTTAATAAGGAAAATCTCACTTAAAGTTTACGTACATTGATTTAGTTTGGTCGGCCAACCAGCTAAGTCCAGTCTTCGGACCGCACAACCCAGTCATGGGGGTAAACATGACTTACGGCAAACAGGCCTAAGGATGGTTTTTACAATATATGTTTATACATATTTAATTACGTGTACAAAGTTACTGATGATTTGAAGGAAAAGTATAAGTTTACATGAAAATGATCATTTTAGTGCTTAAATGACGATCTAAAGAAAACGTATAAGGAAAAGTGTATGTATATTTATCATTAAATATTTATACAGTTTTAAAGTTAAAAGTTTAATTTAACAGTTATAGTATATGATTATAAAATTTTACTGTTATAGTTGATAGTAAAAGTTTTATGTAGAAATTTTTAAATTTATATTTATTCTAGAGACAGTTTTGAAGTTATAGTGTTAAATATTATTTTACGAAATTTTTAAAAAAGCTCATGTTCGCCACACACTAATAATATTCTTATTTACTTACTGAGCGTCGTCTCACTCCAATCATATTTTTATTTCAGATAACTCTGAAGAGCATATTGGAAATCAGGCTTAACAAGCATGCGGGTGAGGATAGAAAAATAAAGATTATTTAGAAATATTAGTATGATACCAGATATTTATGCTTATGTAATTTTTCTTTTTTTGAAATAAATGATTGTAATATGGATAATTAGTGTTCTGGTTTAATAATAATTGAGTTTATTTGCTTCCGCTGTAAATCAATGGTAAAAAGTTAATATCCCAGGCCCCTCGGGGTTGGGGTGTTTCAAAAGTGTTGTGGGTTTTTCACTATTATGGGGATAGTGGTTATAACTCTTTCTTTTACAATTTTCTCTATGTCTTATTAGTGATGAACTCCTGAATCAGATTGTCTTTGGATGTATGCAAGTCTTGAACCATGTAAAAAAGTGTGTTATGATTGACCTTTTCTTTATCATTTCTTGCAATTTCATTGTCGTGTTGCGAGTAATCCTTGTGGCCCAACAAAGATGTGTTACCTCTATGTGTACCTAGCTAGACTCACCGAACTCTATGTGTGTGTATGAGAAAGAGAGAGATAATGAGAAACTCAAACTTCACATAAATTTTTTAAGAGAATATCACGAAACTTATCAACATAATGACGTGTAATTCAATCAATTTTATCTAAAAGAGATCTTTACTTGAACTCCACACAAATTATTAAAGAGAGCATCACCAACTTATCAAGATAATGCCACATAATCCATAGTTATCTAAAAAAGTTCTCACATAAATAATCTAATTAATGAATATCTACATGAAGATACAATTTGAAAAAATAAATGTGCGAATGTGAAGAAATGCAAGTGGCCCAACCGAGTTCATGCGTGAAAGAAAGAAGAAGAGAAAACATATGACGTACGCATGACAAGATTGATTGTATAAGAAAATTTAAGCAAACTTTAATGTGAATATCCGGTAACAAAGTAAACTAATTATCGTAAGCTACTTGAGCGATAATTATAAACTAATCATGAATATAACTTGTGCAAATACTTCATCATATCATCTGTATTTTTTAAATATGTACATGTAATATATCAAACGAATACAAATTTTCCAAATCATTCATGGCAAATTAAACGGGAAGGCATATTTTTAATTATAAAAATCATCCCGGCCCGAGATCAACAAAAGGGTGAGATTATTTTTAAAGTCGAAGAAGGAAGTGAATCTAAAATTATCTCTGGGATGTCAAGATGCATTCATTATTTCAAACTGCAAAAGAAGACGAAGAAGAAGATGATTTATTAATGAAATAACAAAGAAACTACTTAATCAATTAATTAATTAAGTGGGAAATGTAGAAAATAGCAGAGCAAAAAATAGAAGGATGGGTAAAAACAAGCAATGCAGAATCTCATTTCAGAGGCTTTTCGTTGGCAACCACATCTTTTGGCTGTTTTTTCTCTTGCCTTTTACCTTTTTCTTTGTTCTTTCTTTTGTTTTTCTTTTTTGTGTCGTTTTGCCTTTGTTTGTTTTCGTTTTGTTCTCTCTGGGCTTCCTTTACAGTTCGTTTACACACTCTGTGAAAAGAATCCAATGCTCTAATATTGCAGCTGCAGCGTTAAATAAGTTGAAATATAAAATTCTAAAATTTAAAACTTTTAGGACAAACAAGAAGTGCGACTTGTGATTTTGGTAACTTTAAGGTCACGGGTTTGATTCTCCCTTGAGCCATTATGCCAGTGAATTATTAGGGGTGCGTCAATGAGCGGACGACTTTCACTTCCCAGGTTTAGTGTCACACTAGTGTCCAAAGTGGCGCAATGGTGATTGGAGTCCCCAAGTTATAAAAAAAAAAAAACAAAGAGCAAACTTAATTATTGATTCCTAATAAAATTCCACATAACACTTTTTATATATGCATTGTTTAATAAGTTTGCTTGTTCATCATTTAAAAATCTATCGAGTAATAATATAAATCCATGTAATAACATTAGTAAATAATAATTATGTAAAAATTAAATTCGCTATGACGTAATAAACATAATATGATTTAAATTGGAATTTATGTGTGCTATTACATTCGAAATTTATTTATTTTATCATATCTAATAAATTGTGTTATATTAAAATTTTAATAATATATTAATAATTGCTATACAATATTGTTATTTAAATAGTAGTACTGCAAAATAACATAGCATATGATACAATATTTTTATTAATAACTAGCAATTTATTAGTATTAGAAGATATACGTAGAGCTTGTGAGTAACAAGAGATATTTTCTTCAGACTATGGCTGAAGTTTCAAAGTTAGGGTAATGGTTCGATCCATCGTTTCACTGCCATTGTTTTCTTAAAATTGAGTAATTTAATTTACTGCAAGATGGGTTTATTGACAATTCAGTTTTTATCTTAAATTAATCAATTTGAATTTTTTTATTGTGCATCACTCAGCATTTACTAATTTATATAGTAGTTGAATGAAGGTCTAAAATAGAAAAGTAGTGTCAGAAAATTCACATTTGGGATGAATCAATGAATGAATCTTGAGAAGGAAAAAGGGGAAAACTTGCTAAATGAAAAAACCAATATGACGGGAATTGCGTGTTGGAATGGTTTAGAATAATTTTAAATGCTAAACAATAAATCAAGTTCTAAATTTGTGAATTAGTCTTGAATAAGAAGGGCATTAAATTGAGGAGCCATGTTTTGCCAATGCAAATGTATAAGGGGGCATTAACTAAATAGGTGTACTAAAATATTTTTTCATTAGTTCATTAAATTTGATCAATAATAAGAGAAAAATAAGTGTGAACAAAAAATCTTCTAATGAGTCCCACCATTATGACTATATTGGGATTCTTGATTTAAAAGCAAATGGAAAACTCAAATGTGTTTTTGGGTTTTAAAATCATAGAATTATCATTTTCCCACGATAATAAAAGAAATTTGTATGCCCTAATAATCCTTGTACAAGGCAATAAGTACATGAATTTTTTTTTTTTTTTTCCATTTTTTCTTTAGTAGGTGTAATGGAAAAATATTCAAAAGCTCTTTAAAACAAAATGTTACTCATATGAAATAGTTTTAAAAATTGTCATTTTTAAAATTTTAAAATTATTATTTGAGTTGTTTTCCATATTAAAATGGTAAAATTTTTATATAAAATTATTCTTTTAAATTTAAATAATTTCCTCCAATCATTTTTTAAGTTAAGAAAACTAATCAAAATTTTGAGAGAGTTTAAACGAAAACAAAGAAAAAGAGAAAAAGTTACACATTGTAAAAAAAAAAAAAAAAGTAAATTATGAAGAGATTTTCCACAATAAAATTTAAACTAAAAAAATGAACATTGCAATTTAGAAATTTAAAACATTAAATATGATGGCTGCATTTGTCCAATACTACAAGTATATAGCCAAATAATTGCATGATAATTAAGATATTCTCCTTAATAAAACCTCTACTTAAAAAAAATAATTGTATGATAAGATTACATTTAGCATAGAAAATAGAGATGAATGTTATTTATTTTGAAAGACACATAAAATCTAGCTTTTATGGCAATTTTATTAATTGCATAGATTACAACTGTGATGGCCATAAAAGGTAAGGAATATTTGCAAGCATTTAAATCATGTTGTAGTCCCCAATAAAAATGAAATGCATTATTTATCATTAATGTTTCGATTGGCCCCACATCCACCGCCTAAAAAAAAAAATCTCTTTATGGTCAATTTTTTCTTGATGTGATGATAAAATTGTCATAAAACATAAAGAGTAAACACGAAATGTTAGTAGTATTTATTGGAGTGCCAATAACGCTTACCAAATTTAAAACTACTGGAAATGAATCTTACATTTTTCTTTTCTGAAAAAAAGTTCGAGGGACTATTTGGGTGTAGAAAATAGTTGCCATTTTTATTTTTAAAATTTTGACAAGTTTATTCAAACATTTGAAAAACATCTAACATCTTTTCATTATTTTGCAACTTTATTATGCAAATAATAGTGAACTAAAAAATAAGGTGATATTTTTAAAGTTGTTTTGAAATAAAAAAATTTCCACAACTTACTAGTGCCAAATTTTGAAATGCAAAATCACAAGAAATCACATAGATAAATCTTAATCATGAACATTCACCATTAGAAAGGAAAGCTGCAACTACAATATGATACAACACAACATGTCTCACCCTCCTAGTTCCAAAAGGAGGACCATAGCTCTAATAGTTCATTAGAATTTATCAAACAAATTAACTGAACTAAATTCACACCCATGTGTTCATTTTTAAAGCAAACCTACCTTACAAGATGAAGCTAAAATTCACACCCATGTGTTCATTTTTAAAGCAAACCTACCTTATAAGATGAAGCTAGGAGGGTCTGCATCCTTGAAGAAGTTCTCCAACCAGCTTGAAGGACTATTGATGTTTGGTTCATCTGACCCAAAATTTTCAGTCCACCCTCCATTTCCACCCTCCCCATTCATTTCCCTTCTAGAGTTTTCCCCCACACTAGCTCCAATCATTGGAAATCCATTTCTCCCACTTGTTGAAAACATTCTACCCTCCTTCCCCATTATTATTGTTGAATTCCCGTCTGAAATTGAAAACCCACTACTTGGATTTCCTCCAAACAAGGTGCATCTTGTGCTATCGCTAACTCCAGCCCCACTTATTCCATTGACCAACCCATTAAGGAAAGGAGGATTAGCATGAGGTTTAGGGTTTTGGTGCATGAGCGGGTTGGTGTCCTTAGGAATATGATGAAAGTGAAGATTTTGGGGGTGTTGGGTTTGAAAATGTTGATCAAATGGCTGCACTTGTTGGATTTCACTCCAAGCTCCTGCACCACTTGAGCTCCCATGAATAGTGTCCATTATTGTGATCAAGTTCTTCTCAGAAATATTGCCTTTGTCTGTAAGTTGTCCATCTAGGGTTGCATGGGTTCCCGTCGCACTTCCAATGTCGGTTAACCCAAGAAACAAGTTTGGGTTGATTTGAAACAAAGGGTTTTGATAGCCATGACAGATTGAGAAAGTAGGGTTTTGGTGTTGGACTTGGCTACTGGTCTCATTGCATTTCTCATGGAAATGATCAAAAGTTTGGTCTTGGGGGTTTGATAGGGTACCTTGGAAATGTTCAAATGGCTCTATTGGTCCAACTCCCTTCAACTTCTTCTCAGAAAAGTTTTCATCATTTTCCACTCCACTTCCAATACTCGGCATGAATTGGTGAAGGAAAATTGTAGGGTTCACTTGGAACTTGGGATTTTGATAGCCATGAGAGAGGAGGGAGGAGCTAGGGTTTTGATGTAGGACCTGGTTAATGTCATTGCAGCCTTGAGGATGGAATTTGAAATTTTGGGCTTGGGGGTTTGTAGGTAGTGTTTGAAGTCTTTCAAATTGTTGCATTTCTTTGAATCCCTTCCAATAAGGACTCTCAATTCCAGCTTGCGTCATTGCCAAATGATCATTAGCATATTTGGAATCCTCCTGATGAAAGGCAACTTCTTGGTTTTGTGCAGATGGCATCATTTTTGTAGTCTCAGGCTGGTTAAATGACTGAATTTGTGTGTGGGGTTGAAAGCTGCTTGAGCTATCCTTTTGTAAGCCAAACATTGGATCATTTGAGCCTTTTCTTCTCCTTGAAATGACATCATTCACCGAAGTCTTCTTCAACAACCTTGAAGCACCTTTGCCGATGGGCAATGTATTGCTTCCCAAAATACTTTTAACGTCGTAATGACTTAAATCAAAATTGGTCACTGCTTTCATCCCTTTGAACCTTATCAATGCGATGTCGTAGGCTCTCGCTGCTTCCTCTTCTGTATCTGTTCAATCCATCATCAAATGAAAAGAAAAATGGGATTAATTCAATTCAGTTGGTTGATAATGCTCATATAGAAAGTGAATAGTTTTTCATCGTGATAAGATGATTGGTGATTATCAGAATAGATGTATCTACAAATTGGAGACAACTTAGCTCAACGCATGCACTAAAGTGTATGTTAAAGTTCACAGTGTTAAAGCAACTTTACCAAATGTTCCCAAATAAATTCCTCTCAATCCATGACCTCTCCCAACTCTTGCTTGCCATTTTGTATAGTCAGTATTCCTGTTTTAAAGCTTAACCGTGAGCGAGAGAGAGAGAGAGAGAGAGAGAGAGAGAGAGAGAGAGAGAGAGAGAGAGAGAGATGCAACATGGTACCTAGAAACTCCTCGGTAAATGGATGCGCCCTTAGAGAAGCATTTGCTTTTCCTAAAATTTGTCCAATATGAGAATAATTAGCATTTTAGGAAAAGCACATGGAAAAAATTTTGGGGGGGGGGGGGGGAATTGAGTTGTCAACTCTTTCACGTTAGTGCATGCACAAATATCATACAAGCTAAATCATTCTATACTACTTTACAGTTTTATGTAGCATATATACAAGTTCATTTTATTCTCTATTTTTTCTTATATTACATGGGATTGAATCATATATAATCTTAACATTTATATTAAATTTTGTTGCTTGCAATCTTATAGGTGCTTTCACTAGCTTCGTTTTTTTTTTTTTTATATATTTATATATATGATTGAACTCTTACCTTCGAATGGAAAGCAAATATTCTTTTTTGGTCATATTTTGCATCTCCTCCAAGTCATTCTCATAATCACTTATCTGCATAAATATGAAGGTACAAATAAATTTTGTAGCGAAATCATGGATGAATAGTACTCATATGGACAAAGATGCATGTGTGTGTGTGTGCGCGCGCTTGTCAGGGGTGGGGGTGTGTCAAAGCAGAAATAATACAAAAGAGTATACCGGGAAATTTGTTGGGGTAGACTTGCCCCAAAACTTAAGGGCAGCTAAATCATAAGCCCTCGCTGCTTCTTCTTCTTCATCAAACACACCTACAAACCAATATGAGAATCAAGAATGTGTCATACTATCAAGAGAGAGAAATTTGTTGCCATCAAATATTTCAGACATTCTATATGAAATGGAATTAATTACATTTTTTTTGAATGGATTTAATCATCATAACATAATAAATAGTGAACAAATATTAATTGTAGCAACATAAACTTACCAACATAAACTGCAAGATGCCATGAATGGGAGCAAGAGATGCACATGGTGTTGATGAAAGAAAATACAATTAGCAACTAAACAAATAACACTTTGATTTGATGAAGGAAAAAAAATCTCAAAATTAGAAGAAAGAAGTAAATAAATGAACTTGAGCACCTGTCTTTGCTTTTCCTTGTGGATCTGTGTTATCCCATAGAAATGCTTCATAACGTCCCGTATACCTATACCTAGAACTTTTTTATTTTACTTTTAGCATATGAAGTTCAAATAATGATAACATGTGATTAATTCGAAAGAGATAGAAACATACCTACTAACACCTCGAAATTGGGAACTTCTCTCGCCAAATGTTCGTAATGGCCTTTGACGACGAGCTCTTCGGCGCACTCCTCCATCTAAACTTTTTCCATTCTCCGGTACACTGTTGTCATTACCATGTAGGTACATGTATGCATGCACACAAAACCCTAGTAAGTAAATGAAGGTAAGTAGTAATGAAAATTAAAAACCATTAGAAAGAGAGACATGTACCTCTTTTCTCCTTTATTTTTTGAAGACAATGCATTGGATGGATCTCTAGGGTTCCCTTTTTCATTGTTAATCTTGTTGCCTTCTCCACTATTCTTATCATACAAGACGTGATCTTGTCCTTCTGCAGGAAGTGTTAATGACAATGCACAACTAGCATTTTGCAGGGAATGACTGTAACGAGGGGCTTCTGATGAGTTTTGGTGTTGCGACGGAGTTCCATACTCCAATGGATATTGTTCAGAGACGTTTCTGGGAATATCTGAACTTTTGAGAGCATCAGTAGCATAATGCAACTGCATAGGAAGGGAAGTACCCTGAGGTTGGCAGGGGTCACCAAGGGTTACATTCAGAGCTCTTATCTGAGAATGATCATATTGTGAAGCGATTAGATGGGCTGGCAAATGGGAGAAATTGAGTCCATTGTTGTTCTCGTTCATTGCCATCTTCACTAATTTGCTTTTGTTACCAAATAATCCTGCGAAAAACAAAATGAGCAGTAAATAAAGCTTTAGATAGGTGAAGATTAATATGAAAAATTATATCCTCAAGTGCGAGAGTAGTTGGTGGCAAGAGTTTGCATGCATATAGATGGAATATGTAGTAGTCATGAATACACATCAAATAAAAGAAATGTGTAGCCCTCCAAAATGAAAACCCTAATATTATTAAACTATTTACTAGCTACATGGACCTATTGATAATGCATGATTCAAGAGGAAACTACTAAATAGATAAATTGATTTCCACTATAATTTGTTTATTTTAAAAGATGAAATATAAATGAGTGCTAACTAAAATATATACATATATATATGTTCATAAAATATTATGGTATTCATATGATGAACCCTGATCGTAAGTAATGACCTTATTTGTCTTAATCCTATTGAACTTAATTTACATGCATGAGCATTACTAATCTTGCATTCTTTCGATGTAGTTTGGTTGCTAATGGCATAATAATGTGGGCATGTCAATAGCATTAATATAGGACCAAACAAAATGATATATATACGACATGGGCTTCTAAGAATCTTAATCTCGACACGTATATGCTCAAATTATAATGATTATGTAGTCATTTATGGCTACCTGGTGTACGTGGCCGCTGAACTTAGACAAACAGAAATGCTATATTCTTGTTTACTGTCCCTGTTTGTGCAATTTATTAAGTTATATGCCACGATAGATTTGTTTTTATCTGTGAACTAAATGATAAGGTTGTTCTCATTTATAAAATAGAATCTCTGATTGGATAGAATGCATACGTATGTATTTAATTAGGGATACATGTCTCAAACACGAACGCAATATTGTTACAGTACTTTTTTCACATCATTAAACTTACTCGTGCAAACCCCCCACCCCCCCTACACTACTAATCTCATAAAATGATCACTTTTTCGGCTCGATCTATTTCATTTTTTTTTTTACTTTCAAATATATAGAAAATCAAATAAAGAATCGCAATGTTTGATATTAAAATTATAGAAGTCATATGCAATTAAAGGTATCCACAATTATAACAGATCAAGTAATGCTACCTACTTGAATCATCGAAATAGTAAAAAAAAGTCACTACATAAAAAATTATCTATAAGGAGCATGATATCTTAAATAACTAAATAGATCGATTGACATAATCAACGTTTAAAAGAAGTTAGACTACTAATAAAGTCTTCAACAAAAAAAAAAAAAAATTACTAGCAAAACTAACACTGTGATTCTTATGGATGATGACATGCACAAGTATAATTGACTCCAATTTTTTCAACAACGTACATTGATCTTTATCATTTTAGACACTAAGAGAAACTCATTTAAATAAAAAAACTTTTATCATTGATCACTAAAAAAGAAGCAATCTACATGAATATTTAGCCATAACTTTTTTTTTTCCCTATAAAAAAAAAAAGAGTTTACTCGTGTCACCGTCTAATGAGAAACTTTGAATGATCTGTCCACTCAAAAATCTAAACAAAAAAAACAAAAGATTTAGAGGAGAAAATTACCCGAAAATAGCTAGATATCTATATTTTAAAAGGATTTCAAAAAAAAAAATAATCTAGTAAACATGTTTCTTGATCATTTGCTTCTATGCATGATTTAGTTTATCAAAATCTGCAACATTATCATGACAAACATCACTGTGTTTGTACATGTAATGCTGCAACTTTAGGGAAAAAGAAAAAAAAAATTGAATCTAACAAGAACTTACGTACTGTTGCAGACTACTCCTGTGTTGATCTGGTCTCAAGGGTTGGGAAAGTTGCAGCAAGAAAAATAGCTAGCTAGGCCTCTATAGCTCTCTGGACATCACTTTCAAAGCCCTAGAAACTTGTTTGATATTCAAATAAAAACAAAGGGACAACAGGGTTTCTTCAGCGTCCAAAACTGCTTAAGCAATGAACTCTGTGAGAGGTGATGATACGTAATGGTAAAAGAGAATAGAGAGAGAATGGAAGAGTGAAAGAAAAAGAAAATGTACAATGCATCGAGTTAGGAATAACTATATACAGCAGTAGCGATAATGAAAACCATAAAAGGAAGATTAAGATTAATTATAATTAAGAAAGAAAAATAAAAATGAAATTCATAGAAAGGAAATGAGCCTCATTAATCATTACCTAGCAGACATTAGAACTCCTGCAAATTGCAATCCCTCCTCTCTCCCTCTCCCTATCTCTCTCTTTAAACCTTTTATATATATCACACTTTTTTCATTGTTTGTCATATTGAATACAAGGAGAAGAGGGGATTTACTAACCATATTTACTCATTTGCATTTAATGTTATGGTCATACTTACCTAAATGACCACGTAAAAGGGCGGGACCCACGCAAAAAAAAATGATTCAGTATTCACCCGGACGACATGTGATAAGCATTACGAATAGACTCGCTCCAACGAGAAAATACCACCTGGCATGGTGACATCATGCAAAGACACTACGGTAAATCACCCGTTTCCATTGCCACTTCATAATATACCGAGGCCAGATCATAATTTGTCTCCTTGTGTCGTCACGAGATGCCATGTAATGATTTTTTAGTAGAGCAACACCACGTTATCCACCCCACCCATGCAATTTTCGATCCGCGCTAATCAATATCTCGCGAGAATAAAAAAAAAAAAAGTGAAAATATGAAAAGCAAATTCAAATCAAAATTCTAAAGCCCTAAATCCCCGCTCTCATTATCTGGCTTTTTATTGTTCTATTAGGAAACATGCTGGCAAAGATATAGGGGCATTAATTGGCACAACGTCCACTGCAATTAATTATTCTTGGGGTCTAGGAGCTCAATGTACTTTCAGTGAAGTGGCATGGGTAGTTTTGGCAATAAAAAGTACTCTAGATTTGGCTATGAATTTCCAAAACTGAAAAACCCTAATGAATAGAAATCTGATCAAAGCTATAAATTATGAAGGGTTGCAATACATGTCTATGTTTGGAAAATGAAGGCTATTTTTGAATTTGAAACTGAAAATGAGTTTCAATTCTCATGTACTGTCTCAATTTTTGAAGAATCTTACAAGCACTGTGAACTCGAGTGTCTTGCTATTTTTGCTAAGTGTGATTACTCTTTTCCTATATATTGAGTTAATCATTTTTTTTCCCTATATAATTAGTTGCCTCAATCATCATCGATATAACTAAAATGCGATATTAATAACTCGATAGCGAAACTCGAACTCATACCCTAAAACCCATTTGAAATACACTTCTCCAAAAATAATGGGAAAATATTTAAAAATGTCTTCATATAAATTGTCTAATATTTAGGTAATGCTGACGTAATTAAAATAATTTTTTAAAATTTTCAAAGAAATATATGGCGGAATGTGAAATATTTTATTGCCCACATTTTTAATGGTCAAATGGTATATAACTAGTAGTTAATGTTTAGCATTCACAACTATTAAGTGTAAATTAATTATTCTTCATCCGTCTATTGCACACAAACACACATGGTTGTGAAGTCACATTCGTTCTATGTGGCGAGGTTCTTTTGGGAGTTATTAGAGAAGGAGTTACAAGGTCTTCAATTCTCTATAAAACACTAATTTAGAAAAGGTAATCAGGTGGTGGATTTCTTAACTCGTCAAGACAAGGGAGGCAACACGATGAGATGTTTTATAGTTAATGTGATACCAAGTAAAATGAGAGGTCTTATTCGTATTGATAAGATGAACATTCCAAGCTTTCATCTTCAATTGACATCATTTGGTTTTCCTCTAATTTTCCTATGGTTTATGTTTTACAGGTAATTGACATCATTTTGTAGGTAATTTGTTTATGTTCGTTTTTTTTTTTTTGTTTTGGTTCCATATAGACATGTTTAGATTATTTTAGTTGGTTGATGGTATTGGTTTTTTTGTTATTGGTTTTGATGTTTAGGATCAGTTTTTATAGTTTATTTGTAAATCACATGTGTCCTACTTGTAACCACGGTATTTCATCGCGATAAGGGAGAGCTATCAATAAATTGGGGTTTCATTAAGAAAAAAAAATGTACTTACTTGTCGAGGGGCATTGCAAGGTTGAGTTATGACTTGAATAATTTAACAAAATAAGTGAAACTACAACATACTAATCAATCTATCCGAGACAAAAAAACCAAAATAGGTGGATAAAGTATGTCAAAATCACAAGTTAATTACCTTACTAGTCAGTTTTAAGTCATCTCATTCACCACATCTCGAACATATACACATAGTTAAGGAAAAGCGAAATGTTGAGAATAGTTAGTACACATTTGTAATAGTCAATATTAATGATCATCGGGATGAAGACGCATAATTAAAGGGAGTACCTAAAAATACATACTAGCTAGCTAGTTTAAATGAGTAATAGATCTAGAATTAGAACTATTCCTAAAAATATTGTAGGGAATGGGTTTAAGGAAAGAAGAACCCCTGGAGTCAAATTTTTTCACTTGATAATCAATTTATTTTACAAGAATCTAAGGATAATTAAGTACTTATACAAGCATTGGAGGGTCAATACCAAAATATATTTTGATTATTTTTATTTTTGTAGAGAGCACTGCTGAATTAAAGAGTGAAGATCAAAAACTCATACCATTGATTTGCTTAAGTCTAATCAATATTAAATAGGCAATGTTGAGTGGTCAAATATCTAAGATTAGTTGCTTATATAATTGGTCTATTAAAATTCAAATGCGTAAGATAAAACTAAGGTGATGCATTGTAGAGTGTTATCTTGGATGAATCCATTAACTTCTTATCTTAAGCTAGTAGCCTACTTGAAGAAACCAAGGAAGCAGTGGGACTTGTAGAAAAGGAAACTGGTTATGCCTTACACCAAGGATTGTCGTTAAGAAGATTGTTTTAATTTGTCATTGTGCATTTGCTATATAGGAACTAGAGACAGTTTGCACTCACAAAAAGTCATGAAGACATATGTGAAAACCAATTGGGATCTCTAGGATGCATAAAAATGCCATAGATATCATCATATGATTAGTGAAATGCCAAACTACCTTTGCAACCTATACACCAAAGAGTCTTTAGCAAGGGTTTGATATACATGGTGAGCACCAACTTGAATTAAAAGTTTAAATTTGTGAAGTTTTAGGCCCCACCATATATATAAGCACTTATCATCCTTTTTTGATATGAGACAAACTCACAAATAGAATTCTCAACATTTCCTCTTGACTTATAGATTCCAATCACTCTCCCTTTAGTGGAAGCCTTTCTTAATCACCTAGTGTCATGTAATTAACTAGGAATCATTACTTAACCATGAGAAGGAGACATGGAATCATGGAAGTCCACTCATCACTGCTCCTTTTTTTTTTTTTCAATGTGTGTACATATGAAGAAACACATGCATGAATACTCGATTTGAACTCTCCCCCTTGAGCTAAAATAATCTCCTTCAAGGGAGCAAACCCAATTCTTCAACAATTGCTCAAGTGGACCTCACCCCCATGGCTTACATATCTCAAATTGCATTCCATGTACCTCCAATATTAATTTTACCTCCCACATCTTGGTTTTATTTAGATCCATCTATCAAATCTAGATGATCCTTATTGATCTCAATCACACACTGTCTTCCAACTATTAGCACATTAGAAGAATTATTTTCACACCTTATTTTTATGATGCCACTTATCTAAAGTTATGAAGCATTGACTTTGATACCTTGATCGACATCATCTATAGTACCAATGCCAACTCTAGGCGCATATGTAGTAACCTAGAAAATAATAGAATTTAAATAAAGAGGGAGAGAAAAATAGAAACTGAAACAGAAGGAGGCCGTAGACTAGCGTTCGTCGACGACATTACATTTGGGAGAGTAAAAATAATTTCAGGAAATTGCTCAGCTTTGTCGACGAACACAAGGTCTCGTCGACGAAGGTCTTCAGAATTTCGTCGACGAGAAAATACCGAGAGAGGTTTCCGGTTGCTCTGAATTTCGTCGACGAATACATGGTTTCGTCGACGAATTTTATGAAAGACTCATCGACGAGGTGACGTGTCTCGTCGACGAATATGGCAGTATAAAAGGAGGGAAACCGGGATATTTTGTCATTTTCACCGCGCCTCTCTCTCTCCTCTCTCTCTACGTCTCCCTCTCCCTTCTCTCTTCGTTTCTAGCTCCGCCAGACGCCGGATCGACGATCCGAAGCTACCACGATGCTCCTGGAGGAGTTCTCTACCAGTTTCCTAGAGCAGATCGTCTGGAAAATAGAGTTGGATTTCATCCCAAATTCAGGGTAAGACCTTTTAGTCCCTTTTTGGTCTCATGACAGTTATAGGAAATAATATAGGTAGAAAAATACTGATATTATGTTCTGGCAAATATTACTTTCAGGGTGTTTTGTAGGAGGCCCTGCAGGTGTTAGGCTTGTATTCCCTAGGGGTTTTCTAGTACTCAGGTAAGGGAAATATGCTATGCTAGGCATTTCTTAAAATATGATACAGTTTATTTAATTATGAAAATTATGTATTTAGTATGGTGTGGCTTGTGAATATGTATATGGTACGGGGATATGTTTTACAAATTTAGTTTCATGATTTTATGAATTTCAGTATTATGATTATGCGAATTTCAATACCATAATTTTATGGATTTTAGTATCAAGATTATACGGATCTCAATACCATGATCACACAAATTTCAGTATTATGATCATGCAACTTCAGTATTATGATTATTCAGTTCTCAGTATTACGTATGAATTACAGTTACAGTTTATGCAGCATCATGATTATTTCGGTAATTCAGAATCATGACAAATCAGATAGAAATATATATATATATATATATATATATATATATATAGAAATATATTATATGATATCAGACCCTATTGGACTTGCAGCTACAGAGCACGGTACCGTTGCTACAGATATTATGTTACTTATTTAGTGCAACCATCTATTCAAATAATACGTGGTAAGGTCGACCACCTAGGCCCTTGAAGAGGTTAGGCTCCCCATCTAGATATGGGTTGAGGTGGGCAGGTCGACTGACGGAGTTCAGTGATTTATTCCTGGTTGGCCAACCAGGGTAAATCCAGCATACGGGCCGCACAACCCTGTCATGAGGGGGGCAAGTCATGACACACAGATAGCCACAGGGAATAGTTTTAGTTACTATTACATACGTACGGATTTACAGTAACAGGGAATATACTTATGTACACTAGAAGTATTTGAATTATAACCATAATACTGTCATGTTAAGCAATAGGGAAAAGGGGTGGTATATTCTATTATTTGTACTGTACATTTGTGCTCAGTTTTTCATGTGTATATGAAAACAGATTTCATGATATATAGTAGCTCATTTGCCACACACTAGCAATAGCATATATCTCCTTACTAAGCGTTGGCTCATCTCAGTGTTGATATATTTTTCAGGTGATCCAGGTAGGCGAGCAGACTAGGCTCGCAAATAGAGGGGCTTCAGTAGTGCCCTGCTAGAGAGTGGGTATGTTTTTGGGAGTGTTTTTGTACATTCCAGTATAGTTGAGGGAATTTTTGGGAAAACAGATATATGTGTATATTTTGGGAAAAACATGGTAGCACTCTGGTATTGATATTGTATGATATGAACATGTTTATTCAATTTATGCTTTTCACTGCTTAGGTTTATGATTGGGTTTTTCCCCAGTATGGTATTAGAGCATATAAAATATTATAGTATGGAAAAAAAAAATATAACAGTTAATTAAGCAAGTCGTTACAGCATACCTTAGGTTTCTATCATTATGCCCCAATTGCCAATACTTAGCTCTTTTTTTTTTTTTTAATCATTTCAAAATAAGTCATGCACTTTTTATTTATCTTTATTTAATTTAAATTTTAAGTTATAGTTATTTTTCAAACTTATCCAAATTTAGTTTTTGGCAAAAGTCCCATTTATATCCTAAAAAGCAAAACTCTTTAGAAATTCTTTTTTTTTTTTTTTTCATCTATGAGAATAAAATACGATTAGCTCCTTATTATCGTCATGTCTAAGTATATCAAAATAAATCATTTTTTAGACTAGTTTGATATCTATTTCTCGTCTCTACCTTGTGAACACTCCATTTTTCATAAAAAGTCATCCTTTCTCATTGTACTCAAACTTTTCAAATAGATTCTCTAAAATACTACTTAAAATAAATTTATGATAAATTGAGGGTCTATTTATGTTGGAGACGTGACTCATATTTGAGTGGAACACATGCATCAAGGAAATCTTAGTGATGCAAAGAACAAGGAAACTAGTTGCAGGATCAAACCGTCGACGGTTTCAATCTGCAGCAGGAATAGCTTTCGACATTAAACTGTTGATGGTTTCGTTGGCACAAGTCATAGAATTTGAATCGAGAGATTAGTAGATTGGAGGTTTTAGAGGATTTTCCTCTAGGGATTGCTATGTACACGAGTGATTTGGATAGGTTCTAAGACTTCTTTACACATAAAGGTTTGTTTATAATCATTATTTTGTAACCCTTCATGTAAGGTTGACTTTGTGATAGTGAAAATTAAGTCGTTGCTTCGGTGGACGTAGGCACATTGTCAAACGATGTAAATCTTGTGTCTTTGATTATTGTTTTTGTTTATTCTCTTTGTAAGTGATTGCTTGCTTCCATATTGTTCATCATTGAGTGCTTGCATTACTTGTTTTGGTTTGATTCCAGTTTGCGAGGTCTTTCATTGCACATTCACATCAACAATTGGTATTAGAGCTATTGGTTGCAATGGCTGGGATCTCTTCAATTTGGTGAAGTTCGATGTTGGCAAGTTTGATGGAACGAGAAATTTCAGACTTTGGCAAAGGAGGGTTAAGGACTTATTGGTGCAATAAGGTATGATGAAGGTACTATACGGAAAGAAGCCAGAAGGCATGGACGATACGAGTTGGAAGCGAAAACTGTGTCTACTTTTTGGCATTGTTTGGTTGATGACATGATGTATCACATCATGGATGAGGAATCATTGGCAATGGTTTGGCTGAAACTAGATAGCCGATACATGTCCAAGTCATTGACGAATAAGTTGTATCTTAAGAAAAAACTATATTGGCTTAAGATGGTAGAGGGTTTGGATCTGACTCAGCACATCAACGGATTTAATCAAATCATTAGTGATTTGGAGCAAATTGATGTGTAGTTCAAGGAAGAAGACAAAGCGTTGATGCTGCTTAATTCCCTACCTACGTCTCCAATGTACGAGAATTTGGTTACAACTCTGAGATAGGGGAAAGAAACCCTGGAGTTAGAGACTACCACAAGTGCATTGCTAGAGTTCCATCAAAGGAAGAAGGCCGGCAATGGAGTTCACAAGGTGAAGGGCTCATGGCGAAGGGGAATCAGAATCATGGGAGGAGTAAGTTCCAGGCTAGGTGGAGCAATAATAGGGCTCGGTCCAAATCTAGGAAGAGGAAGGACATACAATGTTTTAAGTCTGGGCAAAAAGGGCACATAAAATCTGATTGTCCGCAAAGGAAGAAGGGGAATGCTAAAAACAAATAAGGTTCGTAAAACATGGCAAATATAATAGAAGAAGGAGACTTTGAGAACGGTGACGGTGATATGCTCTCGGTTTCATCGAGGTTAGATGAGTTCGCAGATTCTTGGATCTTGGATTTGACGTATTCTTATCATATGACACCCATCAAAGACTGCTTCACTATGTACAAATTAGTGAGTTCTGGTTCTGTTTTAATAGGAAATGATGCCGCATGTGTTGACTGTATAGGTCACGCCCAGTTTTGATTATGACAAATACTCATTGTATCTAATGGGTATTTGAGGTTATGTGTAGGAATGTAAATTGTCAAGATCATAATGCGCATGCACTTGGAGCAAATGAAGATTGAAGACCAATTTATATTCAGTGCTGTAATATATATCTCATTTGCAAAATTGGTCAGTAATAGTTAATTAGGGTCTTTGATTTGTAATAAGCACACACACATCACATGTATGATATAATACGTAAGCTCAAACCAAATACAACCTAAAGTGACCTTAAAAAGACCTTAGGGTTTACCCTTCAGTCGACCGAAGGTCGATCGACACCAGATATTTTTGGTGTCTTCAAAAGGACCCAAAAGTGACCCTAGGACACTCACTCATGCTCATATATATTAGGAACATTGAATAGGGTGTTTGTGAATCAAAACAGGACCGAAATCCACACTTTGTGCACTTTCGGTCCACTGACCTTGGTAGTTCATTCTACCCCGGTCAACCGAATCCGGCCTGAGTCAATAATTTGACCTCAGCCTGATCGACCAAACCCCATAGTTCATTTGTGCCTCGGTCGACCGAACCAAGGTCTAGGTCAATGGTTTTCCAATGCCACGGTCGACCGAACCATTGTAGTTCAAATCCCCTGGTTGACGGAAACCTCCTAAGGTCAACAATTTGACCACCTGGTCAATCGAGCCAAAATTGAATTCCAACTACCTAGTTGACCAAGGGTCCTCGGGAGAAATCCCAACTGTCTGATCGACCGAACCATTCAGTTCAAAATGGCCTGATCGACCGAACCTCGGTAAAATGGAAAAATCGCCTCGGACATGTACGTCTGGTCGACCGAGTCCTTAGTTCAAATTTGTCTTGGCCGACCGAGCCATATAAACTTCGGTCGATCGAAATGGTTCTGGTTGACCGGACCTCTCGGGTTGCTGTGAATTTTTACCATGGTTAATAATTTTAAAATAGGGTTAAAATGGCTAATACATCCTTAAAGTTTTCTAATAATCCTAGCCATGTTCCCAACGGTTATAATTCTTGGGGTGTCTATAAATACTCCTTCATTTGGGAAAATTGGCAACTTGATTAGCAAACAAAATAAAAATTTTCTCTCAAGCAAAAATACTCTCTTTTATTCCTACTGCTCATATTCTCATTCATACCACTCAAACTTACCTTCTTCAAGTTTCCATATCCTCTGTAAGTGTGTTGAGTGTTTGTGAGAAGAGGTTTGCTCTCTCATTGTTTTGAGATTGATTTGATTTTCATTGAGAGCTAAACCTAAGTGTTATTAAGGGGCTTTGCTCATAAGCCTATCGTAAGAAGACTTGTCTAAGCTTCTGAGTGTTGCATTCGTATTACAATATCTTAGGAAACTTGTATTTGTTTTTGGCTTGCAAAAATATTTTCATACTTACTCAAATATCTTGTGGAATCTTTATTGGTATATTTGTGAAAATATATTTGTGTTTGTGATATTAATCTTTGTGGCAATATTTATTCAAGTATACATCATTTGCTGAATACAAAGATTGCATATCCTTTGCAAACCAAGCATATACATTATTTGAAGTGATTGACATATTCTGCTATTTGGAATATTTGAAACTTGCATGATATCTTTGTTTGAGCATCTTGATTGAGAACATCTTGAAATACAAAGATTGCTTGTTGACACTCTCATGTACGCATTACACTGATAGAAAATATATCTGAGAGTTGAAATACTTGACCACACTGGGCTTAAATATTAAATCATTGTGGTGTATGTGATTGAACACATTTGGGTACATATCTGCTTTACTTGAAAGCAATTTTATCTGTACCATTGATTGTAAAATATGAGTGATTCCAGGCATGACCTGAGGAGGCGGTAATCCAGCTCGGTAAGGATTGTTGTAAAGGTTGAGGTCAGGCCTGTGCTAATTGACTTGGTTTGTATAGGTGTCGCTCCACCTGTTTAAGTGAACAACTATAGTGGTAAACCTTGTACTTGTTAGCCAAGGCGGGGACGTAGGTAATTGGCCGAAGCTCGATAACATTTCTGTGTGTCACTCTTACTTTATTATTTTTCTGGTGCATGTGTTGTTAATTAAATCGCTTAATTTAATTTCTGATATATTTATATTACTTCACTAGATTGACCATAGGGTTGTGAACATACTGCTATTAGAAGGAATACCTAGGGGTTAAATTTTAAAAATACCAATTCACCCCCTCCCCCCTCTCTTGGGATCACGGTAAAGCTAACAACATGCAAAGTTGTCAAGATAGGGAATATCAGAATCAAGATGTATGATGGTATGGTGAGGACGTTATGTGATGTTAGGCACATACCAGAGTTAAGGAAGAAATTGGTTTCATTAGGCACCTTGGATTATAACAGGTTTAGTTACAAATTCGAAGGTGGGGTAATGAAGGTGAGCAAGGCTCTGACTGTAATGAAGAGGAAGAGAGCGCTGGAGAATATATACACACTGTTGGATACTACGATTATAAGTGGAGTTGCAGCCACAAAGTCTGAGTATAACAGTACCATTTTGTGGCATATGCCTTTAAGGCATATGGGTGAGTGTGGAATGAAGGAACTTCGCAAGAGAAATTTTTTGAAGGGGGTCAAATCATGTAAACTGAATTTTTCCATGTACTATGTGCTTGGGAAGTAGAATAGGGTTCAATTCATGATAGCCACGCACAAGACGGAGAGAATACTAGACTACATTCATTTGTACTTTTGAGGGCCAATGAGAGTGGTGTCACGAGAGGGACATGTAGAGACTTGGAGAATTATAGCAATTAAATAATAAAGGAAAATAGAGAAAAATGATTTTTCTAAGGGGGCTCAGCAGGATCTCGTTGACGAATGCCGAACGTTCGTTGACAAATAGCCTTCTTGGGAACACCGATGATGACATATGTCTCGTTAACGAAGAGAAACCGAGAGCAGGATTAAGGACATGAGGGCTCATCGATGAACCCATAGTCTTCATTGATGAACCCATAGTCTTCGTTGACGAACCCATAGTCTTCATTGATGAACTCATAGTCTTCGTTGATGAACTACCTTCTTGGACTTGTCGACGAGGTGACATGGCTCGTCGACAAGGCCACGTGGACAACACTCTATATATACGCTCAAATCACATTTCCAGCAAGCAACTACATGCAAATCCTCTTTCTCTCTCTAAAATTCGTTTCTATTCTCTCTAGAATTCCAGCTTCAATTCTCGCCGATTTGACGATGGGAAGTCGCCACGTTACTCCTGGGAAGATTCTCTCCAATATTGCCGGATCAGAATTTTGATTTGGAGCAGTTGGACACCATCCCAAAATCTGGGTAAGTTGGTTATTTTAAGTTTTATAAGTTTTTGGGTATTTCTGAACTAAGGGGAATGTGTTGGAAGGTATTATATTGGTGTTTGTTGATTTGTTGGGGAAATGTAAATTTCAGGGTGTTGGGCTGGGAACATACAGGAATAGGTTTAGTTAAATTTGTGGGCTTCTCTGTAAGTCAGGTAAGGGGATAAATTAAGTCAGCATTTTTCATGAAATTATTTATTAATATACATCATTTATTTTCAGAAATTACGTATGTTATAGTATACTGTTTAAGAATACTTCTATTGAACAGGAAAATAGATTTAATACATTTTATTAGAAAATATGCTTTTAGATCAGATTTTATGTTTAAAGTATTACTCACATTTGTGTGGCATAAGTATAAATTTCCATGAAAATTATGTTGTATCAGAATAATATGATTTTTTCAAAAAAAACATGTTACCACAGTTTTCAGGAAAAACATAAAAACAGTACATGAACTATGGTTGAGAATATTATGTTAAACAGTGCAAAAATTTCATGTTCAGTATGTTATGATATGGCCAGCGCAGATGCCGTGATTTAAATGTTATGATATAGCCGGTGTAGATGCCATGATTTACAAGTCGGCCAGATGCCATAATTATACATGTTATGTTAGAAATCAGGAAAATATTATCATGTCAGATATTACTTTGAAATATGAAACAGCTATGTATCAGTAATATGAAATGTACAATATGTTATCAGAACCCGGATGACTTAGTCTAGATTTCAGAGCATGGTACCATAGCTATATGATAAGATCAAGTTCAAGTATAAGTTTATGTTAGTGCTACCACACATCTCAGATAGAGTGTGGGAGATGGTAGGCGATGTGGCTTCAGTGTAATGCAAGTGTCCCCCTGACAGTCTGGACCAGGTGGGGCAAGTCCATCGTACTTATAGACATATGTTTGACTTAGTGTGGTTGGCCAGCCATTGCTAAATCCCACCTATGGGCCACACAACCCAGTCATATGGGGGTAAGACAGACTTCAGCTAGCTATCCATCTTGGGTAATATGTCAGTATTGTACAGTTATAAAAGATGATTTACATGTTACAGAAATTTAGTATGATATATTATGTTATGATGAAATATGTTTTACTCAGAATTTATACAGCCTTTTTTATCATATATATATAAATATATAATACATCTTGAAGGATCTTAGGATCCTTCAGGCAGAAGGAAACTACAGAGGCTTTTTTTTTTCTCTTTCCTTTGTTCTCCATCTCCTCTCTCCCACTCCCCTCCATCTCGTCTTTGTTTCTCAGCCGATCAAAAATTCGAAAATACCGTTGGCCTCTGCTCGTTGCCACCGACATTTCTACTGGAGCGAATCTGTCATGGGAACAGCGTAGGCATATCTCCTGGGGTAAGGCCAAATCTTAAACTTATCTCAATTTCTCTTAAATTATAAGCCCCATTAACGAATGGAAATTTCCAGGAAACTCGTGGGGAGAATCTCTACAATCTAGCCGGAGCGGGTTTTCAAATTGGAGTTCCGGGGTATCAATCCTAAATCGGGGGTAAGTTTGATAATTTAGACTTTTATTGGCCTATTTAGGATATTCAAAACTTAGGGAAATTTTAGGGAAAGTTACTCTAGGAATTATTAAGGATAATATGGTGAAATTTGAATTTCAAGATTTCAGGGGTTTTTGAGCACTTGGGGCGTAGATCGGGGTGTTATCAGGTTTTTTTTCAAGAATCAAGTAAGGGGATTAAGTTAAGTCAAGAATTTTATTTAATTTGAACCTATTAAATTAAATATTTATTTATTTATTCATTTGGGAATTTAAATGCTATTTTGGAAACCAATCGTTTGAAATGGGTTTTACAAACGTAAGATATACGGTATGATATTTTTGAATAAAATGAACGGTGGAAAGCTTATTTATATATATGGATATGTTAGAATATGGAAAATTGTGTGACAAATGATTTAATTTGTATGGATTATTGTATATCTGGATTTGGGATTTTGAAATACTGGAATTGTTGTGAAAATACTGGAACTGTTATGAAATGCAGGGGTTTGAACTAACGGCCAGTGGCCGGGTATTGTTTGGTTGGCCAAGGACCAAAATTATTATTTGACGGCTGATGGCCGAGTTTTATTTGATGGCTATATGCCGAACTGTATTTTTGGTCGGAGGCCGGGTTTTTGGAATAACAAGAAATATATGTGAAATGATGTTTTAAATGATATTTTCTATTATTTAAATTGCATGATATACTTTAGGAACCCTAGGGACCAGTGTAGTGTGAGCACGGTATCGTTGCTAAAGATTTGTTATGTGGTCGTGTGCGCCCACACCTATGCTGAGAGGTGTAGGGTGGCCTTGTCCGATTTGCCTACGTGAGGAGAATGCACCCCTTGGTGACGGCAATTGGACCAGCAGTTGGAGTTGCGTGTACCTGCGGAGTATGTGAGCGGAGAGTATAGATGACTACTGTCTGGGTGGATCCCCCAGGACATTAGTCCAGCCTTCGGGCCGCACAACCCGTGTAATGGGGATGTAAATGGCATGTTTGTCACAGGAAGTGTCTTATATGTATATCTATTAATTTATGTGAATACGGTTAATTAATAAGATAACTTCGAGGGCTTACTGAGAAAGGTGAATGCCTTGGTAGCAGTAATGATACTAGAGCAGAGGGAAGCTACTTGTATGGGCAGGTAATCTTCCCTATCCTTAGCTAATTGTGTGTGTAAGTGTAAATTAAGAATGTTTTCATAAATGTGTTTATCTATTTAGTGAACTGGTTATTTTCTATACACTAAATGCATGCTAGCCACATACTGACATTAACTCAGTCTTTCCCTTACTGAGTTGTGCCTCACCCCTACTTTACAAACTGTCTTTTCAGGAAATCCTAGAGATCGGGTCTAGTGGACTAGAAGAGTCGGGCTAGAGGTGTAAATTTTTGTAGGTAGTGTGTAGATAGAGATTTTATTTTTGTTTCGTTTTATGAGATGTAATTATGTGAAAATGGAAATATTTGTGTATAAAGATAGTTAGAACTCTGGTAATATAGTTTGAGGATTTTATATTTTATTTCCGCTGCGTATGTGTATTTTATATTTGGTGAATAAGGTATCAGGTATACTGACGTCACTAAAGTAGCACTTCAGGCCCACGTGGCAGTTCGGGGTCGTTACATGCTATGGGCATGTAGTAACCCAAAAAAAAAAAAAAAAAGGAAAAAAATAATTAATTAAAAATTTAAATTAAATTATAATAATAAATTAATAAGAATTATTATTTTAATAGTATGGTTATTAACAATATAATATAATATTATAATATAAGTTATATATATATATATTTATATATATATATATATGCTAAAGGTATATAATAATATAATATAAGTATTAAATCGATATATATCAATCCTGAAGCCTCTAGTGGCTTCAAGACATTTTGATTTCAAGTAGAGACGTCTCTGTTCTCTCTTTCTGCGCCACTTCTCTCTCCTCATTCCCCCTTCCCTCTCTCCTCAATTTCTTCTCCAATACTCGGCCGATCAGAAAACCAAAGATACCATTGGATTTCTAGCCCCGCTACCGACATTTCTACTGGAGCGGATTTGTCATTAGAGCTGCGTAGGCATCACTCCTGAGGAAAGGTAAATCCTCACTTTTTACTCAAATTTTCCTTAGATCTTTAACTAAATCAACGATCGGGCAGCACCACGGGATCTTAGTCTTGATCATCGTCATTTTGGCTGCAGTAAAATTTCAATTTGGGTATCTTAGGAACCACTCCAAAGCGAGAGTGGGATTTGGGGAATTAAGTAAATTGGTTATATTTTGAAGTTTAAATGTTTATTGGGAATTTATGGGCCTAGGAAATGTTAAAATAGTATTTTATTTTGGGTTGATTTGATTAAATTAGGGTTATTGAATTCAGGGTTCGGGTGATCGCCGTGGGTATAATTTTGGGATCCCTATAGGCGTAGTTCAAGAAACCAGGTAAGGGTGTTATTTGGGTAATTTTTTTGGATTGATTATTAATTTAGTGAAGGTATAAGCTTAGATATGAATGTATTTCTGAGTTTAAATTGAGAAATTGGGATTTTATATTCAATGTTGGTATATACACGACACGCAGGCTAGGTTTTCAGTGGGTGTTCTCAGGAATCTAAGTAAGAAAATGAATAGTTTATAATTCGGGAAATGTGAGTATGAAATTATTCTGGGAATTCAATTATTTGACAAGAATATATATATATATATATATATATATATATATATATATATATGATATTTTCAGGGAAATGGAATTATGAACGCCGTGGGTGTGAGTTAGAATCGGTAGACGAGTTCAGTTAGCCAAGGAAAAGGAAATATGCTATGTTAGGAATTTCAAAAATTTCATCAGTAGTATATATGTGTTTCAAGGTGAATTCTACAAGGTATAAATTATTTTTATTATCAGAAAATACAGATTTTATTACAGGGGTTTTTATTTATTTAATTGTGTGGTATGAGTTAATATTAGATCAGTTCAGGATTTATACATTTTTTCATAATATCATGATTTACAATGTTCTTTTTTTTCTTTTTCTTTTTTTGGGCATAGAAACAAGTTTTACTAGATTTTACAAAATTATGAATTACAGTGTATATATAGATAGATATATTTTATAGACAGATATCATACAGATAGATATATTTTGCAGATAGATATTATACAGACAGATATTTTACAGTGTTTACAAAATGTCATGATTTCCAAAATCATAACACTCAGACATTATAGATTATTCAATCAAACATTACAGTTATTTCAATCAAATAATACAATTATTTTAGTCAGTTAATACAATATTTCAGATCAGATTTATAGTGTTATGGTTATTTTGGAATCATGATGAAACAATAAGATAATTATATATATATATTAGTATTATACAGTATTAGATCCCTGATGAATTATTTTAGACAGATTCAGTTAGCAGAGCATGATACTGTTGCTATTTCAAATCAGAGTCCAACCACATATCTCAGATAGTGTGTGGATTCCGTCAACCGTGCTTACGGAGGGATTGCAGGTTCCCTAGACATCTGGGTTGAGGAGGCCGACTTGATGAGGTAGATACCAGTATCATGCCTTTGGAGGGATTGCAATATGGCCGGACTGAGGATGGATAAAGTATTCAGGTGACTTATCCTGGTAGGCCAACTAGAGTTAAGTCCAGCCTACGGGCCGCACAACCCTATCATGAGGGGTTAAATCATGACATACAGATTTCTAAGGATATTTCTCAATTATTTATATATGTACAGATTTACAGAAGAACAACACATATATTATATTCTTATTATGGATAAATAGAAAACTCAGATAATACAATTGTATTTTAAGCCATGCAGGTGTGAGTTGCACAGCATTTACATGATATTTCAGTTCAGTTATTTATCAATAAATTATTTATGTTGACTCAGTTGCCACACACTAGTAATAGCATATTTCTTCTTACTGAGTGTTGTCTCATCCCAGTAAATTAACATTTTTCAGGTGATCCAACTAGATGAGCGCATCAGGCTCACAGGTAGAGAGTTCATCTACACTACCCTGTCTAAAGGGTAAGTGTTATTAGGGGATTTTATTTTTGAGTAGTATTCAGGAGTGTTGAGTAGAAGGTGTTGGGATGATGTAAGATTATGTATGTATGTTTTGGGTTAATATTGGATTCTGGTATTATAATTATGGATGTATGACTTTATGCTTTCCGTTGTATAGGTGATTTCAGGGGTATCAGAGTAAAATGATTATCAGTATATTTTATATATTATAAAAAATGGTATGGAATTTTAGGTTGTTACATTTTGGTATTAGAGCCTAGGTTGCTAGGTTTTGCATACTTTAGTAAACAACGGAATACAATAACAGAGTATAGGAATGGATTATGAGGAGAATAGGAAATGGATAGATTGAGATATGAGTCAACTATTGTTAGAGAATGAGATTGGAATTTAGGATTCTATCTTGCAGCTTGAAAGCAAGAAATTCTGTGATTGTTTCTGTGATTTTCCTGGGGTGACAACTTTAGGAAAACCACAGTAAACTATCGTTAGGTCTTGTTTCTGAGGGATAGGACTGAATCCTAAATTGGGATTGAGGATGATAAAATAAATGGTCATAGAAGATTATTTTGGATCCTAGTGTATTAAGTGTATTAGTGGTATTACGTAGCGTCACCCAGCAGGTGATGGCAAAAGTGGCTAGGAGTAGGCAGGAGATTCAGGGCGAGCAGGCATTTCTAGTTTGTCTTATATGTGGAAAGAGACACCGGGGAGAATGTCGAGCAGGGAGGAATGTCTGCTACCGATGTGGTGGATTGGGTCATGTAGCACGAGACTGTCATATGCAGTATAGTACTGCTCCTACTCCCAGACCATTTGGAGGGAATATCCAGGCACCCAGGGGTGGTGGCCAGTAGAAGAACATAGCTCCGGTGAGGGTCTATGCATTGACGTAGGGAGATGCTGAAGCTACAGGTGACGTCGTAACGGGTATGATTATTGCTTTATCATATAAAGCTATTGTTTTATTTGACTTAGGTGTCACCCATTCGTTTATGTCGTTGGGATATGTTAAGACGAGTGGAGTTGAGACACAATTGTTAGATATTGATTTGTTAGTAGCGACGCCAACTGAATCAATAGTGAGATGTGGAAGGGTAGTTAAAAACTATCTAGTGGGTATTCAGGAAAGAATATTACCAATCGATCTTGTAGTGTTAGACATGCAAGGATTTGATATAATATTGGGTATGGATTGGCTGACAGCTAACTACGCCAGTATAGACTATTATCAGAAAGAGGTAGTGTTCAGACCTCCAAGAGGACAGGGGTATAGAATTATGGGGTCATGGGTGCGCACCCCACCTTAGTTGTTATCCACCATTTAGGTGAGGAGGTTGTTGTTAGAGGGTTGTCATGGATATTTGGCTTGTGTGAAGGAAGTATTGGAAGGGGAAATTAAGGATATTTCGGTATAGAGGGATTTTCCTGGTGTATTTCCTTAGGATTTGTCGGGACTACCTCCTGATCGTGAGGTATAATTTGTTACTGATTTAGTTCCGAGGATAGCACTAATTTCTAAAGCGCCGTATAGAATGGCACCGGCAGCACTAAAAGAGTTAAAGGAATAGTTGCAGGAACTATTAGATAAGGGGTTTATTCGGACCAACGTGTCGCCGTGGGGAGCGCCGATATTTTTTGGGGAAAAGAAATATGGGTCGATGAGAGTGTGCATCGGTTACATATTTTCATAAGTCGGCCAAAGTAGTGGGGACAATGTAATCCTAAAGTTAAGATGCCCATAAAAATGTAAGATACTAAGTGGACAACAATTGGACTCCTATGTTTTGTGGAAATTTTTTATTCCTTGGGAATTGGAGTCATCATCATAACCTGAAACCAACCATTGGAACAAGATGTCATCGGCATCACATTGACAAGTCTTTCGAAAGATCCTGTGAATCAAATAACACAAACATAATCATCTTTAGCAATTTGCCTAGAAAAAAATCATAATGATACTCGGACCTTTAGCAATCTGCTATCCAAAAGGAAAACCATACATGCTAGGACCTGGAGCTTTATCTTTTTACTCTATCCTATGCAGATCCTACTTGGCAATGGAACACCAATTTAACCGTTTAGGCATTGGCTTGGTTGGGATTTGATTGAAATCTTCTGTTGTTGCCTGCAATTGATTGTGGCTTTTGAAGCCATCTTCAGAATCTAGTTCCTCTACCATTAGCAACTCTGTAGTACAAGTGAATATCACCTTGTCCTTCCTAGTCCATTTCACATAAGATTTTATGCTGCCATACAATGTCTGACCACTGATCATAGCTGACTAAACAACTTCATTAGTATTGTATTCTGTACCAAAAACCAAGGTACATGTTTATTGCATATTTTTCCAATCATTGGAGCAAGGTAATGGTTGACTTGAATTCAATATACTAGGACTTAGACTTGCCATAATTGCAATCCTTACTTTTCATTGAGGAAATTTTCCAACTATATTTTGATATTCAACATTTGCCAACATAGGTTAAAAATGGAATCTTAAAACTGTTGGAAGCAAGAAAAAAAAAATCTAAGAACCAATTTGGTAGGAAAATGATATCATACCTTGATTTAAAAGTGCAAGCCTATTCATTAATTTGGCATTGAAAAGAAATTGGGTGATTAGAATTCCAGGGAATGTTTGGAAGTTCATATAATTTTTACTCAAACGAATTACAAAGTTATGATGAGAGGTTTGAGGTGCCCTTTATACATTTGATCTGACACACAAATGCTTACACATCCTGGTCTGGGATGTCCCAATAGGTATGGTTCTTGATGAGTACAAGTCACTATCGCAAGTTCTCTATTTAAAGATGATGCTAACCATTGGTGGTTATCTATTGATCATTCACCTAGTTTTTTATTTTTAAAAGAAAATAGTATTCAAAAATCCAAATGGAGTGAGGGTTTTCTTTCTAACTAACAAGCTCTCATATTTGACATCTTGAGTACTTGTGAAAGGACAGAATTTGGGCACATGTCTGGGGTTGTAACAACAATGAAAGAAATATACGAGTTAATGAACTCCAAACTTCTTTACCCATAGGTGATGAATTTTTAGATATTCTTCCCAAATGATTTATCGAGGTTATTCTGGTTATCAGGATAATCAATCTTACTTTCTATGTCAGAGATATAATAAGAGGCATTGGGCTAAATGCCTGATCAGGACTCCTAATTGCTATAGGTGCAGTAAACCGGGGCACATTAGAAGGAACTATCATGAATTGTTGCCTATTGCACCTGTGCCAAACCAGATCAGGGGAAACCAGAAAGTACCTCGAGGTGGAGGTGGTCCAGCACATGTGTATTCGATGATCCCAACTGAGGCATATATTGCTAAGGGCGCAGGTACGAGTTTATGTTTAGGATAATGAAGGTTTTATTTAATTTTAATTAATGTAGAAATTCAGATGATGATATATATTGAAATGTATAAGATATAGTGAGTTAATAAATTTTAGAAATGTGAAAAATGATTAGGTAGTGAATTTCGAGGACGAAATTCTTTTTAGGAGGGGAGAATGTAGTAACCCAAAAAAAAAGGAAAAAAATTAAAAATTTAAATTAAATTATATTAATTAATTAATAAGAATTATTATTTTAATAATATGGTTATTAACAATATAATATAACATTATAATATAAGTTTTATATATATATATATATATATATGTATGTAACGACCCGAAGAATAAGAGTATTTAAATAATAAAGAGGGAGGAAAATGGAGCAGTAACAGAAGGAGGTAGCCGACTGAATAACTGAATAACTGTTTAAATATCTGTGTATCTAGGCGTTATGGTTCTAAAATCATGATGTTCTAAAATTGCTGAAAATATATATGTTTCTCAGTATACTGTATACTAAAAATTCATCATTCTATAAACATGTGAATATCATGATATTTCTACTAATATGCTGTAAACATGGTATTTGTAAATCGTATAAATACTGTACTGTTCTGTTACTAACCCATGCCACACAAACTAATATTAAGATTCTCAGGCTCTGAAAACTATATTTACAGTTTGTATAATTATATGGTAAAAACATATAATTTATACTAAAATCATATTAAAGTTTCCTAACATAGCATATTTCTCTTACCTGATTCCTACTAAAGTCCCCTACGGTGACTGGTTTTATACTCGTAGTGTGACAACCTGCTTAATTTCCTCATTTTTTTCATAATATAATAAAATCAATATCACAAAACTCAGCAGATCATAATCCACTTGGACTCGTAGGTACCAGGGATATATCAGTAACACAATGCAGAAGCCTAAGCAGCAGAAAATACACAGTCATACTATCATAAATACAAAATCATCCATCATAATACTAGAGTTACTACAACCACCGTACATATATATACACAATACACAACCCAAAAGATATCTAGGGCCATCCCATAAAATACATCCAACCCCATCAGGGGCTCCTGAAATGTTTATAAAATTTTGGGGTGAGACACCTCTCCGTAAGAGAAATAAACTAACACTAGTATGTGGCAATATGAACATTTCTATAATATACATATAATCATAAACATAACCAGTAAAACTGTATATACATCATTTCTGGGAAAACATGTATAATCAACATGGCAGAACATAATGATTTCCATAGCATAATTCATCTCATATAAATAATAATACGAAAATAATCCTGGTAGGTTAATTGACTGTTGTCATGTATTACCCCCACATGACTGGGTTGTGTGGCCCGAAGGCGGGACCTAAAAATGGTTGGCCGACCACTACCAAGTCAAAAGTACAACCTGTAAGTATGATGTGTCTTCCAGACCTAGTCTGTACACTAGGGGCGCTCACACACTTCTTAAAAACCATATCGACCATCCAATCTCACACCACTCCGTACAGTGGCGTTAACACAAATATTATGATCATGATGACCATGGACACATAGCAACGGTATCGTGCAAGTGCTAGCCTAGACTAAGCCAATCAGGTTCTAATATCATATAACATATACTGAAATTGTGATACATAAATATTTCATATCATTAATTATCAAATCAATCATATCATTTCGCATATATACGTATATCATGAAAATCATCGGCCCGTACGCCGGCAAATCATATCCATAGCTCAGCTCGTACGTTGGAAAATCACATCCATAGCTCAGCTCGTATGCCTGGATATCATATACATAGCTCAGCCCGTATGCTGGCAAATTATTTCCATAGTTCGGCTCGTACACCGGCAAATCATACACATAGCTCGGCCCGTACGTCGGCAAATCATATCAAAATCTCAGCCTGTACGCCGATTTTCCATTATAAAAATCCGTATCATAAACACATTCCTAGAAAATAGTATTTCATATCAATTTCAACTTATGCCATACGAAACAGGTTTTTCGTATATTTAACATACCATCATTTTCAGCAGTATTTCCCAAATATAAATCATATATAAATATATTTATTTTACTGAAATCAAATGCAATAATAATATATATACATTTACATAAAAGAACTAGTTTAGTTTACCCCCTTACCTGATTCTTGAAAAGCCCCTAAGAAAATCTGTTTTGCATCCACAGGGTTCCCTACTCAACACCCTAAAAACAACATTCACCAAAACTAAAGTTCAGTATTTTTACGCGCACTACGCTTTCTACAACTGTCAAATAATCAAATACTGAGTAGTAAGTCTTACCCTAGATTTGAAATGGTTTCCAACTCAGCCCCACCGACGATCCACTCCAGCAGACTTGCAGAGAACTTTCCTAGGAGCGTCGTGGTGGCTTTAGATTTTTGAACCGACGAAAATTCGGCCCAAAAATTTAGAGAGAAAGAGGAGAAACCGAAGGATGAGAGAGAGAGAGAGAGAGAGAGAGAGAGAGAGAGAGAGAGAGAGAGAGAGAGACGTTCTGCACAGGAAAATGAACTGAAAATCACATTTAACCCTACTTAGACTGCAGGATTCGTCGACGAGCCACGTCACTTCATCGACAAGTCCTGTAGAAAGTTCGTCGATGAACTTCAAGCCTCGTCGATGAATTTCAGGCTTCCAAAAATCCTCTCTCGGTATCTTTTCATCGAAGAGACGAAACTTCATCGACGAGATACTGAAGAACCCTCGTCGACAAGGCCCTGAAAAATTTCTTGGGATTATCCCATCTAAAATGCAACGATGTTGACGAACACGAAGCGTTCGTCGACTGCCTCCTTCTATTCCTGTTTCCATTTCCCTTTCTTCTTATTATTTAAATATCATTATTCTTCGGGTTGTTACACGTAGGGTTCCTCGCTCAACACCCTAAAAACAACATTTATCAGAACAAAACATTATTATTTCTTCAACTACTACATTTTCTATAACTGCTAGAAGGCCAAATATTGAATAAAATACCTTACCCTGAATTTGAGATGAGTTTCAACTCAGTCCCACCAACGATCTTCTTCGGCAAATTTGGGGAGAACTTTCCCAGGAGCGTCGTGGTGGCCACAGATTGTCGATCTAGCGAGAAACGGGGCCGAGATCGAAGAGAGAAGAGGGAAGAACCGTAAAGGAAGGAGGGAGGGAGGGAGAGAGAGAGAGAGAGAGAGAGAGAGAGAGAGAGAGAGAGAGAGAGAGAATTTTACTAATAATTTTGCTTAAAATCCGAGGTTAGGACTATTTATACTCTGGTCTTCGTCAACGAGCCACACCACCTTGTCGACGAGGTTAAGAAGTAGGTTCGTCGATGAATGCCTACTCCTCGTTGACGAAATTCAAAACTTGGAAAACAGCCTCTCGGTATGTTGTCATTGACGAAACGTGTCATCGTCGACAATATCCTCATGTACTCTAGTCAACGAATCCCCTATGTTCGTCGACGAGATCCTAATTAAATTTCTTGGGTTATTACATTGTTCCCTCCTTATAAAATTTCGTCTTTGAAATTTACTATTCATATGATTCGTCATCCTTTAAGATAAATGGTCTACTTATTTTATTACTTGTCCTCACTTATGACGAATGAATACCGTGGTTACATAGGTAGTTATGGGAGATTAAACCTATAAAAGAAAATCTCCCAAAACCAAAATACTACCTATCATATAGTCTACATTACAATTATACTGTACTAAATAAAATAAAAATATTATTTCTATAACTTATACATTACTGATGTATCTCACTAAATAGGTGGGGGTATTTCTGTTTGATCTCATCTTCAAGCTCCCAAGAAGCTTCTTCTATCACATGATTCCTCCACAGGACTTTTACTAATGGTATCTTCTTACTGCACAATTCCTATTCTTTTCTATCTAAGATCTGTACTAGAGCTTCCTCATATGTTAGAACATCACTGAGTTCTAATTTTTGAAGCTGATAATATGGGAAGGATTTGGGATGTATTTCCTTAACATAAAAACATGAAATACGTCATGAATTCTAAATAGGAATGGTGGTAAAGCTAGTCGATAGGCAACTGACCCAATCTTCTCGAGTATCTCAAATGGTCCAATAAACCTAGGGCTCAACTTACCCTTCTTCCCAAACCTCATGATTCCCTTTAGTGGTGCTATTTTCAGAAATACATGGTCACCCACTTTAAATTTCAATTCTCGGCGGCGAGTGTCTGCGTAGCTTTTCTGCCGACTTCGTGCTGCACTAATTCTATCTCGAATAAGTTAGACTTTATTGTATGCCTACTGTACTATTTCTGGCCCCAAAACTCGCCTTTCACCTAACTCACTCCAGTATAAAGAAGAACAACACCTCCTACCATAAAGTGCTTCATAAGGTGTCATGTCTATGCTAGCCTGATAGCTGTTGTTGTAAGCAAACTCCACTAATGGAAAATACTGAGTCCAGCTACCCCCAAAATCCAATACACATGCTTGCAGCATATCCTCAAGTACCTGGATCGTTCTCTCTGCCTGAGGATGGGAAGTGGTGCTGAACGCTAACTAAGACCCCAAAGCCTTCTGCAAGCTCTTCCAAAATCGTGGATCACGGTCTGAGACTATAGATATCGGCACTCCATGGGGTCGAACAATCTCCTGAATGTAAATCTCTACTAATTTTTTCATAAGGTAGCTAACTTTAATAGGTAGAAAATGAGTTGTTTTCGTCAGCTTATCAACAACTACCCAAATGGCATTCTGATCATGCGGTGTCGGTGCTAAACCAGTAATAAAATCCATGGATATGTGGTCCCACTTCCACTCGGGAATGAAGAGTGGCTGCAACTGTCCTGCCGGCCTCTGGTGCTTAGCCTTAACCTGCTGGACGTCAAGCACTGCTGCACAAATTCTACAATCTCCCTCTTCATACCACTCCATCAGAAATACTCTTGCAGATCCCTACACATTTTCTTACTGCCTGGATGAACTATGTGTAGAGAGATTTGTGAGCCTCTTCTAGAATCGTTCTCCTAATGCTATCATCCGCAAGCACGCATAATCTGGTGCGAAATCTCAGAGTTCCATCATAAAAAATGCTGAATTCCTCTCCCAAACCATACTATATTCTGGCGATTACTTTCGCTAATTCTGAATCATCCCCCTGAGTAGCTTTAATCCTTTCATATAGTGTAGGTTGTACAACCAGGCTGGCAATAAACGCCTGAGAATCATTTTTCACTAACTTCACGCTAGCCTTTCCAAGCCCATCTGAATTGGGTGCTAAATTATTGCTGCTAACTGTATTGTACTCTCTGATTTACGGCTCAATGCATCAGCCACCACATTTGCTTTACCCGGGTGGTAGTTGATGGTGCAATCGTAATCCTTGATGAGTTCCAGCCATCTCCTTTGCCACATATTCAACTCTTTTTGCGTAAAGAAGTACTTTAGACTCTTATGATCAGAAAATATTTCACATCTCTCACCATATAAGTAATGCCTCCAAATCTTCAGTGCGTTCACCACTGTAACCAATTCCAGATCGTGAGTAGGGTAGTTCTTTTCATATTCTTTCAACTGCCTGGAAGCATATGCTACCACCCTACCATGCTGCATCACTACACAATCGAGCCCTTTCAAAAATGTGTCACTGTATATTACATAACCATCACCTCCTGATGGAATCGTTAGTATTGGTGCGGAGACGAGCCGTTGCTTAATTCTTGAAAACTCTGCTCACATTCTTTATCCTACACAAATCTGAAATTTTTCCTAGTTAAACGCGTGAGAGGTCCTGATAAGATTGAAAACCCCTCAACAAATTAATGATAATAACCTACCAGTCCCAAGAAACTTCTGACTTCCTGCACATTTTTCGGCTTGGCCCAATTCACCACCATATCAATCTTGTTGGGATCCACTAAAATATTGTCTCCTGAGATCACATGGCCCAAAAACGCAACCTTCTCAAGCTAGAACTCACACTTGCTAAACTTGGCATAGAGCTTTTTCTCCCTGAGCGTCTGCAGTACCTGGCTCAAATGCACCTCATGATTCTCAAAATTCCTCAAGTAAACCGGTATTTCATCAATAAAAACCACTACAAACTGATCTAGATATTGGTAAAAAACTCTATTCATCAAGTCCATGAACACAGCTGGGGCATTCTTCAGACCAAATGGCATAATGAGAAATTCATAGTGTCCATACCTGGTCCTGAAGGTTGTCTTCGGGACGTCCTCTGCTTTTACCCTCACTTGATGATAACCTAATCTGAGATCGATCTTGGAATACACATGTGTACATTGGAGCTGATCAAACAAATTGTCTATATGGGGTAGAGGATATTTTTTCTTAATACTGACCTTGTTTATCTCCCTATAATCAATACACATCCTCATAGACCCATCTTTCTTCTTTACGAAAAACACTGGAGCTCCCTACAATGACACATTGGGTCATATAAATTCCTTATCCAGCAAGTCTTGCAACTGATCCTTTAATTATCCTAATTCAACTGAAACCATATGATAAGGAATCTTAGAGATCGGCGCTGTCCCTTGAGGTAAATCTATAGCAAAATCCACCTTGCGTTTGGGAGGCAACCCAAGTAGCTCCTCTGGAAAAACATCTGATAATTATCGTACTACTAGTGTACTATCAAGTTTCGATTCATTTTCTAACACTTCCTTTAAAAAAGCCACAAACTCGTGACTTCTGTCTAGGAGCAATCTGCTCGCTTGCATGGTTGACACTGGCAGCGACACATCACGTACATGTGACCCAATAAACCTAAATTCCTACTCACGAGGGGGTCTGAAAATTACTTCTTTCTAATGACAATCAATACTGGTATAATTAACTGTCAACCAATTCATACCCAGTATTACATCAAACCCACACGTATTTAACACGATCAGGTCAGCTGGTAGCACTCTCCGCTGAATTTCTATTGGATAGTCTCTGAGTACCCTTTGACACCTCATCATTGTCCCTGATGATGTAGCTACTAACAATTCTATATTTAATGACTGGGTCTCACTTTCAGATAATTTGACGTAGGACGCAGAGACAAAGGAATGAGTAACACCTGAATCAAATAAAACAATAACTGGATATGATATAACAGTAAAAGTACCTATCACCACATCTACGACAGCCTCAGCATCACCCGGTGTCAAAGTGTAAACCCTTGCCGAGGATACATTCCTTTGATGGCCTCCACAAGGTGCCTGATATCCTCCCCGATAGAGCTTGGGAGATGGAACCTGGTCTAGCAGTCCTGGGCATGCACGTGCCATGTGGTCGGGTCTTCCACAATGATAAAAAACATCTCTCACCGCTTGGCACTCCCCCAAATGTTGTCTCCCGCATATTTGACATACCAAGTAGGTCTGCACACCCTGATTCTCATGAGGTCTTGTCATCTGCCTCTACTCTCCCCTGTCATAGCCTCCTCTCCATGGGCCCCGATTGGGACCAGCTTAAAAACCCTGAGGCGTGAGCCTCTTCCTCTAACTTTGGGCTGCTATACCTCTCTGTATACCACTCTCAATAATTGCAGCCTTGTGCACAACCTCTACGAATGTCTGAGCTCTAAAACCACTCACCTGCTCAAACAAATTCTACCTCAGACCATTTTCAAACTTTCTTACCTTTTTCTCTTTATCTTGTGCTAAATGTGGGGCAAATCGCGACAACTTAATAAATCGAGCTGCATACTAAGATACTGTCATCTGCCCCTATACTAGATGCATAAACTCAACTGCCTTCGTGCTCCGAACGATAGCAGGGAAATATCACTCGAAGAACAACTCCTTGAATCAGTCCCATGTCACCGGCACTGGAAGTGACCTCTACTGCTCAATCAGTCGCGTTGATCTCCACCAGCGCTTTGCCTCTCCTGTCAGTTTAAACGCCGCAAATACCACATTCTATTCATCTATACATGGAAGCACAGCCAACATCTCCTCAATGTCCTGGACCCAATTTTCAGCTATAATCAGGTCATCTCCTCCAGCAAAAGATGAGGGCTTCATTCATGTAAACTGCGTGATTGTATAGCTACGCTCCCCTGAGCTCCTGGCTATCTCAGCCATCACCTGCTGGGTAACGTTGCACAGTACGACATTAGTATCTCCACCTACCATACTGGAAGGTCCTCGCCTGTCTTCCCCAGCGTTCGTGCCACTGCTTCCTCGGTCCATACTGAAAACAAGGAACACACTTTAAAAACCTTATCTCCTGTGCAAACCTATACTATTTCATTCAACTGGAATTCCATATTCATAATTAACTACCTTCCTTTATCATAATTCAAAATCCAGTTCTGCAACCTAGACACACGTCCTGACAATAATTTACTATGGTTTTCCTGAAATTGTCACCCCAGGAAAAACACAGAAACCACCACGAAAATCCCTTACCCAAACTACAGAACGAACCTCAAATCCTTTCCTATACTTTGGTATTACTTCCGCTGCACTCTAAAGTCTACATAACCTAACAACCTAGGCTCTAGTACCGAATTGTAACGACCTGCTAATTTTTTTATTATTATTATTATTATTTTTCTCTATGTGTGTGTATATATTGTGAAAGTTCATTTCTTTGTTACCTAGTATTATATATCACAAACAACCTAAGCAGAGAGAAGCTGAATTCATATATCCACAACTATATACATATACAATTGAACTAGAGCGACACAAGAATACTCCCTTCCCCCAAATGTACTCACCCTACTGATAGGGTAGCACCGTAGCCCCCTGTATCTGAGAGCCTGATCTGCTCGCCTAGTTGGATCACCTAAAAAATGTCAATTTACTAGGATGAGACGACGCTCAGTGAGACGAAACATGATATTGATAGTGTGTGGCAAGTGAGTTACATGCTTATAAAATTTGATTTAGAAAATACCATAAATAACGGAATGTGAGAAAACCTGTATACCTGTTGCAATATAAATCATACCTATGTTGCTTAACATAAACTGATTTTCTGAATATTCTATTCATAATACTTCTAATATCTATAGGTATGTCTATTTTCTGTAAATCTGATCATACATATATATATATATATATATATATATATAATAACTGAGAAAATTCCCTGGATGGATAACTAAAAGTCAGGATTTAATCCCCTCATGACAGGGTTGTGCGGCCCATAGGTGCGACCTATCCTGGCTGGCCAACCAGGGTAAGTCAACTAAACTCCAACGGTCAGATCGCCCCCCTCAACCCTTATCTGAAGGGGAGCTTGTCCACAACATAGGCACGATCGACTTCTGAAGACCACATACTATCTGAGTAATGTGCTTACACTCTGAGCTGAATATAACTACAGTACCGTGCTCTGCTGACTGAATCTGGTCCATCAAAGTCTGATACTATATAAGTAACTGATATTTCTAAATTACTGTTTTACCATGATTTTGAAATAACCATAACCTCGTAAAACTTATCTAAAAATCTTAATAAATGACTGAATAATTAGTTTCTGTATAACTGAATAACTGTTTAAATATCTATGTATCTGGACGTTATGGTTCTAAAATCATTATGTTCTGAATTTCCTGAAAATATATATGTTTCTGAGTATACTGTATACTGAAATTTCATCATTCTATAGACATGTGAATATCATGATATTTCTGCTAATATGTTGTAAACATGGTATTTGTAAATCATATAAATATTGTACTGTTCTGTTACTAACCCACTCCATACAAACAAATATTAAGATTCTCAGGCACTGAAAACTATATTTATGGTCTGTATAATAATCTGGTAAAAACATATAATTTATACTGAAATCATACTAAAGTTTCTTAGCATAGCATATTTCCCTTACCTGATTCCTACTAAAGTCCCTTACAGTGATTGGTCCTATATATAGCCGTAGGGTTCCCCACTTAAAACCCTGAAAATAACATTTACTATAACAAAACATCATTATTTCTCCGACTACTACATTTTCTACAACTACTAGAAGGCCAAATATTGAATAAAAGACCTTACCCTAACTTTGGGATAAAATTCAACTCAGTCCCACCGACGATCCGTTTCGGCAGATTTGGAGAGAACTTTCCCAAGAGCGTCATGGTGGCCTCAGATTGTCGATCTAGTGAGAAATAGGACCAAGATCAAAGAGAGAAGAGGGAAGAACCGTAGAGGAGGGAGAGTGAGAGAGAGAGAGAGAGAGAGAGAGAGAGAGAGAGAGAGAGAGAGAGAGAGAAGAGATAGAGAGAATTTTACTGATAATTTTGCTTAAAATCCAAGGCTAGGACTATTTATACTCTGGCCTTCGTTGACGAGCCACGTCACCTCGTCGACGAGGTTAAGAAGGAGGTTTGTCGACGAATGCCTACTCCTCGTCGATGAAATTCAGAACTTGGAAAACAGTCTCTCGGTATCTTCTCGTCGACGAAATATGTCCTTGTCGATGATATCCTCATGTACTCTCATCGACGAATACCCTGTGTTCATCGACGAGACCCTGATTAAATTTTTTGGGTTATTACATACGGTCTCAGTCTGGTTACTTCAGTCTCTACATTAAATCGTCGATGATATTGTTCAGCGTTGTTTACGGATTTGAATTGGAAAGATAGTAGATTGGGGCTTTTAGAGGATTTTTCATTGAGGATTATTGCATCAATACTTTAGATAATTTATATGCCTTCTATGCGCATAGGGTTAGCATATAAATAATATTTTGTAACACTTGTTTTGATGCGATAGTGAAAATGAACCGCTTACTCCCATGGACGTAGGCACATTGCCGAGCCATGTAAATTCTTTGTATTGTGTGATTTATTGCTTTCTTTTATTTTCTTTGTGATTGATTCATTTCGTATTATTCATCATTGATTGCTGCATTGCACGTTCCGATTCAATTTGTGTTTCCGCTGCGCATTGGTGTATACTTTGCACAATAAGGATAATTCATGATTAATTAGGTAACGTTCGTAGAATGGGCGTGTAGATTGTGCTAATACCTTCCCTTCACATAACTCCCGATCCTAATTTTGGTAAGTACAGACTGAAACTACTGGTTCCTTAGCTTAAGATTAGTTTACAAGACTAATCAATGAGTAGTAATTAGGAGATCTAACCGCACCTAAGAAAATAACATGTTAGTGTCGAGCCCTTCAAATTTTCAATATTATTACTTCTCATCATTCTGGACCCTTCTTCAAGACGTTGTGATATTAATGATAGGCAAATCAAAATTTTTCTCATGGATTGGTAGAATTTTATTTTATTTTTTCTCATTTTTTTTCTTGATAACCAAACATGAAAAAAAAATTAATTTTTTTCCTTTTTTCAACTTTTTTAAAGTTCCAAATGGGACTAGGAGAATCATATAAATCAAAATCTTGGACAATTGATGCCAATATGAATTAATTGAAAACAAAAAGTTTGTGAGTGGTGGGAAAGGTTCAGAAAATGAACAAAAATTATTTGACCATTTGAAAGTGTTTGGGAGGCCTAATTAAGCAATTCTTTTTTTGAATTGCTTCCCTTGGGGTGAAATTTACTTTTTTATTTTTCAATACATCATGTACAAAGTTTTTTTTTTTCAAATTGCAAAAAGTCAAAATAATTGCTTTTAAGAGGGGCATCATTCACCAAATTGGTGTCATTTTGGTTTAGTGTGATTTATAAGAAAAAATTAAGTGCATATGCCCACGTATTTGCATAACAATTTTGATCCAATTCTGATGAAATATTGTCAACTTTGATGCATTGGACTCATAATTTTGCTTCATAAAAAAATTTACTGGTAAGACCAATACCTAAACTATCTTTATATCTTCTCGTGTCAATTTGATCTGCATTTGCCCCTCTCCTCCACTATATTCTACAATTTTATATATATTATAATTAATAATGAGCCAAAACAAATTTTATGAATAGCAATACTTAATTTTCAATCAAAGTTTAAATAACAAATTTGAACAAAAAAATTACATAACCTGTGATCACGTAAATAATTAACATGGCTTTGTCCATCCAAAATTTTGACTAGAAGTTATTTTAGAATACTAAAATCACAGAATTATCATTAAGAGTGTAATAAAGAGAAATTTTATTTTTGCAAATGCGTATCAAAGGGTTAAGGATTCACCATCACAATTTTTCTTTTACACTATTCATTTTTTGGGAGAATGATATGTTCGAAGAAGTAATAAATTTTTGAGTTGATTAATAGTCGTAGCACGAACGTCTTACCATCCTTAATAATAAAGAGGCAGTTCTTTTATTCTTACTTTCTAAAAAAAATATTTAATTTTCTTAGTGACCCAAAGTAGTGAATGGTTTAAACGAAAGAAAGTTCAAACTGCTAAAATTTATTTTAAATTTAAGAAGAGTTAAAATACATTAAACATTCATGTACCATTAATGAATATGAAAATTAAACTGTCTCTCTTTCTATCTCTTTCAAGGGAGGGGAGAGAGAGACGATATAATATATAAAGAGAGATGGGGGGGGGTGTGGGTGTGTGTGTGAGAGAGAGAGAGAGAGAGAGAGAGAGAGAGAGAGAGAGAGAGAGAGAGAGAGAGAGATGGACATAGCCAAGAAAAAGAGTTACAAGGGTATTTTAATTCTAGCTTATATGATAATAATATTATCAAGAACGAAGGTTGAGTCGTATTCAGAAGCTCAATGCGGGGAATATCAATGGTGCTATTGTCATCACTTTAATGATTGTAGAAAAACTAAATGTGCTCAAGGAAATTTTTGGACACGACATATTGCATGTCCAATTCGTGAGTGCGGAGCTGACTTAAAAACCTGTGTTGCATGTTTTTCGTGCAGCAAAGATCCAATTGGTCCTGGTTGAATATGTTCCTACATCTATACTAAATGTAATTTGAGCATGTAATTTAATTTGAATGCAGAATTATTTTAGTTGTTTTGGTAATTAATCCATAAATATGTATGAGAGAGGAGTATTGAGAGGTGATGAGAGATGATATGTAATAAAAGGAAAATAATTCTGAATAAAACTGCCCATTTTAGGGATAATAATGCCTAATAAAACTGTAAAGACCTTTCATTGAATGCACAATAGAAAGATATATGATTTCATCATGCGTAATTCGATACTAGTAAAAAAGCTTACAAAATAAGTTTAATTTGCTAAATTTTAAACCATTAATCTCTATTAAGACTTTATTAAGCGCAAACAAGCAACTCACAAGTACGAAGGTATGTTCATCATTTAAAATAAATAATTTTCATATTGTCTTAGGCTCCGTTCGGAACTCTTAAGGAAAACATTAAGAAAAGGAAAAGAAAGGAAAATATTAAGGAATTTCACATTTTTATGTTTGGTTACCGAGGAAAAAAAAAAGTAAAAAATACACAAAATCTATTAATAATATTTTGATTCTATACATCACTAATATTTGACTTTTCATATTGTTAGTCATATTAAAAGAAATTTTCATTTTCAATAGTTTTTAACATAAAAGGAAAATATAATGCAAAACGAGTTTCCTCCTCCTTTCCTTTCCTTTCCTTTCCTTTCCTCAAGTAAAATCAGTGATCCCAACACACCCTTAGTAAATTCTCTTTTCCCATGGCCTAATCCTTTCATATTTGGGAAAAATAGGATATTAGATAAAAGTGCTTAAATGGGAAAAAAGTGTCAGAATTAAATGAGAGACGATGGAGTATGAATTATAGCGCAAGGTTCTAACACTTAGCAATTGTTTAGTTGATAATCTATAATTTTAGTCTTAGTAGTTTGTTACATGATTAAAAATTTAACTGTTTCTTCATAATCATAGTATGAGATTAGAATTGAGAATTTAATATTTTGTCACTGATTTTGAGTTTTGAATTTAAATTTGTATAGATCAAACAAAAAATGAATACAATTTTATATTTTATTTTTTCGAAATCCACACAAATCCAAACCTTTACCCAATGTTTGGTAGCTCGGAGTTCGAGCCTTGGGTTTAAATTTGTGTAGGTTTCAACAAAGGTAGTATAAAATTATGTTGACTTTTGTCTAAATGCACATAAATTTAAAGAGTTAAATCCATGTTCTCAAGTACAACCTAGTATCTAACTTTTAAGATCCCAAATATAAATAGTGTTAATTTAGGTGTGTTAGACCAAATAGTTAAAGGTCTTTCATTCCTTCTATGTTTTGATGTTATCAACCCATTAGCTGCTCTTAAGGTCGCTAACGTTTCTCTAAAATATGTTTCAGGTATACAGAATAGCATCTGAACCAACAAACAGTCAAAGCAACTCATGTCATGACCAGAAGCACAAGTCTCTCAAAGCATTCATGAACAATACAACAAATGTACAAAGTCATCTGAAAAATGAGTGTGTAAAATATCTCGTACATAGAGTGAAACTCAATACTAAGAGCAAGAAAGGGGCGTATCACACACACACTAGTAAAGTCATTTAAAATTATATAAAGAAACCCCCAAACGGACAAGAACCTTCTTAGAAACTTAAAGGGACAAAAATTTAAGAAGGAGGATCTCGTCGACGAACATAGGGCTTCGTTGACGAGTTTAGCAAACTTCGTCAACGAACACAGGGTTCTCGTCGACGAAAAGATACAAAGGGCATCTTAATTCAGAGCCACAACTCGTCGACAAACACAGGGCATCGTCGACGAATTAAATGAAGGACTCGTTGACGAACACAGGTTCTCGTCAACGAAAATATACCAAGAGGTACCTGAATTCAGAACCAGTAACTCGTTGACGAACACAGGGCTTTGTTGACGAACGTTGGGCAACAACGAACATTAAATGCTACGAACGACTATTTTTGAATTTTGTCTTACATTCATAAATGCCCAACGGCTCTCTAGCTGTGCACTCGCCCATTTAATGTATAAATAGGAGTAAATAGCATTTACTTCCAATCTAGAGAAATCATATTGTAAGAAGATCATTCATTGGTGTTGTCATCTCTAGGGTTTGCTCACAAACTCACTTGCCCTCTTCTTGCTACTCTTAGTCTTGCATTTACTCTATTGACAGAGGATATTGAGTAAGGAGTTTATTGGTTTAACTAGCTCAAGGGAGTATGCTAGCTTACATTTAATTCTCATCTACCTTTTGTAAACAAGGGCTCTTTGTGAGCTGTTTTTGGGTGTCTCTAAGTGAGCACCTTGTTGAAGCTCTTTGTGAGCTGGTGTGTATTGGCTTCTTCGCCCGAAGGAGGATTTTAGTGGATTTTGGGAATCCTTGAATTGGTCTCAAAGCGTGGACGTAGGCGGGGTGCCGAACCACGTAAATATCAATGTGTTAAGATTTTCCTCTCTCTTATCTCGTTTATATTATTATCGTGATTTTCTACATTTCCTTTTACACGGCAATTTTATGCACTTGCTCTTGGTATGATTTCTGTGTTTGTAGAAAGTGAGCACATCACGGAAGAAAGTCTATTCACCCCCCCCCCCTCTCTACACATACTACCAGGCCAACAAGATGTAATCCCAAGAGGGGGGTGAATTGAGTATTTAAAAATATTTTGGTATTTCAATCCTTAATTGAAAACCCAACCATATATTCACAAATTTGGATATATACCGATTTCAGTATTATGCAGCTAAATTTACTTAGCGGATATCTCAATTAATTAAGTATTATCCAATTATTCTCAAGTATTTTAGATATTCATATACATCAATATTTAACACATGCACATCATATATAATATGAATATAAGTACGAAAATATAAAGATATAGAGAGAGAGCGCAGACACCAAATTTTTAACAAGGTTCGATCAAATCTAGCCTACGTCCTCGCCTTGAGCAAAAACCCCAAGGATTTCTCTAATCCGCTCCTTTAACTGGGACGGAGCTTCCCATTACAAATTCGATGCTTACAAGAGGCACGACTTCCTCCTACTCTGCTGCTTGCAAGAGACACAGCTACGTCCTTCCCGATTTACAATGCGAACTGTCAATACAATAGATTGATGAAATTCCTGAACACTCAGATGTTTCTGAACAAGCTAATGAGTACAATAAAAAATCCTAACACATATTCATTGTAAAGACCCGGCCCTTTATACGGACCAGCACCGTTAATCCAAATACAAAATACCTGTACCTGCTCAAGAAACATAGACAACCCCGCCCTAAACAGGGACCTATGGTTGTAAACCATACATAATTACAATGTAAATGTTACGGAAAAACATAAACATTCATTGGGATTTCTACTAGACTTATACCAGAGCTTACTAATACATCCACAAGTACATAAATCCAAACATAAAATAAATTCGATTATTACAATCCTCCAGAAATGACCTTCATCTAAGTTTAATACATGATTCGAATGCTTACATAAGCTAAACCAAAATACAACCTCCCCAGTCCCATTAGCTACTAGGACCGACGTATTGATGGACTTGAAAATAAAACTTATATAATAGGATGAGATACCTCTCAGTAAGGAAGAAAGTGTTACAACAATGTGTGACTACATATATGCACATTTTCATACAAACTCATACGTTTGAAACATTTTCTTATAATACTGTAACATATAACATTTTTTTGCACATCAAGTATTTAAATCATGCATATAATTATTAGAACACCTCTAGCTTGATATGACAATTTGTCTGTTTACCCCGTGGCACAGGTTGTGCACTGATTGCTGCTAATAGTCTCCTGTTCGTGCAGACAAAGCCGAGCGTCTTTTATAGTTCGACTGCCCCCTCGTTTATTTTTACCAGAAGCTTACTAACTCCTCGCAGGTCAACCATCTAATATACCTATATTGATTTCTCACGTATGGTTGCACTGTACTGCTAGCATCAGTACCTAGCCCTAGGAGTTTATTTCAACCCCCGTACTGGAGTATCTTTCAACCCCTTTTACTGAAGTTTCTTTCAACTTCTTTTGGTCATAAGCTGTGGTTCTAGTATTATATATACAATTTATAACAAAATATAGTAACCTGTGCAATTCCAGTATTTTCACAATTTTAGATAATCACATTGGGTTCAAACTCGTGCCTATCCACTTAATTTACCCTTCTTCTTTTTTTTTCACTAATACAACTCAATGTATCACCGGCCTCTGTTTTCCATATACTCAGTATAACAAATTGGAACTTCGTTCCCATATCTCATATATATTAAGTATAGAATGTTCATACATTTCCATTTCAATATATATATATATCACACAAGTTTAATCCAAAACCCACTAAATGATAAAAAATTCAGTAACCACCGTATAAATGGAAAGGTAAAAGATTTAAGCGTCTCTTACTATAGTTTAAATGCAAATAAGTAATTTTTGTAAAGTTTGGAGATCATACGCCGAAATCCTCGTTTTTACTAAAAACCAAAAAATCGTAAAACCGACATTTCTACTTGGTAGAATTCAGCAAATAAACAGTTAAATCATACGTAGAAGTATAAATTAGTTTTTTTAGTGGTTTAGTTTTCCAAAAATTCTATTGTAATCAATTTCCCTTTACCTTAAACTCAAAACGAAACTTCGTACGAACACGATCCAAACCGACAACCCGGGACCCTCAAAACCTAAAAATCACAGAACATAACTTTACTATAATTTCGACTACTATCCAAATATCTAATCAAAATTGAGATCAGATCCTTACCTCAATTTTTGGGAAAACCCAAAAATCCTCAAAACAACGATCCGATTCGCTAAAGTTGTAGAACTTCCTCCTCTGATCCCCGCAGGAACTTCCATTTTTAGAAACGGGAGTTGAACGATGAAGATTCTTAGAGAGAGAGAGAAATTTCGTTGGTAGAGAGAGAGAGAGAGAGAGAGAGAGAGAGAGAGAGCTTTTGGGAAGAAACTTAGCTTCTTAGCAACGAAAATGGATATTTATAGGGCCTTTGACCAAGTCCAACTCATCGACAAGGCGGTGTCTTCGTCTACGAATCTGCCACACAGCTCATCGACGAAGCCATCCCTTCGTTGCCGAGCCCAAGTTCTGGTTATTTCTCTGACCTGCTCGGTATTTGCTCGTCGATGAAGCTCTGAATTTTGTCGAAGAGGCTCAGAAGGACTTCGTCGACAAACCCAGCTTATCTTTGGTTTGGGTCTCTACAATCTCCCCTCCTTATAAGAATTTCGTCCTCGAAATTTACTAACCATTGCTTAACATAAACTTTTCTTATTATTTTGCTTTACAAAGAGTCGACCGTCACCTACAAAGTGACTGTGGCCCAATTTCATTACATACCCTCATATATGATGGAGGAATACCGTGGTTACAAAAAGATATTTCAGAAGATTACATCTATAAACAAGACTCTCCCAAAGATCATACCATTTAATATATACCATCTACACTACTATACATACTTATGTACTATCGAATAATTGCGGATACTTCTGGCGTATTTCAAATTCTAATTCCCATGAAGCTTCTTCCACTGCATGGTTACGCCATAATACCTTCACGAGAGGTATTTCCTTAGTCCGTAACTGTTGCACCTTCCAATCCAATATCTGCACTGGTACTTCCTCATACGATAAGGTATCACTAATCTCTAGAGGTTAAATTAAATGTCTAATTACTCTCAATATTTTAAAAAATTACCCTATTTATAATTTCTGAGTTTCATGGAACAATTTATGAATTTTTGGCAATTTCTTATCGCAGGAAATTTCTCGGGAGCCAAAACCGGCATCAGTTCATAATTCGCACATAACTCTTCTGTCTGAACTTTGATCAAGATGATTCAAAATTTTGGAAAAAGTTGAGAAAAATATCTACAACTTTTGTGTTTTAAGTTTTGAGAGATACAGGCTTTAATATGGTCAAAATTGGACTTGTTCGCTAGGAGATAAAGACTCAAAATGGAGCAAACAAAATAAGAAATTGAAGAAAGAAAAAAAAAAAAGATGTGGGTCGGGTCACATGCAACTTAAGAGGAATTATTTGGGCTGGACGTGAAGGGCTTGAGGGCAGCCGAAAACAAGGAGACAAAAAGAGGAGTGCTGGGCCCAAAATGAAGAAAAGTAAAGGGGCATTGGGCTAATGACAAAGCTGGGCTACCGTGGGGATTTTGTGGGTTGTATAGGGCTGGATTAATTTAGGTTTCTTTTTGGGGAATAAGCTAGGGCAGCAGGGCATAATGGGGAGAAGACAATAACAAATCCATGTGTAGCATTGAAGAGAAGAAGCAGCGCCGCATGCTGAGGTCTCCTCTCACGGCCTCCATATCTCTCTCTCTCTCTCTCTCTCTCTCTCTCTCTCCTTGTATTGTTTTAACATTGTTAAGTTATTTTATTTTATTTCTAAGCTTTTAGTTTGCTTCATTTAAAGTTGGGATTAACATTTGTTTAATAGAACTTATTTAGATTAAGTGTCATTTATTAGATTAATGTTTGTTTAGATTATTTTAAACATTTGCTTAGATTATTTAAGTGATTAAATTCAGTTTATTCTTCTTGTAGTTGATCAAATTTAAATTCTATTGGATTATTTATATTATTAAGTTCAGTTTATTTATTTTATTCCAAGGTCATTGTAGGAGTTGATTCTTGTTGGATATTTTTTTTATTTGTCTAAATTTGGTCATTTTTTTTATTTAGGAAATGTTTGAGTCTTTCTATTGTTGGGTTTAGTTTATTTATTTAGTCTGGTTTTATTCATCGTTTAGCTTAATTTATTTTCATTTAGTTGAGTCATTGTTTGGTTCAGTTTATTCATTACTCTTAGGTCTTTGTGGAGTCTGATTTTAGCTATCCTTGTTTTACTATTTGAATATTTAATTAGTGAGTGTTTGGTTGGTTTGCATGCTAGGTTCATAGTTTAGGTTTTGCGTCATTTTAATTCTATCACAAACTTTCAAAAAAAAATCCCAAGATTTCAAATCTGAACCATGTTCAATAAAAAAAATTTTCTTATTTCTTTTATCTATTTCGCGCTAGTTTTGAACTAATACGCATTCCCCATAGAGATAATCTGACTTATTTGGGCTAATTATTACACGACATAACTCCTATACTTGGTATAGCCATAGTGCTACTCATTTTTAGAAGTGAGTCAAACACAATCCAAACCGACAACCCGGGACCCTCAAAACCTAAAAACCATAGAACATAACTATACTATAATTTCGACTACTATCCAAATATCTAATCAAAATTGAGATCAGATCCTTACCTCAATTTTTGGGAAAACTCAAAAATCCTCAAAACAATGATCCGATCTGCTAAAGTTGTAGAACTTCCTCCTCTGATCCCCGCAAGAACTTCCATTTTTAGAAACGGGCGTCGAACGGCGAAGATTCTTAGAAAGAGAGAGAGAAATTTCGTTGGTAGAGAGAAAGAGAGCTTTTGGGAAGAAACTTAGCTTCTAAGCAACCAAAATGAATATTTATAAGGCCTTTGACCAAGTCCAACTCGTTGATGAGGCGGCGTCTTCGTCAATGAATCCGCCACACAGCTCATCGATGAATCAACCCCTTCGTCGCCGAGCCCAAGTTCCGAATATTTCTTTGACCCACTCGGTATTTGCTCATCGACGAAGCTCTGAATTTCGTCGACGAGGCTCTAAAGGATTTCGTCAATGAACGTGACTCCTTTGTCGATGAACCCAACTTATCTCGGGTTTGGGTCTCTACATTCTTGCGAGCCGTCGTCGCCGGACGTTAACTCATCGCTCGCGTGTTCTGGCCTGCCGCCTCAACCGGACTGTTGCTCGCGTGTTCTTGGGAGCCGCCGTCCCCAGACGTCTCTGTCACTCGCGTGTTCTGGCCTGGTCTTCGCCGGACTGTTGCTCGCGTTTCTTACGAGCCGCCGTCGCCGGACGTAAACTTTGTTCGCTCGCGTGACTTCGTCGCATCGTCGAAGTGGATCTCCGAACGGAGATTAGGGTGGGATGGCCTTGTCGTCACCAGTGGGCTTTGCAGCTGCGGCGTCCCGCGACCAGTTTCGCGTCGATCACGGATTTGGCCTTGCAGCAGTGGCGTTCCGCGTCTCCTAGCAACGGATTCGAGGATGCAGCGGCAGCGTTTTCGCCTCCGGCGTTGGCAGCGATCGGCTCCGGCGTTACTGCAAGGAGTGTTGGGGAAAAGACGTAGTGGTGACGGCGAATCTGCACAAAAAACATACGAGGACGGCAGACGAAGATCTACGGGAGTGCAGGTTTGGTTTTTTTATTTTTATTTTTATTTATTATTTGTATTCGCTTGTTGGTGGTTAATGTGGAAAATAGGTAACTTATTTTTTTAGACATGACTGAACCATCTTCGGTAACTGTTACCGGAGGGTTAGGGGAAGGTGTCGATGCTAGTATACGGGAGATAGGGAGTGGTTCAGGGGATATTAAGATTGAAAAGGGGGAACGTTTCGTTGGGGGAAAATCGTTTGCGGAAGCCTTGAAGAGGCCAATTCCATCTTCAAAATTTAAAATCCCAATGAGGAAACCGGAACTAATTAATGGAGAATTAGGTTTTTTTTTCTCGGATGTGGAGATGGAAAAGGCTGCGGAGGATCTGAAGTTTGCATTGGTGCTTAAATTTCTTTCTGCAAGGCCATCTATTGATGTCCTTCGAAGGCATATTATCCAATCCTGGGGTCTCTCTGAAGTCCCCATGATAAGTTTCATGGATAACTACCATGTTCTGTTGCATTTGGTAAATGAAAAGGATTACATTCATGCATGGGCACCAGAAGGAAGATGGGTGGCAGGGTGCCAATTTCGGCCTTTTAATTGGTCCGTAAACTTTGATATCAACAAGGAGTCATCAATCGCACCTCAATGGATTTTCTTACCGGGTCTGCCTTTACATTTATATAGAATGGACTGTTTACAGAGTTTGGCCACAAGATTTGGTAGATTCTTGGGAACGGATAATGCCACGTTATATAGAACACGAGCCACGGGTGCGAGATTATGCGTTGAAGTGGATTTGCAGAAGGATCCTGTGGAGGGTTTTCCGTTGGTGGTAGGACAAAAACAGAATTGGCAAAGGATAATATATGAGAAAAGGGGTTTCTATTGTAGCAAATGTTGTAGACAAGGTCACACTGAAGTAGTATGCCGGTTTGGAGTTAAGTCTAAGGATAAAAGGAAGGCAGGTATGAGAAAGGAGGTAGATGAGATGGTTTGGAAAAAAGTGAATAGAAAAGAGAATATGATAGTTGAAGAGGAAGATCCTATTTTGAAGAGTCAGGAACAACGGATGGAGGAGAAGAATGATGGAATTGTGAATGGTCCGTCGAAGGTGATTGAGAAAAATAAAGAAATTGTGAATGAGGTTAATAATGTGGGTACTAAAAAAGTGGAGGAAGTTAATTTGGTAGAGAAAAATAGTGGAGAGAAAGTCGATCGTTGTAAAGACCAGAAGTCAGGGGTGCAGGTAGAACGGGGAGATTGTTCTAGGTCTGTTCAGGAAATCGGAGTTGTTCATGAAGGGGGGAGGGGAAAAGTTGAAAAGGGTAAGGATGAAGAGTTGATTTTAGTGGAGGAGGTGGATGAGAAAGAGGGTGAAGTGGAGGGTGGATTATGGAGGGATAATTATGATGTGGTATCTGAGGGAGATTTGGAGGTTTGCATTGATACTCGAAAAGAATATTATTCTGATCCAGGTAATGTGACAGTGGGTGATTTAGAAGGAAGAAAGAAAGATGATGGACAAGTGAGAAAGTCTAAGAGGTCTAAGGCAACACCTCAAAAGTTGAACCTATGATTGAAAAAATTATGTTTTGGAATATAAGAGGGTTGGGCACGTCGAAGAGAAGATTGAAACAAATCACGAAGGATCAGAAAGTTTCGATTTTGGCAGTCTTGGAACCTTTTCAAGATATAGAAAAGATACAAAGGTAGGCGAGGTATTTGCAATTTACTAACTTTTGCTCTAATGTAGAGGAAGGTGGAAAGATTTGGTTGTTCTGGAAAGATGATGTTCAAGTGGATTGGGTGGGTACCTTAAATCAATGTGTGACAGTTTTGGTAACAAATGATAGAGACTCCTTGCTTCTTACTTTTGTATATGCTAAATGTTATCATATTGAGAGAAGAGATTTATGGGAACAGCTTCAGGGGATGTCGAGTGTTGACGTGGCTTGGGTTGTTATGGGAGATTTTAATGTAATTCGGTCAGATGAGGAAAGGGTGGGAGGTAGACCTTGCTTGGGTTCGTCTATGGCTGAATTCAATGGTTGTATTAATAGTTGTGGGTTATTGGACCTCAAATTCGAAGGAAGTCAATTTTCATGGTGTAATGGCCAACAAGGTTTGAGAAGAAGTTGGGCGAAACTGGACAGGATGTTGATTAATAATGTTTTTTCTATAAAATATGATGAAGCTAAGACTTCTTTGTTGAAAAGAAATACTTCAGATCATTCTCCTATCTTATTACAGCTGTGTGCGAGTATGGAGAGGTATGGGCTAGCGCCGTTTAGGTTTCAGAACATGTGAATGTCACATAGGGATTTTTTGGAAATGGTTGAATCATCTTGGAGAGAACACATTGTGACAGATTCAGGATTGTGTAAATTGGTGGGTAAATTAAAAAGGCTAAAACAAAGGCTCAGGGTGTGGAACAAACAGATCTTCGGTCGTGTTGGTAGTTTTATTCGAGAGTTGGAGGAAAGGGTGGAAAATTATGAGAATTTACTACAGACAGAATACTCGGAATCAGTTGAAGAAGAGTTCCTTGTTTCTAAAACTGAATTGGAGGTTTGGTATAGAAGGGAAGAGGTTTGATTGGCGCAACAAGCAAAGGTGAAATGGTTGATAGACGGGGATCAAAATTCAAAGTTTTTCCATGCTGTGATGACGCAAAAGAGACGAAATTCTTATGTAAATTCAATGACGCTTCCTAATGGTTCAGTGTTAGAAAATAGGCAAATGGTACATGATAAGGCTGTGAAGTATTTTGAGCAATTCTTAGGGCAAAATAGTTCGGTGCAAAGGTCAAACCTGGAAGATATTATCCAGTCGGTAGTTTCTGAGGAGTCTATAGGTCAGCTAAGTGAAGACCCGACCGAGGAGGAGGTTTATGAAGCTGTTTCGTCTATTTCTATGAATAGTAGCCCGGGACCTGATGGGTTTGGGTCTTCTTTTTATATTACCTGTTGAAAGATTATTAAAAATGATGTGATGGATGCGGTAAAAGAATTTTTCAGAGGTGATATGTTGCCTCGGTATTTTTGTTCCTCTTACATAGTGCTTATTCCTAAGGTAAAGGATCCTCAGTCTTTTGATAAATTTCGGCCGATAAGTCTTTGTAATGTAATCTATAAAATTTTCTCTAAAATCCTTGTTGGTAAACTTTCGTTGTTGATGAGTGATTTAATTTCTTTAGAATAAGGTGCTTTTGTGAAAAGGAGGAGTATTTTTGAAAATATAACGCTTACTCAAGAGATGACAAAATTATTACATAGGCGGGTGAGAGGATGTAATATAATGTTAAAGATTGATATGAGCAAAGCGTATGATTGAGTGGAGTGGCAGGTGGTAGATCAGATTTTTAAGGCTCTTGGTTTTCCAAACTGGTTTTGTAAGTTGATTCAGAATTGTATTTCCACTCCATGATTTTCTATCATGATGCATGGCACTTATAAAGGTTTCTTCAAGTCAAAAAGGGGTTTGAGGCAAGGGGATCCGTTGTCGCCGTATATTTTCATCATCATGGAAGAAATTCTTTCTAAATTAATTAAAAAAAAATTGTCTGAGAAGCGGATTTTACCATTTGCACACCCATGTGGTGCACCTATTATATCGCATTTAATGTACGCGGATGATGTTGTTATTTTTGCTAATGCTAGAAAAAAATCTGTTAGTCAGTTAATGGAAGTGATTAAGGAGTATGAAAACTAGACTGGCCAAATGGTGAATAAAGATAAATCAGCTATTTTTTTCTCAAACAAGTTGGGTGTTCAGAGGAAAGGAGAAATTCTTCAAGAGACTGGTTTTATTGAGGGTAAATTTCCTTTTACGTATTTGGGTGTGCCAATAGTGGATGGTAAATTGAAAGGCTATCATTTTGACCCTTTAATCCTAAAAATCAGTAAGAGAGTTGAGAGCTGGAAAAGTAGACTATTGTCTCAAGGAGGTCGCCTTGTTTTGTTGAGACATGTGCTTTCAAGTATGTCATTACATCTGTTAGCTGTTCTAAATGTACCGAAACTGGTGATTAAAAAGATTCAAGGTATGTTTGCTTTTTTTTTTTCTGGGGATTTAAGGATGGAAAAGAAAAAATGAAATGGAGGGCTTGGAAGAAATTGTGTGTTCCTGTGGAGGAGGGGGGCATTGGAGTAAGTGACATTTCGGAAGTGCAACGGTCTTTATTCATGAAGTTTGGTTGGCATTTATTAACGCAAGAATTTATTTATGGGCTAGATTTTTTAAAGCTAAATATGTGAAAGGAGGACATATTGCTCTTTGCAGATTGCATGGATCAGATTCTTCCTTTTGGAGGAAAGTTCTGCAGGGTATGCCTGATCTGTTAAGTAAATCTAAATGGAAGGTTAGAGAAAGAGATGTAAAATTGTGGTATGATAAGTTTCTAGATTCGGGACCTTTGTATGCAAATTGTCCAAATGATGCACAATCTCATATCAAATTAAAAGATTTGGTTATCAACAATGCGTGGGATGTGGAAAATTTGCAGAGGATTCTGGAGTTTAATAAAGAGGATGAAGTGATGGAAAAGGTGGGAAATCTTAGAAATTTTTCGGACATTCTGTTATGGCTCCCGGAAAAGGATGGCTACTTTAATACAAAATCCGCATGGGATGTTATCAGAGTTAGAGCTCCAAAATTTGATTGGGCTAAGTGGGTTTGGAACAAATGGTTACTGAAGAAAATTTCTATTTGTATGTGGAAGGCTGCTTTTGAGTGCCTAAGTGTTGATGAAAAGGTGAGAAGGGTGGGGGTTTCTCTGGTTTCGGCATGTAATTGTTGTGAGATGAGGCAATCTGAAGATTTGGAGCATGTGTTAAATAAGGGAGACCTTACTTCTGAGGTTTGGAGCAAGGTTTTGGTGGAGGTTGGTGTTCCTTTCCTTAGGCAACAAAGTTGGAAAGAAAGAGTCCAAATGTGGTTTAATAGGGCTTCTAGGTTCTCTCAACTGGGTTCATTGATGGGTTTGATTCCTTGTTTAGTAGTTTGGAGGTTGTGGAGAAGGAGATGTGTGGCTAGAATGGGAGGAAAATTAGAAAGTAGTACTGATGTGTGGCTCTCCATTAAGTATTGGGTAGGGGTTTTGAGTAGGAACATGACAGAAATGGTTCAGTTAAAGGATGCTGATTTTCGGGTTTTGCAGAATCTGGAAGTGCAAATTGTGAATAAAAGAATTAAAACTATGCAAAGTGTAAGATGGATAAAACCGAGGCAAGGGAGGTTGAAACTAAACTTGGATGGGAGTAGCCTGGGGAACCTAGGGCCAGCGGGTGGTGGTGGCATCCTTAGAGACCATACAGGTTCTTTTGTATTTGGTTTTTCAAAATATTTTGGTTCTTATTCAAATAATGAAGCTGAATTGAGAGTTATGTTGGAAGAATAAAGATTTGCAAACAGTTGGGTCATACCTGTATCGATATTGAATGTGATTCGAATATTGTAGTTAATTGGATTAGAGTCAGGAAGTGCTTATTGTGGTATTTGTGGGATTTTTGGGAGCAGCTTATTGGTTTATTAGAGGGAGTGGATTTTTCGATAAATCATTCGTATAGAGAAGGGAACAAAGTAGCAGATGCCTTGGCTCGACAAGGTGCTATGGGGAGGAATAGTTTGTTTACAAATAGTAGTCAACTCCCTAAAGTTAGCAATGGTTTGTATAAATTGGAGAAGATGGGTATGACTTATATGAGGTATGTTTAGCTGATTTTCTTTTGGTTTTTGCTCATGTTTTTTGCTGTTTTTCTTTTGTTTTGGTATGTTGTGTGAGATTTTTTTTGTAGGTCCGATTTGTTTTGTTTTGTTTGGACTTGTAACCCGGTTTTGGCTGGATGTTGGTGTTGTTCTTTGGGAGATTTTTAACGTTTGTTTTTTGTTATCTCTCATTGATTGTCTTGTAACCATGGTATTCCTCCACCAAAAGTGAGGGGTTATCAATAAATAAATGGAGGTACCGCCCTTCTTTAAAAAATATATATATATAACGATGTAATCGTTATATGAATGATATGCTTCACAAATTTACTTTTTAAATCAACATCTCCCAAAAATGATTTTATAAATAAATGCTTTGGAGAAACGTATGGTTTGATTTCAGAATACTTTGTGCAAGATTAGAAAATAAGATCCTTTCAAAAATAATCTTTAATAATGCGCAGATCTATATTCTTGTTATCAATAATCAGTAAAGTTTAATCTTTGAATAAATATACGACTTTGAATATTGTAAAGATTTAAACGCTATGTTTCAAAAATAATATCCCTCAAGAATATGTATTTAGAAGCTCTTAGTATTTGCAATCAAATAATTCTTACACTAATCAAATAGCAAATCTTTGAATGAAGATATATTTAAAACTTTTTTCAAGATTTTAGTTTTTAAACAAAAACTTTTTTCAAGTAGTGATCATTCACAACAGTATATATAAATAATAACTCAAAATCAATCTCTCAAAATGAATATTCAAAAAATAAGTTTGTGAGATGAAAAAAATCTTTGAGTATTATGCAGATCTAAGTTCTTACTATCAAATAACTCGTACGATTAAATCTTTGAATAAAAATATGACTTTGAATATTTCAAAGATTTAAATAATATTTTTCAAATACTTTTTGCACCAATAAGATAGATCTCTTTGAATAAAAATACAACTTTGAATATCACAAGGATTCAAACTTTAGAAAGCTATTCCCAAAAGATTTTTCAAATAAATAACTATGGGAAAATAAGTTTCTTACTCCCAAAAAAATTTTTCAATAAACAAATAATGAAGAAGATAATTGATTCATAAAAAATTGAAAGCTCAATAACCTATTTTTCCAAAACTCAAAATCAAACCCAGATTTAGCAAAAGTTACGCGTGTATTTGCTCAGATCTTGAATATGCGAATGCTCAAGTAAAAGTGTGTTCTTTGCAGTGCAGGCAATGATTCTTAGCAATAGTACTCAAAGCTTCTCAAGAGATGTGCAAGAATGTTCAAAGCTCCTCAATCATATGCAAAAAGTGAGGCACTAGGGTTTAGAGGTTGTTTATATAAGTAATCTCGGCCTTCGGTTAAATCTTGACCGTTGGATCAATTTGATTAAGTGAATAACCCGCTTGTTTTCTCGCTGAAGTTCAGAATTTTAAAACTTTTGTAGGTTCAGACGACTGAGCTCTCGGGTTCAGACATTTGATGTTCCTTAAAGCACTGAAAAATATAGTATGGACACAGGGTTAGATGACTGAACTGTGGGTTCAATCTTCTGAAGTCCTAACTCAGACGACTAAACTGAAAGTTTAGACGTCTGAAGGTGTTCTACCTGTTATGTGTTTCAGCAATTAAATCTTCAAATGACTAAACTAATTCTTCACTCTTCTTAGGAAATTCTTCAAATGCCTGAAATAAAACTTCAGCCATCTAAGGTTGTATCTTTAGACTTCTGAGGGTACTCCTTATTCGTCTAGGCAGACCAACTTTAGAATTTTTCAGTTTTGTTTTCAAAATCATTTGAACTCTCTTGCTTTAATCTCTTATAAAACATTTTCCGAGGTTCAAAATAAGTTCTCTAAGTCCATGTTTAACCCTAGAAGGTTTTCCTGAGATGCATGTGTAGGGTATATTTTGAGCTTCTAGTTATATCATATAAAATATGCACATACATCAATTCTAAATACCCATTCCCATGACGATCTTAAACTTGATGCTTGCATCTTTATTCTTCTACTCTTTTAGTTCCATGGATTGTGCCAGGTTATGTATGTTTTAATCCTCATAGCTTCCATGACTTCATCACCTTCTGTGCATGCTAAGTAATGTTGCTGTTCACATTCTCAATGCACAGATTAAATACCAAGTGATTTATCATTATCAAAATAGGATTGGACTCATAGAATCAATAAATAGTGTTGACTTTTTTAGTCTGATCCCTGTTTTAATACTGACAAAGCACTTGGATCTAATGTGTGTGTCTAGTGCTTGGATAAGTTTATGATTCAGTACACACATGACGTACAGGAGAAATGAAAACCTGAAAGACTTAAAGTACACATCATCAAGTAGATTCCATGCAGTAGAGCAAAGAAGAAAAAAGACATTTGTTTATTTGATTTGTAAATGCATTTAATTTTTATTCTTTGATTTGTAATAATGCATGCATCTGCATAATATGATTGAATGCTCAGATTGACCATAGATAGACCTTAAGGTAGACTTCGATCGACCGACATTAGTTTTTTTGGGCTTACTTAAAAAGTTTCGGTCGATTGACCATTTATGTGTTATAACCCATCAATCGACCAATGCACTATTTGCCCGGAGTCAAAGTGTTGACCAAAGCTCGGTCGACCAATTGAATTTGAACATAGCTTTCACGGTTGACCAAACCTAAAATTTTGACTTTTCTACTGCCCTCGGCCGACCGACCTTATGGTTCAAAAACACCTCGGCCGACCGACCCTTATGAACCGGTAGACCGACCTTAGGTCCGGGTGACCGAACCTACGAAGGTTTGGCAAATCGCCTTGACTCAGTCAACCGATCATCACCCATATTCAACCGAACCTATTTCTAAAAACAAATTGGCTGTAAGTGTTTGGTCGACCGACGCTGAAGGTCAGCCAACCAAACCTTTCAGATTTCAAATTTTTTAAGGACTTAAACGTAATTAATTTTTAATTGAGTAATTTGAAAAATACCCAGCGTGTCCCTAATGGTCATATTTTTCTGAAAATCTATAAATACCCCCCCCCCCCCATAACCTTAGATTAACAACTTTGATTAACTCTAAAATTCTCTTTAAACCTTTGGTAATCAAAGTTCCCCCAAATCAATTTTTATTGTTAACATTATTCTTTTAGGACAAAATATTTTTAACAAATCTCTCTCAACTCATTTTTACTTATTTATTTCAAAATCATTTTTGAAGAGAGGATTTTATTTTGGGCATTTTATTTGTATTCATATGCATATACTCTCACTTGCTATTTATTTTCTAAAATTCATTTTTGAGAGTATTAATTGGGTTTCTCCCGATTATTTTCATGATAAATATTATTAGGAGAAATTATTAATAGTACAAATATTTTCTTGAACTTAAACTCCAGATTCTCCAAATACTTTTATTTGCAAAAATCTTTGTTGGAAAATTTAATAATCATTTTATATCCATATATTTTATTTGTGTGAATATTATTTGGTAAGCACCCTTACTCTACTGAACAAATTGTATATCATCAAAAAGTGTATTTTTAGAGTTTCATTGGGTACATTTTAGCTTGTATTTTTAGAAGCATCATTATGTACAAAAATGGTTTTTATTAGACTAGTTGGGTTCATCCCGTAAATTAAACTGGGGAGTCTCTACTCCGTAAGGGAGACCGGATAGGTTCATCCCGTAATTGAACTGTGGAGTGTCCGCCTCGTGAGGGAGACTAGTTCGGTTCAGTCTGGTAATTGAGTTGGGGTATTCCTCACCCCATAAGGAAATGTGTGTAGGTTGGGGTCAGCCCTACAATGTGACCTGGGGTATTCCTCACCCAGTAAGGAGAGGATTGTAAGTGGCGTCGCTCCACTCAGGTAAAGTGAGCACTTAGTAGAATCCTTGGAGGGTATGCCCAGGGTGGGGACGTTGGCTGATTTGGCCAAACCTCGATAACAAATATTGTGTCGCTCTCTCTCTATCTCATTTATATTTCTGCACTTAAATTTCCGCATGTGTATGCTTTCATTTATCGGTATAATTATTTGCATGCACACCTCTATTTTAAATTAGATATGTTCCACGTATACGTCTGCATTTATCATTGTATTAATTTACATATGCACATGAAAATGTGGTTTGATATGTGGTGAATCGGTGTAAATGTTTAATTTAGACAAAATATGTTTAAAACCGAATTCACCTCCCTCCTTGTAGTGACCTCAATTTCCTAAATAAGAAATATAACATAATAAATGGAAAAGTCAACTTGAACCCGTGGGTAACGGGGACTCTTGTCAAACACAGCGGAAATCTACACGGCAGTAAACATAAAATCCAAACATTCATCCATAAAGCATAATACTAGAGCTTTCTATAACATTATAAAATTATACTTTTATACATCCTCTTATACATCAAAATATCTCTAAGGTCGAACATAAAATAACATTGGCCCTATTACAAAATCTTACCCTCCTCACAAGGTAATCTCACTAGCTCAACGGCGGCCTTGACCCGCCAATCTCTCAGGGGCTCCTGAAATTAATTAAATTTGGGGGTGAGACACTTTTCAGTAAGGGAAAATAAACTAAATACAGTTGTGTGACAACATGAACATTTAAGGCATTTATACATATACAGTGCATTTCATATTTTCATAAAAATTCATCTTATCATACTGAATAATACATGCTTTCATATCTTCTAATAAGTCATATCATACATAAAACATCTGTTATAGCTAAATAGTACTGAAAATATACCCAGAATTAATAACTAGCTGGTGTCATGTGTTGATTAAGGTGTAATCCCAAGAGGGGGGTGAATTGGGTATTTTAAAAAATTCTTTGAAACTTATTTACCAATCAATCCCTATTTCTATGTTTAACTAATTAATGGCTGGAATTTGATGTTGATTTGAATTACTAAATCAATGAAATCATTTTTACCCAATTAAGTGCGTGTAAAGTTATTCAACATACACAAGCAAGTAGGAAATTAAAATACGATGCGGAAAACAAAAAGGATAAGGGAAGAGAGAATGCAACCGCGATTTTACGAGGTTCAACCAATCCGGCCTACGTCCTCGCCTTGAGCAACCCACTCAAGGATTCCACTAAAATCCCTGCTCCTTAAATTGGGATGGAGTTTCCCTTACAATCCGCTGCTTACAAGAGGTACAGCTCCCTCCTAATCCGATGCTTACAAAAGATATAGCTTTCTCCTAATCCGTTGCTTATAAGAGGTACAACTTCCTCCTCACACCTGGTTCATAACCCGAACTGTGTTTACAATTTAGGCTCAAATCTGCAAACACTCAATGTTGCTTCTAACAAAAGCTAGTGAGTACAATTCAAAGTCTTAGTACATAATCATATGATAAAACTTGAAGCTCATGAATGTATGAAAACGATACAATCGTTTTATGTATGATATGCTTCAACACACAAATCCCTCTTTAACCAAAACTCTCAAGTAAAGAAATATTTGAAATGCTTTGGAGTATATTAGGGTTCTAGTTCACTTTGTAAAGATGCACAAATATGTCTAATGTGAACTTGATAAAAGTCTTATCTTGAATATTTTATCAATCTATATCAAAAAGCTTTCTATCAAACATTTAATCACAACTTGATCTTTGTAATATGTAAATGTATATGATATGTAATTCAAAGATCAAAATATTGAGTATAAGGTTTTCCAAACAAAATATCCTTCAATAAGATAAATATTTATGAATACCAAGGATATATGTTCAAGTGTTTTAATATATCTAAAATATGAATCTTTTAAATTAATACACACTTGAATCAAACCATTCAATCAATCACACAACCTTAATCAAGTAATGATCTTGTTTAAAAATAAATAAATATGTATATGTATATGCACATCCAAGATCAACATTTTAATACTTAATCAAAAATAGATTTTTCAATAATAAGCTCTATGAACACTATATGTATATATGTATATATACTCTAGAATCAAAAATCAATCAATCAAAAGCTAAACAACTTTCTCAAGTAATGATCTTTTCAAAAACAATTTTTATATGTATGTGCACACTCAAGATCAAACTTTTCTAAAGGTGTTCAATAACAAGTAATGAGATGAGAAGTTCTTGAAAATAATAACTTGAATGATCAAACCTCAATACCAAGTTGACAATCAAAATGTATAAGAAAGACCCCTTTGAGATTCTAAATTGATTTGCCCAAGCTCGATGAGTAGAAGTTGAAGTGTAGGCAATCGTATAGCAATGAGAGCAAGTTTCTCAATATTTTTCAATAATATGTATTCTTCTCTTCTTGTATGTCTTAGCTCCGTTCTAGGGTTTAGATATTTAGTATTTATAGTGTCTTATCCTTAGGATTGATCTCAACTGTTGGATCAAAGAAAAAGCTCGCGCGTTCTATTAATAAAAATCTGAATTTTAAACTTTCCCGCGACTTCAGGCAACCGAAGTGAGTTCAGGCTCCTAAAGTGGTGACTTTAGGCAACCGAAGTTCCAGTTCAGGCAACCGAAGTACCTCGGCCTTCTTGCTGTGTTTTCTCATTAATTCTTCAGGCTACCGAACTTAATCTTCAGGCTACCGAAGAAATTCTTCAGGCTACTGAAGTGAAGTTCAGGCTACCGAAGTCCAAATTTTTTATTTCCTTTTTCTAATTTTAGAAAATATTTTGCTCTTTTTCTTGGACCTTTTATAAAGCATATTTTCCATGATTTCAAAAACATTTCTAAGTCCATGAACGTTCCCTAATGATGTACATGAAATGCATGAATCCTAACAATCATTCTAAGTTATGAGCCTCAAATTAAATCATACGAAAATGTAAGTACATGAGATTTAAATACCCATTCCCAAGATATTCTTGAACTTTGCCGCTTGCATCTTGATTCTCGCACTCTTTGAGTTCCATGGTGCTTTCCAAAATGTATCAGCTTTATTTTATGGCTTCCTTGACTCGTTATCTTTCCATACATGCTTAATATAGGTCATGTTCACAAACTCAATGCACAGATCAAATACCAAGTGATTTGTCATTATCAAAACCGGATTGGACTCGTAGAGTCAACATCATGTATCACCCCCCATGACGGGTTGTGCAGCCTGAAAGCGGAATCCGACAATGGCTAGCCGACCAATACCGAGTCAAATATGTCTGTAAGTACGATGGGCCCACCACACCCTGGTCCGGACTTCCAGGTGGACGTCCACACTCTACTGAAAGTTACATCGACTATCTATCTCCCATCCCCTCGTGGGATGGTTAGTACTAATCTGACGTAAATATCTGATCTACACATATAGCTATGATACAGAGCTCCTGAACTGAACTAAACTAACATCCGGGTTCTAATAACATATAATACATAATTTCATAAATACAGTCTCGTGCCAAACATTTTATAAATACGACCTCGCGCCAAAATCATGCATATGGCCTCATGCCAAAATCATAGTAAATACGGCCTCGTGCCGAAATCATAGTAAATACGGTCTCGTGCTGAAATCTTAGTAAATACGGCCTCGTGTCGAAATCATAGTAAATACGGCCTCGCGCCGATAACGTAAATATGGCCTCGCGCCAAAATCGTTTCAGGTATTTACATTCTAAAAATAACTCATTTATTATATATTCGTCAAACTCAAAATAACATTACACGTCTTTTCAAAATACCTGAAAATATGTTTTACTTGTAAAATCATTCATATCATGATTCACTTCACATAAAAAAAAAATAATGTTCATGCCACACATGTGCCGTTAAAGTCATACTTCATGTTCTAAAATCATCATTTATGGCATCTCATACATACATATACATTTTAATCATAATGGCAGTATTTTCCGAACATATTTTTCATATGTGATATACAAATGTAGCATATACTTCTCTGAAAATAAATTTACTTATAATTAATAATAATTTGCATGGAAAATAACTGATTTAGTTTATTCCCTTACCTGGCTATTGAGGAAGCCCCCAAAATATCTTAGGCTAACTCTCGTATGATTTCCTGATCGATACCCTGAAACTCAAAACTCCCAATATTAAACATCAGTATTTTCATGCCTACATCATTTCTTATAACTACCATAAAGTCTAATTTGGCTTAAAAAACCTTACCTCAACTTAGGGATGATTTCCAACTGCGTTTTCCCAACGATCCACTCCAGCAAACTCGTAGAGAACTTCGCCAGGAGCGTCGTGGTGACTTCGAATTGTCGATCCGACGTATATCTGGCCCAAAAATGATGAGAGAGAGAGAGAGAGAGAGAGAGAGAGAGAGAGAGAGCCGAAGGGGAGAGAGCGAGAGAGGGCGAAGATGGCTTAAGAATAAAGATAAAAATCGAATTTTTGATATATATATATATATATATATATATATAGGGTGCGATTCGTCGACGAGACACGTCATCTAGTCGACGAGTCCTTCATTAAATTCGTCGATGAGACCCTATATTTGTCGACGAAATTCAGGCTGCCTCAGAACCCCTCTCAGTATTTTCTCGTTGACGAGGCCTTGTATTTGTCGACGAATTTTCTTCTGTACTTGTTGACGAACCACTGTATTCGTTGATGAACTCAGGCAATCTCTTGAAATCATTTTTATCCCCCAAATGCAATGTCATCAACGAACGTGGAGCATTCATCGACGAAGTTTACGGCCTCCTTCTGTTTCTGTTTTTATTTCTCTCCCTCTTAATTATTCAAATTCCATTTTATTCGAGTTGTCACACTCCTCCTCTTCTTGGGATCACACCAATTCCAACAAATAGAGTAGCATTTGAGAGTATAAATTTCAAAGTTTGAATTTGGATTGTATAGCTTTGAAAGAAATTTAATATAATTATGTATTATAACATTTTATTCAAATTCACATGAATTCAAATCAATTCAAGTACATAGTAAGTATATAATTTTTTAGGAGCCATATAGCCTTTACTCGCATTAGGTGTCAAGATATAGAATTGTTGTTGTTGCATATAAGATTTACGATCCACCAATTTTACGCTACCACATTAACAATTAGATTATGTGGCATGAAAGCGGACATTTTTGGATAAATGTTAATTCTTGCTTCTTTTGGCAACAAATATTCTCGCTTTTTTTTTTTTTTTTAACTAAAGGAGGGCAACACTTCCAATTATTTATTGATATATTCTCACTTTTGGCGGAGGAATATTGTGATTACATGACAATCATTGGGAGATTACAGATAAAAAAGACATTAAAAACCTCCTAAAAACAACACCAACAACCAACCAAAATAGGACTACAAATCCAACTAAAGTTAAATAAGAAACAAATCTAAATATGCCTAAAAAAAATAAAAATAATAAAATAAAGTAAAATCAAAAAATCTAAATCAACCAAACAAAAATCGAGAGAATGAACTAATGACGAAGGGAAGTGACACCCAACCTATCCATCCAAATGATACTTTCAAAGAATGTAATAAAAGATGTTCTTCGTAGATGACATTATTTCCTATTTCTCCTTCTCTAACGAAAAAATCAGTCGCATTATTGTCTTTTCTATATTAATGGATCACCATGAAATTCACTATTTAAAAAAAATTAAAAAGGAATCCTTGAACCACAAGGCTTCTCATTATGTGGGAGAGGGTGGTTATAGTTTACCTAAACTTACCCTACTTTTATGCAAGAAAATGTTTCCTTGGACTTGAACCTATGATTGAATAGTTGCAAAGGGGCAATCTCACTGAATTTGATATAAAAATAAGGGCAAAAAAGACTAACATTCCTAAGATTTAGCAAAAAGACACTAACTTCACTTAAAATTTCTAAAATTTTAAGAACCTTAATGAGATTTCAAGAATTCCACAAACCTACCTTGAAAATTGCCAGAAAAAAAAAATAAATAAATTTCTCTTTATATTTTGCAAAAAACCAAATCTTTTTAAGATTGTAAGTGTCACAGAAAGTTTATATGTCTAGGGATACCTATAGCATTTTTAAAACTTTAGGAAAGACCCATCAAATTTTTGAAATTTCAAGAGAAATCTTGTGTCTTTAATTGTAAAATAAAATGAATTTAACTACCAAAGGGTTAACAGAAAACAAAATTGCCCCATGGGATACCCCTGAAGTTTGCAGAAATCAAGCCTCACAACAGTATTGAGATGGAAACTAGTGAGTTATGATGAGTATTAACACTATATATTTCATATTACCATTAAATACCAAAATCCCAAAACAACTTCTGGTGCATAACAAAACAACACCAAGCCCACACAGGTCTTCCCTTCTCTCTCTCTCTCTCTGGCCAAAGATCATTTTCAAACAATAAAAAAAATTCCAATATAAGCAATTAGCCATGTAAATTCAAGCTGGATTTACAGATAAACTTGAAACTTAAATGGGTGATCTCTTGTTCATCAACAATTTGTGATTGCATTCTCATCTGTAGAGAACTCAATACTTGGGAGGATGGATTTAGAGCAAAGGAACTGAAGTTCCCTCACAACTTGAGCCATCGATGGTCGCTTCTCTGGCATCACAGCCGTGCAATGGAGAGCAATTTTTAGAGCTCCTAGCAGCTCCTGCTGAGAAGAACTAGATATTTTGGGATCAAGGACTTGGAAAGCACCATTTGTAATGTTAATTTTCCTTCGAACCCATTTCACAACGTCAAGCGAGTCCTCTGATCCAGCTTGCTCAGCTGGCCTGCCAGTCACGAGCTCCAACAACACAACGCCGAAGCTGTAGACATCCATTTGTTCGGTAGCTTTCTTCCGGTACCCACTTTCTGTAGTAACATAGAGATATCCAGTGTGTCAAAGCAGAGTTTAGGAGATTGAATGTGAACAGATGCAAGATATGAAAATGAGTAAACTGATCAAATGAGATTAGTCTACCAAAGTGTTAATAATTGCCATTAGAAGTTATTTAGAACACGAGGGAAATGTCTGTTTTTTGTACTTTGGACATTGGTTGTCAAAGGTAACATCCAAAGTTCTAAATATACATGTATGCTGTGTACATAATTTTAGAAATGAGGGCTATCCCAGTTTGGCAGAGGCTAAAATGGGCCAATTTGTGGAGAAGCATGCATTAAATTGGTAGTATAAAAGCACTAGGCACATGCTAGTATAGAAATTGTGAAGAATAAAAAATAATTTGAAACACAAAAGGAGCACTGGAAGCAAGCTAGTATAGAAAACATGCTCTAGGCCATTGGCTATAGCCCCCCAAGAAGCCATTCCTTCCTATGGCTGCTTTGAACCACTGCCCAGATGTAATGCTACAAACTGCTAGCTGCAGTTACGACACAATTACAAAGATCAGCAATCATACAACACAATTACAAAGATCAGCAATCAGCTCCCGGTCAACCAAATCCCATGACGGGTCAATACCATCGCACTGTAACACCGACCCTGCTTTGATTTGAGGGCATTAAAATTAAGAAGAAGAACATTAAGAATTTGAAGCAAAGAAAATATATATAAATAAATAAATTTCAATAATCCAACTCCACTGCTTAACATTAACAGAGGAGATTTTTCCAGAAAACAAGTAAAACAGCATAGGAAAAATAAAGCCCGATTTTCATGAACCCCGGCCAAAATTAAGTTGAGTCCACTAATGCAATGCAATCTCTACCATTTTTTTAGCTCATTTTGGCACTTTAGAATGCATTTGTGCATCAACTGGGTTGCTCTTAGAGTTTCAAAAAAAATTCAGTTAAATAAAAAAATATATATAGTTCAGTACTCCTGGCTGTTGTGTCAATAGAGAAGATTTACTGCCATCAGGCCTTGGCCTGGTACTAGGGGTGTGGTGGGGTTTGGGCTTAGGTCTTTAGTTTCGAGACTTCCAATACACCCGAAAAAAAAAATCAAAAATAAGTGATTCACTTGACTGGTTCCTGCAATTTTGGTCAACTCTCTGCAGAAATATTAATGCGGACATAATCATATAGCTAGAAATTCATTGTAAATAATTGATCAAAATCTATAACATCACCTGGTGCCATGTAACAGGAAGTTGCAGATTCTGAAGCAATGGTCGACTGGAACGCTGCTTCTCCCACAATCCGATTGAGAGCAAAATCTGTGAGCTTTGGTTCAAAATCAGCATCCAGAAGAATATTTTTTGATTTCAAATTCCTGTGAAATATATGTGGAACATAATCTCTGTGAAGGTAAGCTAATCCCTGAGCAACCCCAATGGCAATCCTCAATCTAACACTCCACTGCAACTGAAAATCTGGTTTGCACATTAAATCCCCTAGGCTCCCATTTTGTAAGAATTCATAAATCAGTAGTATGGAATCATCAGAATGGCAAAAACCCAGAAGCTTAATGATGTTCTTATGTCTGATCTTGGCTAATGTCTTGATCTCAGTCTTCAAAGCTTTTGAAGACTGGCTCTCAAAATTCAGTAGCTTCTTTACTGCAACAAGTTCACCGCTTGGTAAACTTATAATGTGAACTCTTCCAAAAGCTCCACCACTTCCCAAGGCACTTTTCTCATCCATTCCCATAATTAAATCATGTTCAGTAACTCTCAGAGGAAAGAAGAAAACTGATCGCCAAAACCCTCTTTGGGATTTCCAGTTTGAAGACCGATGGCGCATTGTGAGAAACCCAGCAACAAGAAAAACAATAATGACAAAAAAGGCTAAAGAGATCAAGGCACAGGTCAATGTGGTAAGGCCAGCAGTGTGGTGATTTGGCTTCTCATCTGAACAAGAACCGGGCAACCCCGGGCCACATAGTCCCGGATTTCCTTGCAGGAAAGAGGCTGGAAGGCCTGAGATAAGAGAGAATGGAACTCTTCCAGACAGCTGGTTAAAGGATACATTGAATAGAGCAAGTTTCAAGTTTTGAAGCTCTAGTGGGATTGAGCCAGTGAGGTTATTGTCAGAAAGATCAAGGTATGTTAGCACTGGTAATTCAGCAAGTGATGGTGGCATTTCTCCAACAAGATTGTTGTCTGCCAAAGATAATGACACTAGTTTCCTGCATTTCTTCAACTCCGGAATTCGACCCGAGAGCGAATTGTGGGAGAGGTTTATTATACTCATAATGGGTGAGTCACAGAAATTTGGAGGAAGCTCACCATAGAAACCGTTTAGAGATGCAGAAAATCTATATAAGCTCTTAACCAACCCAAGACCCTGTGGAATCTTACTCACAAAGCTGTTGTTGTCTATCTGAACTTGCTCCAATTGAGTAGCCACTGATATGGAATCTGGTATTTCTCCAGAAAAGTTATTGTTTTCAGCTCTGATGAGCTTAATTTTGGGCAATGACCATAATCCCTTGGGGAGATCCCCAGAGAACCTATTATCCTGAACTTGAAGTCTCTCAAGATTCAAGCATTCAGCAATGGAGCTGGGGATTGAACCAGTGAGGAAATTTGTGTGCAGACTGAGGCTTATAAGGCCTTTTCCATGGCAAATACCATTTGGAAATGACCCAGAAAGCTTGTTCTGTGAAACATCAAAGAACACCAAGTTCTGAAGAGAGGAACCCAGTGTTCGAGGAAACCCACCGGTCAGATTGTTCTGTGAAATGTCTAAAACAGCTAAACTACGCAAACCCACAAATGAATTAGGGATTTCACCATAAAAGCCAGAGCTTCGCAACAAAAGCTGCTCAAGCTTCTCAAGCTTCCCAATATCACCAGGAATCTCACTCACCAAATAAGAATTTTCAGACAAGTCAAGATTGGTAAGGTCACTAAAGTTGCCAAACACAGTTGGAACACTACCTGAAAGCAAGTTGCTGCCCAAGTTGAGAACTTGCAAGCTCTTTAGAGAGCCAATGCTTTCTGGGATTTTGCCTTCAACATGGTTTCTGCTTAAATCAAGCACGTTCAAGGCCCCAAACTGGGAAATCTGATCTGGGATTGTACCCCAGATGAGATTATTGCTGAGATTCAAAGTTTCCAAAGAGGTACACTCAGAGAGATGCAGAGGGATGGGCTGGTTGAAGAGGTTGTCAGCTAGATTGAGATGAGAGAGATTGGCAAGTTGGCAGAGAGATGGAGAGATTTCACCCGAAAGGTTTAGGTTTTGAAGGTTAATAGAAGTTACAGATAGGGAAGGTGAAGTGGAGCAGGTGATTCCGGTCCAGTTGCAGTAGCGAGAGAGTGATGAGTTAGACCAGCTTGAAAGAGAGTTTGCAGGGTCTTCAATGGAGGCCTTGAAGGTGAGAAGTGTATCTGCTTCTGACGCACCAGAGACAGAGTTGAGGAAGAAAAAAAACAAGGCTAGAGAAAGAAACAATGGGTTTCTGAAGATGGCAGCCATTGGAGGAGGAGACTCGGAAAGCAGAGCTCTGGGTAATTTTCTTCCAATCTTTTCTTTTAATGAGAGAGAGTGACTCAGAGAGAATGGACTACTGGAGAGTGATGGGTTCCATGAGTCTCCCTCTGCAAACAATTTTCCAAAAGTCATCATGATTTTAAGGGTACCTTTTGGTAAAGACACAATCTTACAACACTGTGGCGTCCAAAGGTCAAAAAAATTAAAAAACCATCTGGGTATTCAGCGTTTTTAAGATCTCTTGAATTACATGACAAGTGTTTGAGTATTTCTACACACATGAACTGGGTTTTTTCAATTTTTCCCAAGACCCAATTCCGTCAATTTCTTTTCTTCCTCAAGAAAATATAAAAATTGGTATTGTGAGACATTGGGAACAGTGCAAAAGCAGCTGTACGCAGCATGCTAGCACAGTGCCCCAAGCAGAAAAACCAGAGCATTAATCCATGATTGTTTTACTTGGAAAAAGAAAAACTATCCTAGTTCTTTTGAAATGAGAAGAATCCTAAGCAACAGTGAAATGGATACAAAGGATGCGACTTGACCTTTCACCCACCATACAGTTGAGTTATTTTAAGAGGGTTTAATCATTTACAAAGCTCACATGGTAACATTGCTGATTTTGTCCCAACGCATGGTACTTTAATCATCATGCTAAAACCTATGAGAGATTTCATTTCTAAAATTGTGCTTGCTTTAAACCCTTGCCCAAGAATATATAGATATGCATTTTCCATTTTAAAGAAGCTTTTTTTTGGATTCAACACCTATCACCTTAGGTTCACCAATTCAATATTGATGTTAAATTACAAAAGAAATCTATCAATGTAAATATAGAATTGATATTTATGTAAAGTTAGGCATAAGAAACTTGATAACGTGTTCCTTTTATTTGTTTTTTTTTTTAAGACTTTATTTACTGAAAGAAAATGAGTAAATGATTGATCTGTTGAATTTAGAGCATTTTGATATTACGAGCTTAAAAAAATAAAAATTATTAAATATAATAAAAAGAATGTGACATGTGTAACGAGCGAAACACAAATCTCTGGTAGCTTTTCATTATTTTATTTCAGTTCGTTTACATCATTGCTTCAACAATTCTAGGGTTCATATGCAATAAGATAAAGCAAACATCCTTCATGATATAATGGAAACTATATCTTCCTATATAATGTTATAATTTCAAAACAAAAATCCCTACTGTAAAAAAAAAAATATATGGATACACAAACCTTGAAATTTGAACTGTACCGATAAAATATAATACAAATTTTATTATACCGAGTTTTTTTCAAATTTATACAAATTTAGATTCAATACTTACATATGGACCCTTCGATTGGGTCCATATGTAAGATAAGCGGATCACTTTTTTTATGCTACTTAATTGTATCTAAATGCTTTTTAGAACACAAGATTAATATAGGTGACATAGGTAATTTTTTATTTTTCATCCAATAAATAAATACAAATTCAAATTCTTAATCAAGGTCAAATTTTGATTTTGATTAAAATTTTGAAACTCGAAAAATGCGGAAATTTCGTTAGAAATTATGGTTTTCATTTGAAAAAATGATGAAAATTAGTAGTCAAGCATAAATTTCTTTATGAAACTTTAGAAATTGTTAATAGACAATAATATAAGTTTTAGGACTAATATATCATAGACTAAGTACATCTATATCGTGTATGAGGCACAATAGTTGTAATATAATATGTGTACTAAACATACTTAGTATAAACTAATTAATTATGATTTATTATACAAATAAAGATAATTTAGACATGAATAGGTAATAAAAAATTTACAAATAGTAGTCAACTTCCTAAAGTTATCAATGAGTTGTATAAATTGGAAAAAATGGGTACAGCTTATATCAGGTATGTTTAGTTGATTTCCTATTGGTTTTGAAGTATATTTTATGTTGTTTATATTTTGTTTGTTTTGTTGCGTGATATTTATTTTGTAAATCCTTATTTTGTTTTGTTTTGATTGAACTTGTAATCTTGTTTTGACTGAATGTTTGTGTTGTTATTTTGGAGGCCTTTAAATTTTTGCCTTTTGTTTCTCGCTTTGATTATCTTGTAATCACGGTATTCCTCCATCAAAAGTGAGAGTTTATCAATAAATAAATGGAAGCACCGTTCTTCTAAAAAAAAAAGGTAAATAAAATATTGTTAGAAGTTTAATTTTTTTCATATAATTTCAAAAGTCCCTTAAATAATCTTTTCAATACCAAAGGAAGGTTTCAAAAGCAAAAATTTTGATAATTTTATGAAAATTTAAGATCATCCTCTTAATCACCAACTTGACAATATTTTTTTTTTTATTTTATGACATGGAAACTCTAATCACCGACAAGTTCTTTGGACTGTCTGGTACAACACCAAATCTATATGGATGAAAATATTATTGTTTGCTCATTGACGCACTTCTAGTAATTCACTGTGCAAATTACAAATGAGGAATTAAACTCATGACCTTCCTTTAACTTACCAAAATTATAAATCGTCCTGACCTCTTGAGCAAACCGACTAGGCGACATTGTTCGTGTCTTTACTAGTGATAGTAACCCTTGGTGTGTGTGTGTGTGTGAGAGAGAGAGAGAGAGAGAGAGAGAGGGGGAGGTGAGGTACGGTGGTGGAGTTCCCGTGAGCAAAGTTGATGAGAAAAGTCAAGGGAGCAGAGAGGACAAAAAGTGGCATGTGCCAATGTTGGATGTTAGGAGGCTAATTTGGATCTCTCTCTCTCTCTCTCTCCGCTTAGAAGTAATCAATTGGAACTCCCTTATCCTCTCTGCTTGCTGTCTACTTTTACCCACAAAAACTCTAATATAATAAAACAAAATAAAATAATTAATTCTATGAAAGTATAATCATTTACTAAATAAAGTCGGTGATCCTATTCCGAATGCCGTATAAAAAGATTCGGCAAATTCAATGGTTATTGTTTTGGGTTTTTGGATGTGAAAATTTTTATTCTTTAAATAATTATAAAAAAAAACCTTAAGAACAACGATAAGATTGTCGCGGTGTGATTTAGAGGTCATGAGTTCGAAATGTGAAAATAATGTTTTACAAAAATGCAAGGTAATGTTAAATACTATAAACCTATTATAATTCGCCCCTGGATCTCGCATATACATGAACTTTATGCACCAGATTGCCCTTTAAATAATTATTAAAAATATATATTATTTTCTTTTTTTGAAATTATATTCACGAGTTTGAATTTTTTTATTCTTTTTTCAACCTTTTAAATATAGATATATTGGAAAAAAATTAAAAAGGTTGCATTTTTATAATTATTTTAAAATATAAAAAAAATAATAGTTATTTTTTTATAACTAAATGTGAGTTTTAGTTCATTTTTTAATTACCATTTTATCCTTTTATGAAAGTAAAAGCTTGAGTATATGCACTTGGTAACTAATTTTTTCAAGCTTTTAAAAATTAACTTTTAATTTTTTAAGAAAATATTTAGAAAACTATTGATTTAAAACTTTTAAAACGTAAAAATTAACTTTTTTCAAAAAATTATTTTATTTCATTATTATTCTTAATTTTTTGTCAATTCCGTAATTATATATATATATATATATATATATACATTTTTAGTTATTTTAAATACTTTTAATCACCTTATATTTCTTTTTCTAATACTCCAAATTATTTTTTTTTTCTTATAACTCTTTTTTCTCAAGGAGTCAAATAATTTTTAAAATATTTTCAATTAAGTCATTTCATCAACTCTTTTTCAAAAAATTCATTATAAAGCAACAAGGACCAAACTAAGCCTAAGAATAAGCCTAATATGCCTTTTATTTTTCCAATCTAAAGACTATTAATGATTTTTTTGTCTTCGTAAAGATAGTAGAGTAAGCAATGAGCTTTGGCGTTTGTTTTATAGACTAATAAAAGTTAAGTTTGACTAAAATTTTAATTTATGTTTCATAAAATTAAGATATGAGATTGAAAATATTAAAAATGACTAATCATGAAAGAACCCGAACCGTGAAAAAAATGGAATTCTGCAGATTTCGTTGACGAAGCCAAAATTCGTCGACGAAGGTAGAAGGCTTCTCGTCAACGAAATTCAGAACTTCGTCGACGAGGAAAAGTTGGGAGGCGAAAATTGTAAATATCAGACTTCGTCGACGAGGCCACCGACTTCCTCGACGAAATCCCTAACTTTTCGTCGATGAAGGCACCATTTCGTCGACGAAAACTGGCCGAGTCAAGGGGCTATAAAAAGGGAAATTCTCTTTCTTCTTCATTAAGTTTCTCAAATATCTCTCTCTCTCTCTAAACTCTCTCTACTCTCTCTCTCTAGAATTCTTGGCCGATCGTTGATAGAATCGGGAAATGGAAGTTACTACAAGGATCGTGGAAGGATTTTCTACAACTTCTGCGGATCAGAATCTCGTTTCGGAGGTTTTCGAGTTTTGGCGAAAAATCGAGGTAAGGCTTGGTTTTCATTTTTGATCTAATAGTTTTGTAGAGGATGATCTTGTGAGTATATTCTGTACTGTGATTTGTAGGTTTTGGAACTCAGTAAGCTATTTAGGAGCCTTGGAGTTTGGGATTTTCTTACGGGGTTAAGGTAAGGGGAAACTGTGTCATATTAGTTATTTTTTAAATCGGACTCGGTGAAACTGTGGTCCACGGTCCTGTGTGTGTTTTGGCTACTCATTTGGGGGGATCTAACGGGGAAAACTATGGGTTTTTCATTATTGCAGTTTTTGGGAAAAAGGGGGCGACGAGCTGAATCTCGGGTTTTGTTGAAAACCGAGTATATTTGTGATTTATACTGTCATATTGGGATGGTCGTGCCTTGACTTTGTTTAAACTGTATTTACTTGGAAAACTATGTTTTTGATTACCAAATGAGTGTGGTTTGATTGGTTATATGAGCATGCATGTGTGTGTGATATGCGGAACAGCTAATAGGAGCGCGGTTTCGGAATTGCTGATTGGACCACGATTCCAAAATGGTTCCAGGTATTGAGAGTGGCCGGCTCTATATCCGAGGGCGTGTGTATCGCCTGCCACGTAGGTAAGAGTGACCGGCTCTATATCCGAGGGCGTGAGCCTATTCCGGCAGATTAAGCCGAAGGGTGTGAATCCACCAGTTAGCACCGGTACGATGCCATGGGAGTCGAGGACAATCCATGTGTCGGTGGTGCCATGCTTCGCGGGTTAGCTACGGGCCAACACCGGAATGCCGGACTGGCTTTGGGCCTATGGGTGTGACGACACCGGGTTACTGATCATGTGTGTGTGTGCGTGTATGCACTATGTAAACTAGTACTGGACTGCATTTAACTGCGTGTATGTTTTTGTCATGATAACACTCAAATGTCACACACCGATATAACCTGTGTTCTTCCTTACTGAGAGGTGTCTCATCCCTACTGTACGTACATTTTTACAGGTCCTTCGGGTAACCGGAACTAGAGTCCTAGTGTAGGGAGCGTTGTGGCCGGTGTACTGCGTTAGCGCTTAGGTAAGTGTTAGGACTATAATTTTGTTGGGTTGTCATTTTGAGTTATATTTGGGTACCCAGTTTGTACGTTTTGTTAGAGCCATGTTCTGCTCTTGTATAGACTCTGGTATGGTACTGTATGTATTGATATAGAATGACTTTTTCCGCTACGTATATGTGGTGATCGGATGCGTCTAAGGTGTCTGGGAACCCCACAGGGTCCGACCCTCATCCATTGTACTGTATATTTTGATGATTGTATGATACAGGGACAGGTTAGGTTACATTCTCACCTCTAGGTCTCATTTCGGGGTTCAGGGCATGACAAATCAAATACTTAAAAAGTAATAAACACTCTTTCATAAAAATTTATATAATCAATGCGTATAATTTAACAGTACTATTCAATTTATTCAACCAAAACATATCTGTATCACACATTCACATGCATATATCATATATATATATATATATATATATATATATATATATTGTAATGACCCGAAGATTAAAATAATTAGGCAATACAATAAATGAAATGGATTAATGGGTAATAAGGAGAAAGGAAAGAAATTAGAAGAGGAACAGCAGGCCTCGTCGACGAATGTCCTGTCCTCGTCGACGAGTGTTCTTCTAAAGCTCGTCGACGAAAATCAGTTCCTCGTCAACGAATGACTCCTGAAAGAGTATTTTTGGAACTCTGAATTTCGGCGACGAAGGTATCTTCTCGTCGATGAAGCCTCTACAGTGCCTCGTCGACGAAACCCTGTCTATAAATATGTTATTCTTCATTTTTCAGCGTGAACTCACGAACTCTCTCTAAAACTGTCTCCCAACCTTCTCTCTTTTATTTCTAGCCGGATTTGACCTGGTTTGACGATCCAGAACCACCACGGGGTTCATAGGATCATTCTATGTAAGGCTGTAGGAGCTGATCGTTGGTTTGAGGGGATCGAAAAACATCCCAAAATCAGGGTAAGTGAGCTATTTTGAAATTTTCTTAAGTAATAATGTCATTTGGAGCTTAAGAAGTAGTAAATAGGTGTTTTTCTTAAGTTTTGAGTTAATTGAAATTTATTTAATTAAATAGGATTTTAAAATTCAGGATCCAAGTGAACGCTGTGGGTATCAGTTCGGGGATCCTATCAACGTAGCTCGAAAGTCAAGTAAGGGGGAAATTTATGTATTAAATCATATTTTTCATAAATTAAAATGGATTATGTTTTATTTAAGTATATATGTGTTTTCATGTGGGTATAAAATGCCAACCATATAAAAATATGTTTTCTAAGCCTATAAATGTTTATATAGTTATGTATATGTGAAAGTAATGAATGAAAGTGAAAGGTATTTTTAAGGAATTATGTAAGAAATGAAATATATTTTCAACATATAAATGTTAAATGTGGGTTGGTCTACTTTATAGGAATATGTATGAATTTATTGTTAAATTATATGACATAACATTCTGTGCAAATATATGTTAAATGAATGAGATGCAGGCTAAGCAAGTAAAGTATTGAAAATAAAATATGATATGAACAATGTTGCCTGTGTATGTTAAACGCAACCATGTAAATGGAAGACAGCTGAAAGACAACCATGTTAGCAGATTCTAGCGTATTTCTATGTAAGCTAACTGATGACAGCTAAAAAGAGCTGTGTTAGCAGATTATAGGGCATTTCTATGTGGATTAACTAATGATGGCGAAAGACCAGTTGCAGTACGAAAGAATGAAATGAAAATGTTATGCAATGAAATGACAATTGAATGATTATGGAGGAATGAAATGACAAATGTGAACAAAGTAAATGAGAAAGAGTCACTTAAAGTGAAATGAAATGTAATGTTTAAGCTATGAATATGGACAAATATGTGTGAATGAAAAATGATAGAAAGGAATAAAGTATTATGATATTAGAAGTATCTATGTATGTAGAACATGTTTTAATTGGGCGAGGCGTACTCTTCACCTAAGGGCTTGCTGAGAAAGGCGAGTGCACTAATAGTTTCAGATGTGGCAGTAGCCGCATAACATACTAAGGCAGAGGGAACTTACTTGTATGGACGGATAGATTTTCCTATCCTTGGGGCTTTCGTTGGTAGACCTTTGTTTGAATTGTAAGAGTACGAGATCAATTTAATACTTGAGAGCTTAGTGAGTAAGGTGAGTGCCCTAGTATACTTCAGTTGTGACCTTTGTGTTGCTTAAGTATCAGAGCAGATGGGTGCTACTTGTATGGGCGGGTAATCACCTCTATCCTTGGGTAATCTCATGGGTTAAATATTTGTTTGTGATTGATTAGATTCAGAGAATGTTTTCAGTATTATGTTAGTGATTTGCAAAAATGTATTTAAAATGATATTTATATACCTCTTATTAGTCACACGCTGTTTCAATATGTATATTTCTTTCCTTACTAAGATGTGTCTCACCAGAATATGATTATTTCTTTTTCAGGACATCCTCAAGATCAGGCTTAGAGAGCTCGAGGGTTTTTAACCTTTTTGAGGACTATAAAAGAAAAGATATATGTTGATAATATTTTGGGAGTGTATAAGTTTTATGTTTTATGTTGTTATGTTTTAAGGATGTGAGTAAGGAATGATTGTGAAAATACTGAAATATTTGGGGAGATGTGTATATCTATGGAAATGCAAGTGATAGATGAATTTTATGAAATTTAGATAGGCATAACAAACTCTGGTATATTACGGTATTATGGTATTATGTTATATGAAAATTATGTTTATGTTTTTTGCTGCAAATGTATGTAAGGATTTATAATTTATCAGGATTTTATCAGGTATAACACACCGGACCCAGGTTTATGGGTTCAGGGTGTTACATATATATATTATCCCTAATAATTAATTACTCTGGAGTCCAGTTGTGCCAGCTCAACTGATAAATGTTACTTGTAACTTTGGTAACCCATCATGAGTTCGATTGCCCCTTAATACATTACGTCAGTGAATTACCACAGGTGCGTCAATAGGCGAGCGACTTTCACCCCCCGAGTTTGATGTCGCACCATAGTGTCAAATGTGGTACGATGGTGGCTGGAATTCCCAAGTTAATAAATATATATATATTGATGTTGAAAAATTTAGTCTATGTTTAGAACTTGGAAAACATTGAGGAAATGAAAGAAAAATATGGAGCAATTTATATTTTCATGTTTGGTTATCAAGAAAAGTAAGAAAAAAAAATATATATATATATATATATATAATTTATAAACAAGATTTTAATTTTACACACCATTAATATTTAATTTTCCTTTATTTTGAATAGAATTTAACATAAAAGGAAAAATAATACAAAATGAGTTTCTTACTCATTATCCTTTACTTTTGTTTGCTCAAGTAAAATTCTTAATCTAAACGGGTGTCAATAACTTAAATTTATAATCATTTGCAAATTCTATATTTAAGATATTTATATAATAAAAAATAAAAATTTAAATATATTAGTTATATAATTAGGGGTGAACATAATTCGGGTTTAACCGAATTGACCAACCGAGTTCGATCGGTTCGGTTTGAGATTTGAATAATTTTGGGTATTCGATTTTTTGTTTGAGTATGGGAAATCTTTAATTTGGTTAACCGATTTACCTTGATTATTAATTAATTAATAATTAAATATAAATTAATAATATTAATATATGATATATATTAAATCTTAAATGTTTAGTCTTAAAATATATCTTTTATCAATAAATCATTTTATTAATTAACTAGAAACAAAATTTATAATCATATTTTATTTTTATAATTAATTTTAAATTTATTCGGTCAAATTAAGTTCACTGAATTACTCGAAAAGTTGGTTCAGTTGGTGCAATTCAATTACAACAACTAATTCAATTAGTTCGATTAAGAATTAATATTAATAAAAAATTTTAATTAATTGAATTTTGGTCGAACCACGATTTGCACACCCCTATACTATAATGAGTAAAACCAGGCAGGTGGCAGAGCGAGCTTCGGGCGTTTCCGCTTGACGGTGAGCCTATTCCTGGCACCCCGGGTTCGATTCTGCGCCTGGGCACCTGAAATTAACATTTCTGTGGTGTATGGGGCTGCATCACAGGACGTGGGATTAGTCACCAGGCCGGTGCGACGGACCGTAAAACGGAAGTCGTTGACGGCGGGTGGACACCCGGGACGTACCCAAAAAAAAAAAAAACCAGGCAGGTCAACTTTAATTAATGTGGACAAGTAACACTAACACCATTTCTCAAAGATACCTTTCCAAGGCTGAGACATTTTTCTTTATTATTCACTAATGACGACAACAAGGCGCCAGCAGTCAACCAGTCCTTTGCAGCTTTCCTCTAATTTCCAAAATACAGACAAGCAAAACAAAACAAAATACCCATCATCAGTTTCTTTCATTTTCTTTTTCTTTCACGGAAAAAGAAAAAAACTATTGCGGTTAGGTAAGAAAACTATTTGTTTTTCAAATTTTATTTTTTAATCTTTAGGTCACCTAACGCCTAGTCAATACAAAGTTTGGGATCATTAAAATTGAATTTTGATTTGGACTTGCATAATACAAATTGTATTTAATTTGTTCGGTTTTATCTTATGCTTAAAGAATTTTAAATAATCATGTATAATTCTAACCCACGTCGTAAATCTCTTAGGGTATGATAAATTAAAATACACGAACATTTATATATGAGTTATAGATAACATCATTGAATTTAATATTGCATTTATCGACTCTTTCTAATTTAAAAGTCGAAATGTTATTATTTTGCATTAAGGAGTAGAGATTTTGAATTTTGGATTTGAATTTGTATGGATTTCAATAAAACATAGTATAAAATTGTAATGAATTTCATTCAAATTTACACGAATCTAAATTAAAGATATAAAATATAAACTCCCAACATTGCCATTACCCTGTATTTAAAGAGGTCTTAAAATTTTAAATTTGTGTTAGATTTGGATAAGAAGGAGAGTTTAGACGTAACAGTAAGGTTATCGTCATGTGACTTTCAAGTTATGAGTTCGAGGCGTGGAAACAGCCTCTTACAAAAATGTAAGGTAAGACTGCATACTATAGACCCATTGTGGTTCGCCCATTGCTCGAATCCCGCATACGCGGAAGCTTTGTGCACCGGACTGTCATTTTATTAGATTTGGATAAAATGTAGTATCTATATAAATTTGTTCAAATCTATCCAAATCCAAATCTAAGGTCCGAAATTCATGCTCCCAAACGTAACATTAGCATTTTAAGATCGTAATGAGGTTGGTCAGACTAAGAACTAAGATTAACTTATGATTCAAATTAATTAATTAAATCCCAAAACTAGATTTTGGATTCGAAAGAAAAATAAAAAACGAATCCAAATAAAAAATTAGAAAGTGGAAAGGGGGTGATTTAATCTAGTTAAAAACATTAATTTTAAATAAATATATGTACATATTACTTCGCGTGGATGTTAATGGTCAAACCACTTCAATAATTTAATCCAATTTTTAAAACACTATCTTAAACACTTGTGCATTCGAGTCTATGAATTCTCTCGTGACAATTATTATATATGTTAATTTCACTTTAACATACAAAACACATGCATATTTTTTCTTTTTGAGAAAAAAAAAGTCTTGTTGTTTTTATTTTTGCCATTTTCATCTTGTGAAAGTTAAAGTTTAGGAATACAAACACTTAATTATCAATAAAAATTTAATTTTACTCATTACTAATACTTGACTAGATTCATCCATCTACCTTTTTTCACATAAATACTTAAGTATTATCTGAAATGGAAATTCGTAACGCTCAAAATTTTAACATGGAGAAATGTGAGTTTACCACCTTAGCGGTATTAAAATAAGTTTTTTTATTTTTAATTATATTTAATATTAAAAATACAATAAAAAAAAATAAACTTTCCTTTCTTCTAATTAAACAAAACAATTCAAACCAAACAGACCCGAAAGAAAGAAAGAGTGGAGGATGTACGTGCAGAGGCAGCTCAGTTCTAGTCTGTGGAATCCAAGGACAAACCCTAGCCTGCTAGCTAAGGGAAAGGACTGTAAGGTGATCGCCAGTTGGCCGACGGGCTCGTACGTACCTATAACCTATGCATGCATGCATGCATCGTTCGTACCAAACGTAAAATAAGTTAGATATGGGTGAATTATGTATATGTCAAATTGGAGCCATCTTCATGTTGACTTATTCTGTCAATTTTTGACTTTTTACAGTAAAATGAGAGAGAGAGAGAGAGAGAGAGAGAGAGAGAGAGAGAGAGAGAGAGAGTATTAGACTAAGTAGCTAGCTAGCTAGCAATAGCATGGATCAACTGTTGCAGCAAAATCTACCTTAGCAGAAGAAAATATTCATGTCTGCAGGAGGAGGACCCATGGAAGAAACTTCTTGGTCTAAGGAGGTTCACGAGAGCTTCAGTAGATATCTATAGAGGTGCTGCTTGGCCCAAAAGTCACCACGCCCCCCCCCCCCCCCCCAATATTTCTTCTTTAAAAAAAATAAAAAAAATAATAATATGACTAGTCATTATTATTTGAATATATATATATATATATATATAAAATTATCTAAATTCTATGTATAAATCAGCTATATACATATAAACCTATGGAGTTGGTGGTATATTTCTTCTTTCTCTAAGGGTCTGTTTCTATTAAAAATTTTACTTCGAAAAAAGAAAGAAAAGGAAAATCATTTTCAATCTCTTGTGTTTTTCTTTTCTATTAATTATTAATTAAATTGTGTTGTTTTCTAGTAAACCGTCAACGGTTGCAATAAACCCTCGATGGTTGCTTCGACGGTTTAAAACAGAATATTTACTGTGATCAAACCATTGACAGTTTCATCAAATTGTCAACGGTTATGCTTGTTACTGAATTGTCGAGAATTCTAATAGTTGATGATTTGATATTATCCGATAGTCTGCAGTGACCTAAGATTCTTCATTTGTATTCTTCAATATCTGTTTGTATTTGATAGTTTAGAATCTATTTGATTTAGTATTTAAATACTTTTGAATTTGTATTTGAATTTGTAACAACTATATCTTGTACAAGTGTTGTATATAGGACATCTCTACATCAATAAGAGTGTCCTGCATTTTCTATATTAATTACTATAAAAAAAATAAAAATTTAATTTGATATGACTAAAAATAAAGAAAAACTGAATATTAATGATGTGTATTTTTATTTTCTTTTCTATTTTCCTTGATAACCAAATATGAAAATGTGGATTATCTGATATTTCCCTTTCATTTCCCTAATATTTTTCGAGTTTCAAACGAAGCCTACAAGGGAGTGGTGGGGGTTCATTGTAAGAATTTATTCTATTATTCTGTTGTTTTCTACTGAAATAGGATGTTTAATTATCATGATCTTCACATATATTACCTTTATGCGGAAAATAAAAAATTCATAAATTAACATACTAGGATCATTCATGATGGGTAGATGGGATTCACTCAATCACTGGTTGTGATTAAAACTCTATGAGGATTGCACTCAATTGCAAAACAATTAATTTCAATAATAAACTGGAAATAAATTACAGAGGAAAATCAATACAAAATCTCTCACTCGTTATTCATCTTCTCTACATCACATTTTACATTACACATACACACACATCTATTTATAACAGGCTAGAACAATATAATCAACAATGGTGGATGAAGTTGATGAGGTTTTGGTGAGGTTGCTGCTGACTCCAGCCCAAATTCAACAAAGGTGGGCTGACAGACATCTCAAATCAAGTTTAATTTTCAACATCCCCCTTTAAACTTGACTCTCCTGGTTTTGTCATTCTGAGTATTGTCTTCAGTCTTACAAAAATATCATACCTAAGGGGCTTCGTGAAAATGTTAGCAATCTGATCATATGTTCTACAAGATATCAACTCCACTTCTTTCTTCTTGACATGCTCCTTGATAAAATGATACCGAGTATCAATATGTTTGCTTCTTTCATGGTAAACTAGATTCTTCGCAAGTGCAATAACTGATCGATTGTCGACGTAGACTTTTGTGGGGTTATTTTGAAGAAATCCCAAATATTTCAGTACATTCCTAATCCATATACCATGACAAATAGTTGAACTGGCAGCAATATACTCAGCTTCATATGATGACAGCGTTACAATGAGTTGATTCTTCGATGATCAAGTAAACGTTATATCTCTCATGAAGAATGTGAATCTAGTCATACTTTTTCTTTCATCAAGATCTCTTCCCCGATCGCTATCTGAATAGCCAATAAGTTTGCAATCACCTCTTGATGAATAAAACATACTATTAGTGATGGTACCCTTGACATAGCGGAGTATCCTCTTCGCTGCATTTAGATGGGACTGGTCAGGAGTCTCCATGTATTTGCTGACAAGTCCAACTCCATAGAGTATGTCTATCTAGTGCACGTCAAATACCTTAAGCTTCCAACTAGACTCTTGAAATATGTGGGGTTAACATCTCCTTACTCATTCTTTCTCAACTCCAATCTCGTTTCAACCGGAGTTGTCGCAGCTGGATTGCATTTGTCCATCCCAAACTTCTTCAGTATTTCTTTTACATAGAGGCTTTGGGAGATGAAGATTACTTTCTCGCTTTACACGACTTCTATGCCAAGGAAATGAGCCATTTGACCAATATCCGTCATTTCGAACTCTTTGACCATGCTCCTTTTGAAATCAGAAAACATCTATGGATTGTTTCCGGTGAAAATTAGATCATCAACATATAGGCAGGCTATCAGCATACTTCCGTCTGTCTCCATCTTTATGTATAACGCATGCTCGTAGGGACACTTCTCAAATCCATTCTTCTGGAAATAGTCATCAATCCTCATGTTCCACGCATGAGGTGCCTACTTCAAGCCATAGAGTGTTTTGTTCAGTTTGTACACTTTATCTTCTTTGCCTTTCTTCACATATCCACGTGATTGATCAATATAAATCTCTTCTTCTAGAAAACCGTTCAGAAATGCTGATTTCACATCCATCTAGTAAATCTTCCATCTATTTTGTGCTGATAGTGAAATTAGTAATCTGATAGTTTCAAGCTTGACAACCGAGGCAAAGATTTCTCCATAATCAATCTCTTCTTTTTGCTTGTAGCCCTTGGCGACAAGTTTTACTTTGTATCTCTAAACTTCTCCTTGAGCGTTCTTCTTGGTCTTGTAGACCCATATCACACCAATAATTTTGCAGCCCTTTGAGAGATTTGTCAACTCCCAAGTCTTGTTCTTCACGATGGATTGAATCTCCTCATCCATCGCTTTTCTCCATTTGTCTTCTTTGTTAGCCCCCTCAAAGCAAACCGAGTCGCTGGTCAACAATAAACAATATAGTGTAACATACTCCTCTATTGGTTCTTTAGTTTCATACAGATTGGCTCAATTACCAACTCTTCTAGGCTTCATGTATGAGATTTTATGCTCAATTGGTGATGGAGATTCATTCCTCTATGGTGAACCGTGTGGAGGTGTCTACAACTCGGGAACTTGTGACTTGGTAGCCACTTCTCTTGTCTATGTGGGTTCTTCGTCAAATATGCATCTTTGGAAGATTCAGCTTGGTCCCACTTCAAGGATTCATTATTTTCTTCAAAAATGGCATCCCTACTGTGAATAACTTTCTTATTGATGAGATTATATAGTCGATATCACATGGTGCTATTGTCGTATTCAACAAGGATACATTTCTCTCTTTTATCTTCCAACTTTGTCCTTCTTGCTTCTGGGTTCTTGGCGTAGGCTATGAAGCCAAATACTCTAAGATGACTCACACTGGGCTTGTGAGTACTCCAGGCTTCATGTGGTGTCTTTATATCAAGACTCTTCGTAAGACACCTGTTGAGAAGATAGACTGCACATGACACTGTTTTTGCCCAAAAACTTTTTGGCATATTCTTATCCTTTAACATGCTCCTGGCCATGTTAAGGATCGTGTGGTTCTTCCTCTCAGCTACACTATTCAACTGGGAAGTGTAGGTCGGTGTGAATTGTTTTTGAATCCTTTGTTGCCTAAGGAATTTCAGGAAAGCTTCGTCTTTGTACTCTCCTCCTTGGTCTGATCGAAGTGACTTAATGCGATAGCCACTCTGTTTCTCCATAAGATCTTTGAACTCTTTAAACTTGTCGAACACCTCTGACTTCCTTTTCAAGAAGTAGACCCAAGTTTTCCTACTATAATCGTCAATGAAGGTGAGGAAGTATCTGTAACGCCCCAGACCCCCCCCCAATGTGGGGCCCGGTGCATTAAGAGACCAACATGAGTCTCTGATACCATTCACGTAGCGGAAATAATAAATATCTTCAATAGAAAATACTAGAGTGCTATTTTTACATACATCGTTCCATGATAATTACAACCTAATCCTTCAAAATATAAATCCATAATTAATACATATTAAACATAAACTAAATACATATCCGATGTTCCATATTAAACTCACAAAACTACCCCGCCCTGGAGCTATCTAAGCTCGATCACTTGGATAACTTGAAAAAATTTAACATATGTTGGCTGAGACACCTCTCAGTAAGGAAGAAATAATTTATAATAATGTGTGGTTGAAGTATTTATAATACAATTAAAATATCCTTCTAGAATGCACACACTGTTCACAAGTAACCTAGATGTCATACCTATAATCACACAAAATCAACGTCATTATCGTTCTTTCGCCTCTTCACAATCATCAATATTTTATTGTTAATTTTCCAAGAATAGGAAAATCTACCTGCCCATACAAGTAGGTTCCCTCTGCCCTAGTGCTAACACTAGGACACTCACCTTTCTCAGTAAGCCCTCAGGTTATGTATTCAGGTAAAGACACTCAGAATGGGGAAGAACACTCGCCCGTACAAGTGGCTTCCCTCTACCCTAGTATCCATAAATAACTACCAGGGTACTCGCCTTCCTCAGCAAGCTCTTAGGTGGAATAATCTATTTTACCCAAAATACTTTATTAAAGTCACATCCATATCAATACCAGACATATCACAAAGTCCCACACAAGATAATCAATGTAGTTGTTAACCATACCCACACAGGGTCTGCAATCATGCAAAACAACGTCCACTCAGGACTAATAAACCACATTGCATAGATGCCCACACAGGACTATTTATCACACAACATCAGTGTCCACACAGGACTGGTCAACACACAACATCAGTGTCCACACGGAACTGGTCCACGTAGGACTAATCAATACACAGCATCAGTGTCCATATAAGACTAGTCAACACACAACATCAGTGTCCACACAAGACTGGTCCACATAGGACTAATCAATACACAGCATCAGTGTCCACTCAGGACTAATCAGCACATATCATTAGTGTCCACACAGGACTGGTCCACATAGGACTGATCAATACACAACATCAATGTCCACACAGGACTAATCAACACACAGCATCAGTGTCCACACAGGACTGGTCCACATAGGACTAATCAATACACAACATCAGTGTCCACACAGGACTAATCAACACCCTGTTCATGGTAAATAGGTAAACAACCTCCTCATACCACTGCCAATGTTTACCTCCTAGTATAAACGTCCATATAACGACCTCCTCATACCATTGCCAACGTTATATGATGGTTATATCAGGTACAATATAACGACCTCCTCATACCACTGCCAACGTTATATCGTCATTTACACAAACCACATCACAGATCAATAACACACCTAACTAATCAATCATGTCTATGCAATTACCACAGTCTACTCAACCATCCAATAATTTCAGCCAAACAAAGTTCACAATCCAACTAGTATATACAACCAAACAAGATTTATAGCCAAATAACATTCACAATCTCAATGAATTCATCATTCCACTATGCTCATAATCATTTAGTTGTCAAAATGGTCTCAACCACATAATTTTTTTTCCCAATTTAATACATATATAATCAAAATAGTATTTTTAATATCAGTTTGGTTCAAAAAAAGTATACCTGTATATGTAGGATTTTTACCCAAAATTAGTCATTTTAACAATTAATAAAAGCTACTAGAAAATATTTCCCCTTACCTAATTCCCAAAAAGTTCCTTAAAATGATCAGTCCTGCACTCACAGGATTCCCCGCTCAACACCCTGAAATCCACATCTTTCAGAACAAAACTTCAGCATTTCTTTGCATACTACATTTTCTACAACTGCCAAGAAGCTAAAAATTGAGTAAAAAGTCTTACCCTGGATTTGGGATGGTTTCCCAACTAACTCCACCGACGATCCACTCCAGCAGATTTGTAGAGAACTCTTCCAAGAGCGTCGTGGTAGCTTCATATTGTCGAACTGGCGGAAATCCTGCCCGAAATCGAAGAGAGAAGGTGGTAGGGCCGAATTTATAGTGAAAGAGAGGAAACTTGCGGAAGAATTCGCGCAAAAATGAAAGAATTCCACTTTATATACACAAGGATTCGTCAACGAGACACGTCGATTCGTCGACAAGTCTTGTACACAATTCGTCGACGAGACAACCAATTCATCGATGAATTTTAGTCTATTAAAACCCCTCTCGATAATTCCTTATCGACGAGACACATTGATTCGTCGACGAGCCTAGAAGAACATTCGTCGACGAGCCCAGTCTTCGTCAACGAATGTCTACTGCCTCCCATTTCCAAGTTTATTCTTTCTTTCCTTATCTTCCTTATAATTTCAAAATAGTTTAAAATTTCCCGGGTTGTTACATTATCAGTTCTGTCCATTTTAAAACGGCCTCAATAGACCACACACGTCCGTGTGTTCTGCAGGAGCAGCATGGTAGATCTCCAGTCGGCTTGCTTTCGAAACTCAGAATACAACTTTCACATATCACATTTGGGTGGTGGATGTTGGGTAAGCCTTTCCCTATCTTCTTGCTTTCCAGTTGTTTCAAACTTTCAAAATTCAAATGTTCGTACCTGAGATACCATAGCCATTCTTTGTCTTTGATGATAGCGCTCAAACACCTTGGCGTATCATGTTGAATGGCAAACGGAAACATTCAATTCTTTGTCATTTGTACTCGAGTAACGAGCTTACCTTGAGCATTTGTTATCACCATCTAATTATCTTTAAGGCTAATTCGATAGCCTTTCTCCACAAGTTGTTTTAGACTCAATATATTAGTCTTCATGGCTGGCACATAGTACACGTTGGAGATAAAAGCATAATCTCAATCCTTCCTCTTGATTAGGACATTTCCCCTTCCTCGAATTAGAACTTTAGAGAGATCACCAAATGATATCTCTCCCTAAACTTTCTCATCAAGCTAATTAAATAAGTTCTTTCTACCATTCATGTGATTATTGGCTCCAGAGTCAAGATACCAAACATTTTGGTCCTAGTGGGTTGAATTGTGTGCTATCAGCATCAACGATTCTCCTTTTGCTTTCTCATTTTCTACAAAGTTAGCATTTTCATTTACTTCGTGATTTTGGGGATTACCTCTACACTTATTACTATTGTGTCCGTACTTGTGGCAATTATAGCACTGAATGTTTCTCTTGTCTATGTTCGGGTGGTTATTATATCCCCTTCTTCTTCCTTGTCCTCTACCTCGTGGGACATAGTTCTGTTGATTGTGTCCTCCTCTAGTGGAATCTCTTCCACCTCTACCGCCTTCTTTGGATTCAAAATTTTCAAAATTTCTTCCACAAGATCCTCGGTCTCATCCTCTTCCTCGCTGTGATGTCCCCCCTTTGTCGTATCTATCTGTAGTGAGGGACAACTCTATTTGGAGGGCTTACTCTAGTGCTTTATCTACACTCATTCTGTTGACTTTCTGCTTATGGGCTTGGAGTGAACCCACAAGTTCTTCTATGGACATGGTTTCTAAATCTTTTGTTTCTTCCATGGTCACCGCTATATAATCCAATTTTGGATCCAAAGATCGCAAAATTTTCTCACAAATTCTCTCGTCGTTGAGAGTCTCTCCATTTCTTCTCAATTGATTTGATACTACCATAACTCATGTATAGTAATCAACATTAGATTCACTAGATTTCATTCTTAAGGATTTGATATCACCTCGCAATGTGTGAAAACAAATCTTCTTTACTTTGTCCGCACCTTTGTGTGTTTGATGGAGAGAGTCCCAAACTTCTTTGGATGTTTTTGCATAGGCAATGTTTCAAACATGGCCTCATCAAGGCCTTGGTAGATTATGGACTTCGCCTTGAAATCCTTCTTTCGATCGGCTCATAAGATCGTTCTTTGAGCGTCAGACATAGTTGCTTCGCCTTCTTTTGATGGATTTTCTTTGTACCCATCTTCAATGATGTCTATGACATCCTGAGCACCTAAAAGAGCTCTCATTTGAATAGACCAGTTGTCATAATTCTCCTATGTCAACTTTGGAATGACTGCTTGGGTAGCACCATTTGCCATCTGGTTTAATATATCAAAAAACATAGTGATTGTTGACTAAATGAGTCTGATCCTGTTTTTATTATGACAAAACCAATGTTTCTCACTTGTGCACTGAGCTTCTTGAACATGTTTATCCTTAACATGCACTGTTGGTAGGAACTCAAGCAAGCCGTATGGACTATGAAGATCAAGCTTCATTTATGGAGTTTGAAGAATCGAAAGAATGAAGACCTATTTTCTATTGTATTTGCATTCATTTTTATATTAGTATATAATAATTCATATCGGTCTATAATAATCTCTACATGTCATGCATGTAGGTAATTGTAAGCTCAACATGACCGTAGATTGACCATAGGGATCGAATGACCTTAGCGCACCCTTCGGTCGACCGACGTCGGATTTTTTCGGTGTCCTCAAATGGCCTTAGAAAAGACCTTAGGTCCCTACACATATGCACCAATAAGTCCCCATAATATCTTGCCATTCAAGGGATCAAATTGAAATGGATTGAACATAATAGACATAAAATGAGAGAGGTCGGGCGACCGAACCCCACGAGTTCAAAACACCTTAGGCACCTAAACTATTGGAAAGTCAGCAGTTTGACCAGGCTTCGGGCGACCGAACCTAAAATGACTCTATCGCCCTTGGGCGACTGAACCCATAGAAGGTTACTTTTCACCAACTTAGGCTGCCAAACTTTTTAGTTCAAAACAGGCCCCGGGTGACTGAGTTCCTCTATTTAGTTAACCAAATGTATTTTTGGGCACCCGAATCGCGCATATAATGTTTTTGACTTTTGTTCAGCCAACCGAATTTATTCTCGGGCACCCGAACCTTTTAAAATGGTTTTTCAAAGCTGTTTCTATTTGAGCGACCAAACTAAAGTTCAACCACTTGAATCCTCTCGAGTTACTATTATTTATCAAGGTTAAAAGGGTTAAACTGAGTTAAAAATTCTAATGTGATTGAAAACTTTCCTAAAAATACCCTACATGTCCTAAACGGTCATAATTAGGCCTTGGTCTATTTATATGAGCTCATTTGTGAGGATTAGACAGAGATTAGCAAAAATCCTCTCTATTTCCAAAAGTTCATACTGCCCATTTTACTTCAAAACACTCTCAAATCTTAATTCTCTTGATATATCTTAGCTTTGTGAGAGTTCTATATTGGGTTATTGATTAGTATAGATTGCTCATACTCCCATTTTATTGGCTTGATTTTTTTATATTACTTTGGGGAGTTTAGCAAAGTTTATCCCACAAATTTGAATATGGTAACTCTTGTGTTGGGATAAACTCATAGGCTTGAGGATCTTTGCATTGTCATTGCAAGATTCCTATAGTTTGATTTTGTTATGCAAAATATTTTTTACAAACTATAATATTTTCAAACTACTCTTGTGCTCATTTAATTGAAGGAAATCTTTTGAGATAGTTTGATTATTTGATTAGCATCTTTGAAATCCTGATTTATTATTGAGATTTGATATTTACTGTTTTAAAGAAAAAACTTGATTAGAACACTCTTGAGCATATTAGTGATAATACCTTGTTAAGTGTTGCTTACACAAAATCACATCACTGAGCTTACATTTACCTATATTGTTGATATGCATGTGATCGATTACATTGGTACATAATCTTCTTAGTTGAGAAGCATATTTGTTGTACGCAAATTTGATTGAGAAATCTATTGTATTCCAGGCGTGGCCTGAAGGGGCAGTAATCCAACTCATAAGGATTGTTAGGTTTTCTCTGCCCCGTAAGGAGAATTTGTAAAGGTTGAGGTCAGCCTTGTACTAATTGACCTGATTGTTTAGGTGCCACTCAACTCGTTAAGTGAGCCTTGTAGTGGTAATGTCACACCCCGAACTCGCAGATGGACCCCAAGTGTGAATATAGTAACCTAACCTGTCTCTGTTTCAATTCAAACATACAAGATATAATACAATAAAAGGATCTAACCCCGTGGGGTACACGGATGCCCTATACACATACACATATACATCCATACTCATTAGTTAAGCATCATAAAATGTTTCATCTAGCTACATAACATACCATACCAGAGTCTGTACAAAGCTAGGATACACAAACCCATACAATACTAAGGTATATAATCCCATAACACTGTACATACTCCGAGTGTCTACAAAAACCATCACAACAACTCGGTTACAAAATCTCGTACCTAATCAGGTACTAACAACAGCTAATGACACCCCCGCTTCTAATTTCTAGGATGCTAATTACGGCTACCTGATCGACTTGAAAACATTGTACGTACATTCGGGGTGAGACACCTCTCAGTAAGGAAGAAAGCATGTTATATCAGTGTGTGGTATACCAGTGTTATTTTACGCAAAACATAACACTATATAATATGATACAGTTCGAAAACATTTCCATACAGTTCTAGTATTTTCACAAATGCATTCTAGTACATACGATACCCAAAACATATGGTTAGTGTCGTCACACTAATACGCAACTACACTATGAAACCCGAAGCTACATTGCCAATACGATGTAGCTCACACTAGTACGCAACTACTCCATGAATTTGAAGCCTCACAGCGATTACATTGTCAATACACAACTACTCCGTGAAACCCGAAACTTCATAGTGATTACATTGCCAATATAGTGTAGCTCGCACCCCTCGGTGATCAGCCGGGATACGTAGTGATATTTCACACCCTCAGATATAGAGTCGGACACTCTTGCCCATGATTTTCACACCGGTACATGGCGTAGCGTATGGTAATTAGCCGCTATATAGCTGTTTCGGCGTAAGGTAATTAGTCGCTATTAGCCGATTTCACAAAACCTGGAATCATTTTAGAGCTCACACTCCTATACATATCAACGTACGGTAATTAGCCGCCACATAACTATTTTACAAAATACCTGGAACAATTACATACAACCATATATACCACACTTATTTGGTTTACGACAAATCATATCGTTTTCCAATTCAAGTACACTTATTTGACTGTGGTTATTGTGTGCATCTTTCAAATCATTTCCTTGCCATTACTCTCTCATATTTATACACATTTGAAAAATATTTTTGAGAGTTTGACTTGATTGTTTATTCTCATAATATTTCATATATAAATATTTGATTGAGAATAACTAGTTTTAGCTTCCTAGTCTTTGCATTCAAACTGCAAGACTTGAGAGGTTGCATACTTTATTTGATAAATCTTTTGTAAGCTTAAACCCTAAGTGTCTATTGTGATTATATTTGATGAAATATCTTTGTGATACTTGATTAGGGTTTTGAGGTAACCTTGAATATTCACTTGTTGAATATATTATCTTGAATTAAATTTTCAAGATCTCACTTAAGCATTATATTCCTATTATATGTGAGTGCATATTTGGATCATAATATTGTACAAATCTGCTTGTATTAGAAGCACCTTTCATTGTACGCAAAATTTGTATTGATTGGTTGTAATTCAGGCGCGACCTAAGGTGGGTCTTCTCTGCCCCTTTAAGGAGAGGTTGTAAAGGTTGAGATCAGCCTTGGTAATTTGACCTGGTGTTGTAAACGGTACCGCTCCACCCATTAAGTAAGAAATAGTGATAGTCCTTGGACTTGTGAGCTGAAGCGAGGACGTAGGCAGTATTGGCCGAACCTTGATAACATATCGCGTGTCTACTTTTAATTTCCACCACTTTATATTCCTGTACATGTATGTAATATTTGTTATATTGTGAATGTTGCGCATGATTTAATTTTTGCATATTATTTTTATCTACACAATTGGTATATGCTTAGAAAAACCTTAAGTTGTGTATTATTGAAATCTAGTTTAACCTAGGAAGAAGTTTTAAAATTCTAATTCACCCCCCTCTTGGGAATACACCAATTTCAATAATAATAAAGTAAAGTTATAATATATATATATGAAATCAAGTTCTTGAAAGGAACTTCAATTCAATTGCAATTGCAATTACAAACAGAGACGCCCCCTCAATTTTTTCTCTCTCTCCTCACGACCTCACATTCTCTCTCTAAAATTATTCTCCATCCGCAAGACAAATCGAAAAACGAACACCGCCATAAGGTCCTGGTTTTAATACTCAACAAGTTAACCAGAGTGGATTTGTCGTAGGGTCGTCGTAGGCACTACTCCAGGGATAAGGTAACTCTCTCTCTCTCTCTCTCTCTCTCTCTCTCTCTCTCTCTCTCTCTCTCTCTCTCTCTCTCTCTCTCTCTCTCTCTCTCTCTCTCTCTTTTCCTCTCCTCAATTTCTCTTCAGATTTTCAACTAAATTGACTATTAGACGCGATATCAGGGTCCCAACTTCAATCCTCTTCATTTACATTGGAACAAATTTTTGATTTGAGGATCCTAGACACCACTCCAAGGCTAAGGTGAGGAGTACAAATTATATTTGTTATTTTAAAAATTTAACCAATTAAATTGTAGTATTTAATTATAAATTGTAGTGTTTGATTATATTAGATTTTTGGAGATATTCCTGAGATTAAATTAAACAACAAGATTGAATTATATTAGATTTTTGGAAATATTCCTAGGGTTAAATTAAATTGCAGGATTAGATTATATTTGTAATGCCCCGACTCAACATGTGGGCCCAAGATGCTACTTTAGTGACGTCTGAGTACTTGATACTATCATATCATACATGATATGCAACGAAATAAATGAAACAATCTCAACATACTATTACCAGAGTTTAAATCAACATGTATATCAAGGTTCTGTCCATACACATATTACATCCCAAAAACTAGTTCACATGCTCGGTCCACATGACCAGCGATACAATCTCGAAGGTATACTACCAAATCTACTCATATCTGAGTTCTAGAAGACACTCACAAAAAGTAACTAATTAGTCTCCACCCCTTGGATCCCGCTAAACTCGATCTTTGAGATTCCCTAAAAAGATATGTTGTACAACGGGTGAGACACCTCTCCGTAAGGAAGATTAAGTTAATGGTAGTGTATGGCAACATGCTTTTCAGTGTATACTAAAATCATACCTCTCTCTTTTACTGAACATAGTATGTATACTCATTTCTCATAACATAAATAAATACTAGGAAAAAATTTACATCATTACATAAATATACAAATATGCATAAAAGAGACACCCTCGAACTACTCGCCACGTATAAATCCCCATGGTCAAGGTTGTGCGGCCCAAAAGCTAGAAAAAAACCCGGGGGATCAACCGAAGGCAATTCAACTCAACTCCCTACATTCGCTGATGGCGGGCTTCCACAATCACTTGCAGGTCCGATTGCTCCATCACTTCCTAGAAGGGTACTACCTTTACCAAGGGCAATTCAGGTAGGACCACCCAACACCACATGCTCGTAGATGTGGGTGCACATGGTCAAATGGTGAAACTTTCTCTCTAGCAACCTACTGCGCTTGCAACACTGGGTTCACAGGTTTCCTAAAGCATATCGTGCAATTTAAGTAAATAAAACTGTACTTTAAAACTCATTTCACAAAACCTGGTTACTCGCTGTTTAACACCACTTGGGCCTCTGCCCTCTCATAAAGTACATTTTCGGGCCTCGGCCCCTCTATTACAACTCGACTGTTTAAAACAAACTTCAGCCTCAAAATAAAGTCTGTTATTTATAAAACCTGGCCTCGGTCATTTAATACAAATTCGATCTTAGCCCTCTCATAAGTTCCTACATTTCTCAAAACAATTCTAGTATTTTCACTAACAGTTCAGTATTACACAAACATATCCATCCTGGTATTTCCATCATTCTAAAACTCATATTCACATGCCACACAATTTTTCATATGTAAAACATAGCTCGTAGGCAACCACGAAAAATACTGAATAAATGGTTTGTAGGATCAAACCGAACTTTCTACCATTCATTTCTACTCAAAATGTCATATCGTATATCCTAAATTTAAAACAAGTTTTTTGAACGGTTGATTTTTAGAAGAACAACTGAAAACATAAACATATGTTGGTTTTCAGAAGAACAACTAAAAACATAAACATACTCACACCATAAACATTTCCACCGGTCAAAAATGATAAAACACTGTATTAAACATAATCCCCTTACTTGATTTCGAAGCAGAAACCGAAATGCTTGAAAACCAAATTCCGACCTTTATCACCAAACTGAAAATCTAATCCGTTAGAACTGTAGATCCTAGCTCCTTGATCCTCGCAATAACTTTCAATTGTTGAACCGGGTGATGAACGACGAAGAACTGTAGAGAGAGAGAGTGAACTCGCTATCTATAGAGAGAGAGAGAGAGAGAGAGAGAGAGAGAGCTTTTGGGATTTCTTAGCCCTTAAGTAATGAAAAATGATATTTATAGGCCTTTTGACCCGGTCAAACTCGTCGATGAATTGGTCTCTCGTCGACGAGCCATAGAAGGTTGTTCATCATCGAACTTCCTCCCTCGTCGACGAACCCAAACCTGATATTTTTCCTATCGGTCGGGATCTCTTCATCGACAAGACTCTAAATTTCGGCGACGAAGCACTGAATGACATTTGTTGACGAGAACATTGATTTCGTCGACGAAGCCTGCAAAATCCTTTTCTTTTTTTTCCTTTTCTTATTTTTACGGGTTCAGGGTCTCGACAATATTAGATTTTTGGAAATATTCCTAAGATTAAGTAAACTGAAGGGTTTTTATTAAGTAGAATTTTTGGGAAATATTTTGGAATTAAATTAAATTGCAGGGATTTGATTAAATTATATTTCTGGGAATATTTTGGAATTATATTAAACTGGGGGGATTTGACCATATTAGTGTTTTTAAATATGTTAGAAATTAAATTCAAATAAGTTAAGCGGATCATACCCGCCTTTCTTTAGAATTTGATTGGTTAATGGGAGTGTGTGGGCCTAGGAATGTTATGTAGCTATTATCTTGAGTTTGAGTTGAGAAACTAAAATGTATGATTATAGGTGTCGTGCTCCGAACACCACATACGTCGGTTTATGATCCCTGCATGCATTTTCTCAGTAAGCAGGTAAGGAGAATAAATTATGACAGATATTTTTGGGAATTAACTGGTTGACTTAAAGTACGTGAAAATGAAAATATTGTACATGGTTTTGGAATATTATGATATGGATATTTCCCTATGATTATTAAATTATGAGTTATCATTCAAAAGTTGTGTGGCATGAGAAACATGAAATAGCATATTTATACTGAAATATGTGATGATGAGTTTTTACTAAAAATATAGGTATGACGATATGAAATATACATATATGTTTTATATAGATATGATGATATGAGATATACATATATGTTTTATGCAGATGTAATGATATGTCATATATACAGACATGAATAATACTGATATGATGAAATGAGATATATACAAATATGTTTTATACAAAGGCGGTGATATGAGATATATACAGACACGATTTATATATACAGATATGATGAAATGAGATATATACAAACATGATGAGATATACATAGATACGATGATATATATTATATATATATACATAATCATAGTATGATAGTTTTATACTGAATTGTGAAATTGAGATAATGTTACTGTATTGTTCTATAAGCCGTATTATATAGTATAAATGAGTGTATTATACTGGTCTCTAGAAAGGTTTAGAATAATGTAGAAGTGTGAAAATGGGTTCCTCCTGATGCCGATGGGAGGTATGCTCAGTATGGAAATTATGCTGTATAGTTTCTACTGATGCAGATGGGGAGGTATGCTCAGTATTAAATGATGTGTGTAGTTTCTACTAATGCTAATGGGGAGGTATGCTCAACATAGAAATGATGTGTGATGTTCTTACTGATACCGATGGGGAGGTATGCTCAGTACAGAAAGTATGTTGTGATGTTCCGACTGATGCCGATGGGGAGGTATGCCCAACATGGAAACTATGTTATGAAGTTTGCATTGAGGCCGCTGGGGAGGAATGCTCAGTATGGAAAGTAAGTAGGCATTGACGGTTGAAATTATGTGATCTGTTGTGTTATATAAAATACCTATATGTGGATTTACATACACGTGGATACTCATTAAGGTAGAACATATTCGGGAGAAATGAATGCTTTTGAATATATATGGTTATGAGTACATATCTATATGCTTTCTCAGTTGAAATAATGATTTTAAGAATGTGTTTTGATATACCAAACTCATGTTGCCACAAACTGTCAATAATTTATTCCGTCTTATTGAGAGATGTCACACTCTTATAAATTTAACATTTTAGGAAATACCAGGAATCAAGCCTAGGGAGCTCCAGCCTAGGGCAAGATTAGTTAGCTATTTGTTTAAAGTAAGTATTGGTGAGAATTGATGTGTGTGTAGTAACATTTGGGACATCTAGTATTATGTTAAAGTCTAGTCTTGGAGAGTTATCTATGTATTATGATGATTTTAATACTCTGGTATTGTGTTTGGGATTAGATGTATATATGTTCGTTTCCGCTGTTTGGTATATTATAAGTGATGGGCAGGTCACCTCGGTATCCCACTTTGGGTTGGGTCATGTTGATGTATGGTATCATAGATGTACATTGATTATTGTAATTTATCGTATTCAAAAGGGAAAAAAAAAATGGTAGAAAAATCGGGTTCTCACATAAATCAATCGAGAAAAACACTTGTAGAAATCGTTTCTCTCGCTTTACCTGACCTCTTTCTATACTTCACTAGATTATATGGGAGAAAGACTCATGAAAAGAGAGCGCAGGTAGAGAGAGGAAAATTTCCTGTATCTCTATCATATTATTATTACCATTCAGCTATCCCCCATAATAGTAGTTATATAGGAAAACTCTTCAACTTCCAACCATTAAATCTCACAGTATTTTAAAAGTCAATCTCCTTAATTTTTAATCCATAAACATGACCATATTAACCTTTTCATAAGGGACATATATTTCAACATTCATGTGGGACATATTTTACATTCGTTTAATTCACCTTTGTCATGGAGGTCTAGGAGGGGTGCATCTATGTTTGGTCATGTGAGGGCCATTATATAGACTTCTTTTGAATAGTAAAAGGATTTTTAATAAAATACTTAATGATTGATTTCACATATTATGACACTAATTAATAGAATTATATTATGTTTTCCAAATCACAACCCTTTCAATGTGTTTAATTTGAACAAACAAACATGCATTCTAGAAATTAAAATGAAAATATCCACATAAATAGGATACTAATTAATTGATTTGATTAATATTTACACAAAATTTTAAAACTTGTGTTATCCTACTAAGCATTTAATTAAACCATTAATAATTTCCTGCAAACTCATATATCTATATAATCATATTGGTGATCGTTTGTATGGTTTGAATAAGTACAAATACTTGTTCATAGAATTCTGACCATCATTTATAGAGTCTTTAACTTTAACATTCTTGTTGATAAAAGATAACAAGATTGAAATTTTACATATTTTAAGAAATAAAAGAGGAAATTTGGTGTTCGAACTCAATAAATCACGCGACGTCATTTTTTTTTTTTTTTGAGTTATTTTTTAATTTATTATTATTATTATGATTATTAAATTTTAAAATGAGTGGAAAGAGAACCTCCAAATGAGAAAATAAATTATCATCATTATGTCATGATTAAAACGAAAACGTATATTTGTTTATGCTTTAAATCCAAAGTTGGGTAATCAAGAGCAACACCCCCTCCCCCCCCCCCCCCCCCCCTCGCACCAAAAAAAAGAAAAAAAGAAAAGAAGAAGAAAACATTGTCCTCCATTGCATCTTTGGATGGTCATTGACCAGTCAAACCCATTTTAATACGCACGCATGCATTGATGTTGGCGACCATAACATTGAGCAGTGGATACCTTGTAATGTCAATCAATGGAAAAAAGTGTTCAACCCCTTCAATTAATTAACTAATGAGGCTCTAATACTTCCCTACGTAATGAGTACATATGTTTTAGAAAAGCCAAATCTATTTGATGAGATCTGTGATTATACACACACTCACACACACACATTTTTTAGTGCATACCAGCTTGTTCCTTTCCCAAAAGTCTGTGACAAAGGGTCAACACTTTCTGTGCAGAAGAGAGAGAGAGAGAGAGAGAGAGAGAGAGAGAGAGAGAGAGAGGAGTCGTGCATGGATGTTGGTGACATATCTGCAGTATTCCCCAGGCAAGTAAGAAGTTACATTTCCCAAACAATGGACATATATATATATATATATATATATAGCGAGGGATGGAAAGGAGGATTAGATTGGATTCTTCATTGGGTCATCTCTAAATTATTCGGTGCTGGTTATAATGGGTGTGATCAATTCACTTTGATTATAAAAAAAAAAAAAGGGTCTGAAAGGCTCCAGCCACTCCGAGTTGAGGCTAGGGCAGACGATGGATTGAAAGAGGCTTTAGATTCGATTCTTTATTGGGTCATACCTGGATAATTCGGTGCTGACTATGATAGCGTGGTTAGTTCACTCTTAACAAATAGGTAAGGGTCCGGAAAACCCCAGCCACCCCAAGTTTCCGATTATAAAAACATATGTCTGAGAGAGAGAGAGAGATTTGTCTTTGATGCAGAAACAAGACATGGTGGTGGTGGTGGGGGGCTGAGGCAAAGGTGCCATGGTCCAACAATACTTATTGCAGTGAAGAAAGCCATGAGAATAATAATAATACACACGCTATATAAAGTAATGTATGATCCAGCATAGCTTTTAGTAGAAGGTGGTGGGAGTGGGGACTAGGCTTGTTAATTTTGCTTGCCATGTTTGCTTGTAATCCCTTCCCTACCCTCCCATACCCCATTATGGATGGTTTTTTCTGCTCCTATAATGTGGGTGTATATTTAGGGCTCCTTTTTTGGGCTCATTAATTTGAGAGTTCCTTAATTTATTGAATTGTTTGGAAATTTTGATTAAGTTTGGATCCAACAATCAATATTGAAAATCTAAATACAATAAACTTTATCATGATCGAGAATAGTTTTTTAAATGTTAATTTGTGTGCGTACATTCACCAATAAGAAAGTAGCTAGGGACAACTTTTGATTTTCAAAGCGAGAGAGGGAGGGAAAATAGGTGTTTTAGGATTTTGTATGTATCAAATAAATACATAATAAATACATAATGATAATAGATAAATTTTGATTACTTATTGAATGCTTATAAAAGTTATGATTGAACACAAACGATAAAGATAACTAACAACAATCAGTAAATAACTAGTTAACAATTGTCGATTTAACACTTGACATAAGCGGGTTATACCAGACCCTTTGTGTATACATGACAAATGTTTATATATATATATATATATATAGAGAGAGAGAGAGAGAGAGAGAGAGAGAGAGAGAGAGAGAGAGAGAGAGAGAGAGAGAGAGAGAGAGAGACATACTTTGTTAGAGATGGAGCCGGAAACACAGCTGGAGACGCGTTGAGATAAGTCAGAAAACGCGTGGAATTTATTCTCCATTTAATCTATTCTTTTAACTTCCAATTTGTGATTAAATTGTATTGATTATCATTTAAAATCCAAGCCTATATAAAGAGGCTGTGGAAAATATTGTATAAAACAATAGCTCAGAATAGCACAGCAGTGCAGAGAGAGCACAGAGGGTGTACAGAGAGCTGAGAGGAAGAAGGGAGGAAGAGAGAGAGAGAGAGAGAGAGAGAGAACTGTAACATTTTTCCGACAAGTTATTGAATAGTTGGTATGCGCTCCGTGGACGTAGGTCGTTCTTGACCGAACCACGTAAAATTCTTAGTGTCATTCTCTTATGTATGCTCACAGGGTCCTAACAAGTGGTATTGGAGCCCGGGTTGGAGCAGAAAATCCAGATCGGAAGTGATCTTGAAATTCAGAACTTTGTCCAGTAGATCAAAACTGTGTTTTGAGGCCACCATCGTATTTTTCTCGCCGAGACGAAGAGAAGGGTGCCTTCCGAAGCTCAAACGGAGTTTAGAAAAGCCCGCACGCGCCCGCACGCACCTTGTCGGAGCAAGACACCTCTTCACGCGCCGGCGAACATCTCCTCACGCGCTGCACATACCGCACGCGTCATCTTCGCCCGTTTCGCCTCGACCTTACCCCAAAGAGAACTCGACCCGACCCTGCAGGTGACTCAGATCCGGGTGAACCCGAGATTTGGTTCCTGACCCGGGTCTGTCCTCAGCGCCACGTCAGCGCGCATAACACGCACGCGCCAGCAGGAGTGCCACGTGGCAGAGGCGCCATGTCAACAGGCACTACCATGTCATCAAGTGGGTCCCACTACCACGTCAGCAGGTGGACCCCACTACCACGTTAGCAGTTTGACCAGGTTTGACTGAAAACTTTGACTGAACTTTTCGGGATCGTTTTGGGTCCGTTTTTCGAGCGACTCGAACCATTTCTAGGATTTTCGATCGTTCTGGATCCATCCGTGCTATCCATTTGAGCTAATTCCATTCTAGATTAGCAAATTCAGATGTTGAATGAAAAGAGCTCAAAAATCGAAATGTTCAACAGGAACAATTTCGATTTCTGGAAGATGCAGATAAAAGACTATTTGTTTAGGAAGGAATTACACTTACCGTTGAAGGGTAAACCAACATCCATGAACGAGGACGAGTGGGAGTTGCTTGATCGAAAAGCCCTCGGAGCCATCAGAATGACGTTATTGAAATCTGTGACGTTCAATATCAAGCATATAACATCCACCAAGTCTCTGATGGAGACGCTCTCAAATATGTATCAGCAGCCTTCAGCTGCAAATAAGGTACATCTCATGAAAAGACTATTTACGATGAATATGTCTACAGGTGAGAGTTTCAGCAGGCATCTGAATAACTTCAATGAGTTGTCTAATCAACTCGCCTCTGTCGGGATAACGTTTGATGATGAGATTCAAGCTCTACTAATTCTCAGTCAACTTCCTGAAAATTGGAATGGTGTCGTCACTACCATCAGTAGCTCCATAGGAAAATCGAAACTTGTATACGATGAGGTCGTCAGTATGATTTTGACGGAGGAAATAAGAATGCAGCCGAACCATAGCTCCAATTCGAGTTCATCCTTGAACATGGAGAATCGAGGCAGAGGAAACAAGCATGGACGATCAAACAACCGCGGCAGATCTAGGCCCAGGCGGTCTCAATCCGAAAATCCCAGAGGTACTAAGGACACAAGTTCCCAGAGCACTAAAGTTATTGAGTGCTGGAACTATGGAAAGACTGGTCATTATAGGAACCAGTGCAGGAGTCAGAAGAAAGAATTCGAGATGAGGGCAAAGATAGAAGCAAATATTGCTTTTGAGAATGATGAGATGTTGATCTGCTCTTCGGAGAGCAAGCAGAAGTCTTGGGTCATAGACTCCGGAGCCTCATTTCATGCCACATGCTGCAGAGATTGCCTAGAGGAGTACACACCAGGTAATTTTGGTAAGGTGTACCTTGGCAACGATCAACCTTACGACGTAATCAGCAAGAGAGTTGTGGAGATAAATATAAATAGATCAGTATGGAAGCTGAAGGATGTCAGGTATATTCCAGACCTGAGAAAGAATTTGATCTCAGTGGGTCAGCTGGCAGATGAGGGATACACAACGAAATTCATTGGCGATGAATGGAAAGTATCAATGGGTGTACTAACGATTGTGCGAGGTAAGAAAAGCGGAACAATTTTTCTAACCTTCAATGTCTCCATGTCTATTTCAGTTGCTGCAGGAAATGACGACAACAACATCTGACACCAACGACTTGGTCACATGAGCGAGAAGGGACTCAGGGTGATGCATTCAAAGGAAAAATTGAGTGGTCTACAGTCAGTGCAGGTTGACATGTGTGAGGATTGTATAGTCAGGAAATAGAAGAGTGTTAGTTTCTAGATAAACACCCATGAATGTGTTGGGTCACATCAGCAGAATACCGAGAATCCTTAGGTGGAGGAACGAGTGAAGCAGATCGTCACACCACCATCTCCTACTCCAGCTCCGGAGCTTAGGAGATCTACTCGGTCCCATATACCAGACAGAAGGTATATTGATTACTTACTTCCTATAGATAGAGGAGTGCCCGAATGCTATAATGAAGCATGTCAGATGGCAGATATGAGCAAATGGGAGCTTGCGATGAAAGATGAGATGAAGTCCCTCACCTCCAACAGAATGTGGAAGTTGCTCAAAGGCCTTCATAACAAGTGGGTGTACAGAATCGAAGAGGAGCATGACGGCTCCAGAAGGTACAAGCCTCAGTTGGTAGTGAAAGACTTCGAACAGAAGGACGGGATTGACTACACCGACATTTTTACACCAGTTGTGAAGATGACAGCCATCAGATTAGTTTGTAGAATTCGAGCAGACAGGAAGGTGGCGACTACAGAAAAACTGAAGTTGTGTTCAACTTCAGTTGGTCTTCATGCTTGAAGACACATGTTATGAGCACATCATTTATTCATGATACTCTGGTTGAGAAGGTGTCTCTATTTCCAAGTGAGAGATTGTTAGAGATGGAGCCAGAAACACAGCTAGAGACGCATTGAGATGAGCCAGAAAACATATGGAATTTATTCTCCATTTAATCTATTCTTTTAACTTCAAATTTGTGATTAAATTGTATTGATTATCATTTAAAATCCAAGCCTATATAAAGAGGCTGTGGAAGATATTGTATAAAACAATAGCTCAGAATAGCACAACAGTGCAGAGAGAGTGCACAGAGAGCTGAGAGGAAGAAGGAAGGAAGAGAGAGAGAGAGAGAATTGTAACATTGTTCCGGCGAGTTATTGAATAGTTAGTATGTGCTCCGTGGAAGTAGGTCGTTCTTGACCGAACCACGTAAAATTCTTGGTGTCATTCTCTTCTGGATGCTCACAGGATCCTAACATACTTAAATTCCCAATAATAATACAATGGGAATAGGGAATACACATGAAAGAAATAACAAGGCCCAAATAGCATGCTAAAATTGATTTTCGTGTTTACAAGGACCTAACATGACCGAAAATGATTCGTTTGGTTATATAATCCAAAGGGTATGTACAATCCTCTAGGTGTATTAGACATGTCGAAAAATATCAAACTTAAAAATGAATCCTAATAGAGTAGTTAGATAACATAATAGATTTCGAATTAAAACTTGTTATAAAAGAAAACTTGATTTTCGTGGTTACAAAGACCTAAAATGACTTAACATATCGAGGGGCACCAACCTCTTTGTGGATAGTACAAGATTAAAATAAAAAACGAGTTTTAGTCAAAAAGTTGGACAATAAAATACCTTAAACAAAAGTTTTGCAAGAAAAAAAAAACTTGATTATGATTGGTTTGTCTAAAATTCCAAGGGCACAAATCCTTGAGGTCTTGAACTGAAAAATCTTATTAATTTTTTTACTTTATTTTGTGGTTGCAAAAACCCAAATTGGCCAACTTCATCTATTTGACTCAAAAACAAGTCTTGGTTGAGAAATTTTACAAAAAAAGATAAAAAAAATGTTAAAGAAAAAACAACAATTACTTTATTTTTACAAACATTTTAATACTTTTAAAAAGTGTGTTGAACATCTTGAGCTAAATTTCACGTCATTTCCTTTTACTAATCTTAGATGTTCAAAAGTATATCTAATGGTTGGGCACGAATAGTTGAATGAATTAATAATATTTGATATGCACTTGGGATATTTAAAACTTGGAGAGAGTTTATATATCGAATTAGAAATGCGCAAATAAAGAAAAAGGTAAAAAACATATTAATTATTATTTTTATTTATGGCGCTTTTTAATTGTCAAAAGTAGTCCTTTCATTTTATTTTTTTAGTATTTTTGAGCTTTTTAAACCATGACAAAAAAATGAACTACTCTATGCTTTTCAAAACCATTGCAAGTAGTTTTCAAATTCAAGAGAGTATGGAAATGAGATATCATATTTTGCATGAATTCTTCATTTTATAGAATATAAGATTTTTAGCACATGACAATGAGATATCAAGTACATTACGTTTCCATAAATATTGAAAATCCTATCAATCAAATGCTGTTGAAAATACAATCTAATATCAATTGGGTTTTTATGCAAAGACCAAATGGAGTCTAGAAATCATCTATTCTTTGAATGTGAGGTCGGGAGGACTATCTAGGAGAGTTATTTGGAAGACATCATATTTACTACGAGTAGCCATAAGTGGGAAGATACCATAAAATGGATTGTTGGCTTGCGTGGATATTTGTGGCTGAAGGTCAACAAAATATGGACAGCCATTGTCTATTATATGTGGAAACTTACGAATGATGTTGTTTTCAGGAGAGATAACGAGGCTCTAGATAGACTGATTAATAAGACTATTATTGAGATTAGAAGATACATGGTCGATTGGTGATGTTACATTTTCTTGGATTTTATTTCTGTAATTTTCTTGTTTGGTTTTAATGAAACTTCATATTTTCAAAAGAAAGAAAGAAAGAAAGAAAGAGATTAGTAGTATATATCATAATGAATTAGGATGCTCATTGAGCTACATGTTTAGTTATTTATTTATTTATTTATTTAAATGTTAGATGTAGACTGGTAGTATTCATTATTCAGTAAGCCCAAATCTGTAATGGGCCAGCCCATTTGCCCAAATTCGTAATTCCCATAGCCCAGCCCACTGCCTTGGCCCTTTACCCCATAGCCATTTCCCTTCAGTTTCAATGTTTCACAGATCAAAATCACACGACATAGACAAACCCTAACCCGTACGAGTCTCCAGACCCTCCACTGCCCTCTGGCTCTGGGCTCTGAGACTGAGTTCTCTATCTCCGGCGGATGGCGGCATGCTGTGACTGCTCGGTGCTCATTGCTCCATCTCCGGCGGCAGGTTGGCCAATTTAAGATCCTAACGGCATACGGTTCCATCCAATTTCAAATGTATTCAATACCCGGCATTTTGCCTGAGATTTTATTTTTATATTTTTATATTTTATAAAAAAGTAGAATTAGAAATTTTAATTCTACATAAAATAATAAATAACTTTTTTTGTAAAATATAATAATTTATTTTAAATTATGATTGATTTACATCACTCATGGCAATTAAGAAACAGTCAATTTACTAAAATGACTTTTACGTTAATTATATTTTAAGTAATAAATGATATTTTGGTAGTTTTGAATTCACTGGTTCCCTTTATATTAAATAGTATAATTTGTTGAGAATCCATTCCAAGATGTTATATTAAATAAAGTCCAGCAAAGTACTAAATTTAATAATTTAATAAATATTATTTTATTTTATTAAATATTATTCTCTAAGAGATATTTTAGTAAAACACAATTTTAATATAGATTATACATTTTTTCTTAAAAAATAAAAAAAAATTAGGTAAGATAAACAAAGGATTCGGAAGTCAGCAATTTAGATATTGAATTTTTTTTTTTTCTCCAAAACACTGATGTCGGCTCTCAATAATTTTCATACCCGAACTTTGTTTTATTATTTGTTTTCTGAATAATACTTAAAAAATAATCTTTTTTCTAAATATTAATATAACATTTTATAATTAGTAAATTTGAAATTTTATGTGTAGCGTTATGCATTATATATTAAGCTAAGTTGAAATACAACATATTAAAATCACACTTAGTCATCCTATATATTATTTTTTTAAAATTTTTATAAATGATAATATGATTATGATGTACGCTGTTCTCATCCATTTGACTGGGTCGGTCTGACCGGTGAACCGGCTGGGCTGCCGGTTCTCCGCTGGTTTGGTTTGGTCCCGGCGGGAAAGAGGTAAAGTAAAACGAGAAAGGGCGGGAAAGAACGGTTCGGAACAATCGCTATTCCAAACAAAATCATATTAAAGGGCGCTGCCTCTCGGAGTATCGCTTCTACAGTAAGGTTCAGACTCTCAGCCTCTTTCAAACAAAAACATTTTGTGCGCACATCTGCGATCAAATGGGTAAGAAGAACAAATCTAGGGTTTCCAAAGGCGCCGCGGAAGAGCAAGAAGAGCAAACCCAGGAGGATCTGAATCAATCGTCCTCTGTTGAGAAGAGCTTGTACGAGGTACGCTATATCATCATCGTCATCACCATGGTATTTTGTGTTGCTGGGTTTGTCCTGGATTGGGATTAGGTTTGGGGATTTGTCTTTTATTTCTTCATAATAACTTGTCTTCTGCGTTAAATTATTTTCTTCCTTTTTTATTTATTTATTTGGTGATGATATGTGGTTTGCTGAATGCTTGATCTGGGGCTGGAATCTGGATGTTAATTATAGGCATAGTTATTTAAACACATTTTCTCTAATTTTACTAATGGTAATGGGAATTAATACATCTAGCTCGATGTTTACAATAGTTGGTCTTCTTCCTTTATAGCAATGGTAGTTGCTTTCACTTTGTTGCAACAATTCAACCAATGAAACCAAATGAAACACCATATGTCAAATTAATAGAATCTATAAACAATGGAGTAAATTATTAAACCCAAAGAGATACCATAAAACGAATGGCAAAGTAGGAGGGAAAATGAATATAAAGATTTAGAAACTTATAGTTAATGACAGAAATTCCAGAAGAAAAAGGAGAGGAAAACACAAAAAGAATAAGAAACACCATACTATTTGCATTCCTGAATTATTACATTAAATTCCACCATGTTTTGAAAACTTTAGAGAAAAATTTAAAATATCATATATATAAATAAAAAATTAAATTGCATAATTTTTTAAAAAAAAATTACCTGTGAATTTAGATAGCGGAAATTAATTCCCAATGGATTGGGCTTGTTCTAGAAATGAAAAAGCAAGGGGTGCAATGTAACCTGCTCTTGATACTTGATACATTTCAAGTATCAAGAGCGGTCTTTCTTAAGTCACAAGGACTCCCCATTTTATTGTGGATAGGAGGCGGGTTCATAAGTATGCAACCTTACCTTCTTTTAATCTAGAGAAGCGGTTTCCTTGGACTCGAACTTGTGACCAAGCGGTCCAAAAGGAGTCACCTTACTCTTGATCCAAGCCTTGACCCTTAAGTGTTTCAAGATGTTTACTTTTTGACTTTTTTTTTTTAAAAAAAAAATTCAGAGAGCCCCTTTTCTACTCGAAGTCAATAATAGTTTCCAATTTCTCGAAATTCTTCATTTTGAAATTCAATTGGTGGAACATCCTTTTTAAATCTCTAAATGAATGCATTTGCATCATTAAACAAAATAAAATACGACCATATGTCGCATGTGCATAACAAATCAAATGTATGTGGATGCTGTGTAAGATATTATTTTGGAATTTACTATTCAGAAGCCTACTATTTTAGATTCAAAGAAGAGAAAAACAAACAAATGAAAAAAATGGAAAATTAAAATAGAACCTTATTTTATAAATGTAGTCATACATTTTTCAAATACAAATTGCCCTATACATAAATCATCTGGCATAGAAGACCACAAAATATGGAAAATTAAAATAGATACCATTTATAAATGTAGTCATACATTTTTTCAAATCAAATATGCCCTAGACAAAATCATCTGGCATAGAAGACACAAAAAATTCATTAGGGATTCATGTTAAAGGTTTGTGGTAGAAAGTGACTTAAAGAAAAGTTGGTAGATAATTCTTTGTTGGAATATTTGTAGATTATTATCAAATGACATGTGATTGTGGAAAAGACTTTTTATCTAATATGAATACAGCATATAGCTAGAGCTAACATTAAACATATAGGTTTAAAATTTTTCCACTGTACAAGATCATAATGCAATTTTTTAAAGAGCCATATATCATACCACTAAGCCTATTGTTGAATTTGGGGCTACTTTTAAATGCGAGGATGAAAACTCAAATTCAAGATGTCTTGGTTTGCCTTGATGGAAAGATTCTACGTAGATGGGGCATTGCCTGTTGCTCACAAACTCAATGCCAAAAATACCAAGAGCTTGAAAGAAATTAAAAAACCAAAAAAAAATCAAAAAGAAAAGAATTTCACCTTCAGAAAAGGTTGTTGTGTCGTCCAAAAAGTATGTGACCACCAATGTTGACTTCTTGTTTGCCTGGTTTTTTCGCATCACCATTGGCTCTGATATTGACCTTCACACACCTTGAACATTAACCTCACACTTATTCAACAAAATACGACACTCTTCAATCTTATGAGTTAGGAGATTTGTTTCTTAGAGGTGCCCTTGTTAAAGACACGACTTTCTATCAGTGTACCCCGATTGATGCAATCCATGTCTTGTTAGGGCACCCATGGTTACATGATCATGAGCGGGACCATCATGGTAGGGGAAAGGGCAAACACTTGTGTGTAGGCTAAAGATAAATATCATTTTGATCCCTACTAAGCCCGCTCACCAAGGATATTACAAGTTAAGAACAAGAATAGCCCAAATCCTAGTTTTTAAAGCAGCATGCACTGGATTACATGTAGGGCTTTTGAGTGAGAATTTAGTAACCATGTTCTAGCAATCATTGGACGATAAATCTTTTGAGGATTGAGAAATCAGTGAGGGATACATCAAGGTAGGGTATGTGGTAGTTGAGTTTTTAAAATCTCAGATATAGTACCCACTGAGCTTATAGTGAGCTATCACTTAGGGGGACATTCAACCTTGCCATAGCATCTTCAGTTTAGGTTCCCAGTCTTCCTTTGCCTTTATTGGCTGAACTAACGAGTGCTAAATTATATATATCTATCTCTATCATAGATCTCTCTCTAATCAGTAGGGGATCCGTCCCTGAGACGGGCTTTTAGGACCTCACGTGTCCTTGTTGTGCAAGATCACCTTCTAGCTTGGGCGTAACGCGGGACCTTGTAGGCTTTGTGTGGATAAATAGCCATTAATTAAAGAAAACTATGAGGTTTCCATCTAGTGCTTGAGGATATGCTTGACATGCTAGCTGGCTCTACGTTGGTATTCCAAATTGATCCGTCAGTGGTTGGGGGTCTTAAAAGGTGGATATACAAATTGAATTTGGCCAGAGATGAGTGGAAAATTGCCTTGAAGGCCAAAAATGGTTTATTTGAGTGGTTGATCATTGCCCATGTGGAC